>NC_067400.1:553270566-553604880 GCF_016432865.1 Antechinus flavipes | reverse complement strand
TGATATTTCTGTTGACTAGCTGAACCCTTTATTGAGTTGAAAATTAGTCCAGGACCACTCCTACTTAGCTTGAATTTAAGTGGTCTCATTCAACTGGGAATCTAGGCCTGGGGACAGTAATCTCATTCAATTGAAACTTCAGTCTTAGATTTCCTATTAAAGGGCAATTTGGGGCTCATTTCTTTCCAGAATGTCTGAAACAGGACAAGGAAGCCTTGTCAAGTAACTTCTCTCGCTTTCTTTCTGTCTCTCTTTGGCATAGCTGTCTGTCAGGACTCCGCCTGCTGTGAAGACTTTCTTTTCTTAATGTTAACACCTCTGTTTATCGCTCTGCCAGGAGTTTGTCAGTTGGAAGTCAGTTGTCCTAGCAAAAGCTAACTTCTGCAGTGCCAACAATAAACTTTCTTTTGCCAGTCTAATATTTTGGGTTCATGAATTCTTTCATGTTGGACCTGTGCCAACCAAAGAGTGGTTCCCACAACTCTCTGCACTCCCACTAACCTCATCAAAACCACAAAGGCAGTTTTTTTTATCCTAAAGTGCAAGTTCTTCCCCCATTCTCCATTAATTGGCTATTGCAGAAATTATATAATATGAATTTCCACCCCTCATTATATACTCAGTCCCTGCCCCCAAGAAGCTTAGATTCTTATAGGGAGAGATAATTTGAGAAGGATAAGGGACCAAAGCCCAAAGAGTTCTTTTTAAAATCTAAGACCACCACTCCTGATTATAAAAGTCAGTCCCTCCCTTCAAGGAGCTTAAATTTTTATGGAGAAAGATAATCTAAAGAGGCTAAGTCCAGAAGGTTCATGTTCAAACCTAAAACTTCTGCAACTGATTATATTCTTTGATGTTCTTGTGGGTCCCAGACTTGCTCATCATTTCTTATAAAACAATAATATTCCATCATCTTTATATATCACAACTTATCTCCCAACTAATGGAGATCCACTCAATTTCCAATTCTTTGCCTCTACAAAAAGAACCTCTACAAACATTTTTGCATGTATAGGTCTTTTCCCCTCTTTTATGATCTCTTTGGGATATAGACCCAGTAATGAGACTGCTGGATCAAAGATATGCAGAGTTTTACAACCCTTTGGGTATAGTTCTAAATTACTATCCAAAATGATCGAAACCTTTCACAAATCCACCAATAATGTATTAATGTCCCAGTTTTCCTACATTCTCTCCAACATTTTGCATTCTTTTCCTATCATGTTAGTCAATCTGAAAAATATGAGGTGGTACCTCAGAGTTGTCTCAATTTGCATTTCTCTAAACAGTGATTTAGAGCATTTTTTCATGTGACTAGCTTTAATTTCTTCCTCTCAAAACTATTTATATTCATAATTTTTTTACCATTGGCAAATGACTTTATTAATCAGTTCTCTGGCACATGGTTTTGATGGAATACTATTATTCCGTTCTTGTTGTAAGAAATGAGGAAGACAAGTTTTTTTTTTTTTTCTTAAATCTGTTTTTGTTTTAAGACACATAAAGGGACACAAAGGGAAGTGAGCAGAAGCAAAGGAACATCATATACAACAAGAGCAATATCCTATGATCATCTGCCATGATTGATTTAATTATTCTCAGGAATCCAATGATCCAATTCACAATTGTGAAGAGCTTATGATGATCTAGTTACCTGCAGAGAATGAACTGATGGAGTCTGAATGTACATCAAAGCATAATTTTAAAACCTTATTACTCTATTTCTTTTGGTCTGTTTTCATCGTTGTTGGATCATTTTGGTCATGTCTGACTCTTTGTACCCCCATTTTCTTTTGCAACATGTCTAATAGGGAAATAAGTTCTGCATGCTTACACATGTGTAAACTATAGCAAATTAGTTACCTTCTTATTGAGAGAAGGAAGAGAAGCATGAAGAGCTTTCAGAACTCAAAATTTCAAAAATAAAAATTTATTTTTATAAAATAAATGGTAAAAATTTGGTTTTTTAACATGTAATTGACAAAATAAGTAATTTTTAAAGTGTGTCTCCCAAAATGAATTTAGCATTCCTGGTAGTGTGGCATGACAGTAATATTTAACAAACCTGAAATTGCTTTAACCTCAATACTTATACACTCTATTCATAAAATATGACTTGAGAAAAATGGAAAATTTTTAGCAGTTATAATCTTTATTAAGTTTTCTTATTATATCATGAATGAATGTTTTCCTATTTTCTAAAAATATCAAGCTTGGAGTTTTGAAAAACAGTTCTGAGTCTAGTAACAGTATTTGAAGCTTGTTTTGAAAAAAAGTAATTTTTCTTTGCTTTTTTTTCCTTGCTGAGGCAATTGGGGTTAAATGACTTGCCCAGGATCACACAGCTAGGAAGTGTTAAGTGTCTGAGGCCATATTTGAACTCAGGTCCCCCTGACTTCAGGGCTGGTGCTCTCTCACTACACCAATCAGCTGCCCTTTGCTTTTTTTTTTTTTTTCCTGAAGATTAATTAAGAGTCAATAATCAGGGTACATTACTGATTCACTTCCCATACTGGACATGCCTGTTATTTCTTCCATTCTATCCATTCCCACAGAAACAGAGCTCCCCCAATTGTTGTAGCTGTTGTTCATCTCTCCTTGGTTTTCTATGCAATATGTGGTTAAAACATTGGAGTTTTCCTGTAAAACTTGATCACTTTTGCTCATGCTCATCTGCCCATCGTAGGCTCCTCCAGAAGCCTCATTCAGCTCCTGACCAGATGGACTGCCATAACCAGGCAGGTTTGACAAGCCCATGCCCCCCATCATTTGGGGATCATAAACACCACTGTCTGCTGCTGCTACGGAATTGAGGAAGAGTTCTATGTACCTGTGCTGCATATTTGCTTTGTCTTTTGACATGGCTGCCACGGCATCTTCATGAGTAGCAAACTCTACATCCGCTTCTCCAGTCACTCTGCCATCAGCTCCAACCTCAATGTAAGCTCCCACAGGTTTGAGTGGTGAGAAAAAGTCATAGATATCCTTTTCAGTAGCTTTGTAAGGCAGCCCTCTCATGTGCACAAAATGGCCCGCAGGACTCTGGAAGGTAGACCAGCCGGATCCGTAGCTGTCGCCAGACACGGCTAAAAAGTACCTGGGATCTCTCCCAAAGTGATAGTCATTACTGTATCCAACGTAGTCTTCGTAGCCTCCGTACATGATTTCGTGGGCGCCGTATCCAATATAGTTTTCGTAGCCTCCGTACATGATTTCGTGGGCTCCGTACCTCATTCCCTCAAGCCCCGCTCCTCTCCCGAGGCTGCCATAGTATCTGCCAGTCGGAGGTCTGTCATAAGGGCCCGGACGCTGCCTCACCATTTTCTTCTGAGGCAGATCATAATGAGTGTGAACTTCTGCCTGGCTGCTTTTGAAGATTTCAATGTACCTGTGGCCCATTCTCTCCTTGTGTTTCTTTAAGGCCTTTTCAGCGATCTCTTGTGAAGCAAATTGCACGAAGGCTTCCCCGCTGTTCCTCCCTCGGAAGTCTACCTGCAGCATTATCCCATTCGGCATGATTTCCAACCCTGAAAAAAACTGAACGATGTCTTCCTTGTTGCAGTTAAATGGGAGCCCTCTAAGGCGCACATAGCCATCGCCTGCAGGGTCAGGACTATTGGGAGCAGTGCGCTTCAGGGTCCAATCCATCTCCACACCGTTGGACCTGAACACTTCCACGTATCTGTGTGCCATGGTCTCTCTGTGTTTTTTCAGAGCCAGTTCGGCCTCTTCTTCAGACTCGAGCTCCACAAATGCTTCTCCGCTTGGTCTCCCCTCTCTGGTATAGATGAAGTGAATTCCTGCCACCCCATTTCGAATTCTGCAGCCTGAGAAGAAGTGTTGGACATCACTGGCCGAGCACGACCAAGGCAAGCCCCTGACCTTCACCACAAAGCTGCCTTCTGCTTCGACATTCAGCATCTTCTTGACTAGTCCGCAGTTTGATAATTGACTTCTGTGTCTTCAAAGAAAATCTCCATTAATTTTTATTTCACTATCAAGAGTTCTCTAAACAAATCATCCTCTTTGTGTTTATTTTCTCAACTTCTTTCTCTTATGTTATTGATTTATCTAAAATTTCTAGCGCTATAGCAGTGGTGAAAAAAAAAAAGAATACCTTTCTAGCATTTCGCATAAAATAGACAGGAGAATAAAGGAAGTGACAAGACCCACAGAAAGGACAGCTTTGAAACTCCTCTGCACAATTTATTATACATTTGAAGAGAAAATAAAGGTGAATTAAAAGGAATTTTTTTTGTTTCATGTATAATTTTCTTTCACTATTCTTTGTATGTAGAAATATTTGTGTTTCTCAATATATGTAAAATTCAGAGTAATAAAAAAGTCGGAACTA
Organism: Antechinus flavipes; assembly: GCF_016432865.1. Taxonomy (NCBI): domain Eukaryota; kingdom Metazoa; phylum Chordata; class Mammalia; order Dasyuromorphia; family Dasyuridae; genus Antechinus; species Antechinus flavipes. The sequence continues at coordinate 553,600,526 of NC_067400.1, read as the reverse complement.
AAATCTTTATCTTCCAGTCAAGTCAGTCAAAGAAAAAATAGTTCCAATGACTGGGAAAAAAAGAGTTCAAGTACCAAGAACCACAAGCAGGATCATGGATATCTGGAGTGTGGGGTCTTACTGTGCCTCTTCCTGCACTTCCCCAAGCTTATAATGCTCTTTCTTGCTTCTATCCACTGAACTCCCTGGGCTTCAAGATTCAACTCAAATATCCTACTTTCTGGAGCAGCTCTTTCTGTGTGTTTCTCCATTATTTACACACCATATATTTTCCATTTAAATGTTTGTTTGCATGTTATCATTTTCATTAGAATGTAAGCTCTTTGAGGACAGGGACTATGTTTTCCCTTTCTTTGTATCCCCAAAACTTAGCACAAATGGTTATTAGCACATGATAATGAAGCGGATTGTGGTCCTTTTAAGATCCTTTCAGATTGATTTATGATTCAGATTACTCCTAGCCCCTCCTGGCTGATGCATTATCAATTCAGGAAGCCTGCACCTTTGATTTATAAATCCTGGTCAAAATCATCCCTTTGAATTCCAACAGGAGATCTGTGCTTGTCCCAGCCTCCACCAGATAGGAGCCAACTTGGGCTCTCACAGCCCCCATCGAATCTGAGGCAACTTGGGACTCCATCCCTGGGCCCCCTTTAGCTAAATCTCTCATTATATAAGGAGTCAAACTAAAATCCTCTCTTTGCAGAGGTTCCAAACATGCCAGCCCTATTTTTGGAACCCCAAGGAGCCTCTGCCCACTGGAATGCGGTTTTTAGTGCCTGCTTCTCTTTATCCTCACCTATTTCCTTAACTAGACTTTAACCTTACTTCCAATCCCCATAATAAACCTTTTTTATCAATCTAGGTTTTTGGATCTTTAAGTTCCTTTACAGAGAACTGCTTGAGCCTCGAAGGGACTTCCCCAAATCTCCCTACTCTTGCACCGAATCCATAGGTATTGTAAGGGAGCTAAATCCCTCCATTTGATTGTCCGAATCCCAAACTTGCCACTAGACCTTATTTAACTCCCCGATCACCAGAAACCCTAATTTCATTTGGGTACTCCAAATCTAAACCTCATCATTAAGAGTTTAATAAATGCTTATTTACTGACTGCCTACTATATACATAGGTTGATACTGTCAAGCAAAGCAATAGCTTCTGGATCCCATCTCAGAACCTCCCCAAGAATTCAGCTGCAGCCCATCTAATTAGCCAAAATAGTGCAAAACATCGTGGTCATGGATGTGTGTCAAGACATCGCTCACCTTGTGAGTGAGTATAATTTAATATTAATACCCAGCTAACCACATGACAAACAACCAGACTCTATTATCCCATTTGATACTTCCAGCTTTGTGAGTTCAGCTAATAAGTAACTTTACCATTTTCATGGAACTATAACTATGATATAGGCCCTGATTCAAACCCCATCGCTCTAACTGACTCCAAGTATAAATAGGCTATCTTTCAGTTTTTACAGATTTGAAAGTAAGATGTATTTCCCCGAGAAAACTGCAAATTACCTTTGCAATCCTACTAGGAGGCTTCCTGGTCAGGAACACAGCTCCAGCTGGAGTCTAGCTCTGAGCAAAGATTTGAAAAACTGGCCTAGTGCTGCTCTCAAGTGTCTCCTTCCCTTTCTTATTTACATTAAAAAGGTGTTAGTTGCAGGTAGAAAGATCCCTTTGTCTTTCTTCACAAAGGACCACCCCTCAGGGCTTGGCTATCCCTCTTGCTCTAAGTTAAAACCTCATTTAGTTACACATTTAGCACATTTACCTCCTTCAGAGTACCACATAGTGTTCACACCTCAGAAACAATGAAGAGGAAATTTATCCCCTTAACCACTTGATCAGATCATTCTCTTAAGCACTTAATAAGTGGAAAGATGGGGGGAGGTTCCAGTCTTGATTGCAGTGAAAAGGTATTTCTGAAAGGTCCTAGAACAAAATACAAGCATTTAAGTAAGCCAATCAAGGAAGCTTCATTTTTTTTTGCCCTCAGTAACCACAGTCCCTTGAAGAAAGAAGTCATAGGAGTCATTCAATGCAGCCATGTACTTCCAGAAATAAGGCACTAAAGCAGGGGTCCTCAACAGTCAGTCGGCCAGATGGGGCAGCTGAGGACTGTTATCCCCCTCACCCAGGGCTATGAAGTTTCTTTATTTAAAGATCCACAAAACAGTTTTTGTTTTTACTATAGTCTGGCCCTCCAACAGTCTGAGGGACAGTGAACTGGCCCCTTATTTAAAAAGTCTGAGGACCCCTGGACTAAGGAAACAAATAGAAAGATAGTGATTTCTCCAGTCTCAGGAATAGTCCAGGACAAGGATAAAAATTACAGAATTTCAACTGAGTCAAGGAAACACCCAAAGTAGATATCTATGCAATGTAATAGGCTGAGGCTTGAGTTGATGCACTGAGGTCCCAAGCACATGAGGCTAAATAGTAATTGGACCATACTCTATTAATGTATAAGCTTGGAAAAAGAATGGCCCCTGCCCACTCTTGTCCTGATGTCTTGTATAGGAAATGACGATTTTGGTGGGTGGAGGCAGGGGAGTGGAAAAGGAAGGGGAAGGAGAGACTGCTTGCAGTGCCATTGCGACGGCCCTTTCAGCTCAGATCCCCCTCTGTTAGCTGGCTTCCTGTCACAGCTGCCCATATTGCTATCGCAATCCTTATTCACCTCTTCACTTCAATAAAGATTGAAGATTTTTCCCTTAACCTGAATTCCTGACTCGGGCTGATTTTAAATACGTGGTCATTACAAGGCAATAACCAAAAATAATTAGATGTATCTTCTAATAAGTACAGCGACAATTTGAAGCCTTAATGCATAGCAATGGCTGTGTAATTTGTTCTATTTTTTTCCCCAAACATACTCATAAGCATAATAATCATTTTTAAGGTTTGCTGAAGGCTCTTTTTATTTATGGTGTCATTTGCACCTAAGAAATTTGTGAAGTTAGTATAATTTTACCCATTTTAAGGCTGGGGCAAAGAAAGTTAATTAAGTACTTTGCTCTGGTTTTCACAAGTACTAATTGAAGAAGAATTGTAATTCAGGTTTTCCTGAAATCACTACCTTGTTATCACCTAAATGCTTCAAATCTCCATTGCTTTCTTTTTTCTAAATTAAATTTTTTCATATATTTTTTAATTTTTAAAAATTCATTGTTTATTTTTAACATCCTTCTTTTTAAACTTTGAGTTCCACTTTCTTTTCCTCCCAAAGGTAAGTAGTACTGTATCAATTATACATGTGCAAAACACACTTTCATATTAACCATTGCTTTTATTTATGTTTTTTATTTTTCAAGCTTTATTTTATATATTTTTAGACTAGAGAGAATATTCATGCTCTTCTGACTTCATAAATGTTATTTGTCCTTCATTTTGTTATTATTTTGCCTTGGACCATTGTATTTTTTAGAATAGATGAGACATTCAGCAGATCATCATACAATTCTGCTGTTACTTTGTATGATGTTTTGGTTCTGCCCATTTTATTTTGCATCAGTTAATGCAGATATTTCTAGGTTTTTCTGAGAGCATCCTGCTAGTCAGTTCTTATAGCACCATAATATTCCATCACTATCATATATGAACAATTTATTTTATAGCTTTTTGGACATAGTTCCGAATTGTTCTCCAGAATGATTGAGACACTGTACAACTTCATTAATAGTGCATTAGCATTTTAATTTTCCCACATCTTCTCCAACATTTATCACTTTCCTTTTCTGTGAAGTAAACAGAAATTTTACTGTCTTAGTTTCTAAACTGTGAATAGCTAGAGCTATCCAAAAATGTCAAGAGACATGTTTTAGAGCCCAAGTAATTACTTAATTACTTTCTGAGTGAGAAATAAGTTTGCAAACTCCTGGTCAGGAGACCTTCTTCTACTATAGGAAAGGTAGAAATTTTATACACAAATCCTAAATGAGAAGGAAGGGGAAAGGTAGATTACAGTACGATTTCAGAACCTGAGTGCTTTCCCATGACAAGGCCAGTGCAGAACAATATGGGTCTTCTCCAATTCTGTGGAAACAGTTTGCAAGTGATTGCTTCAAATCCTGGAGGTCATTACTTGGTGAGGGATATGACCAGAGTTCTATGACAGACAGATTCTATAAGCTTTGATTCACTTCCACTTAACATACACAGGAGAGCAATATCAAGACTTGATTGATCATTTCAAGCTGCATAGTAAGACTCTGAATTCCAAGTCAGAGTCCACTGGAAAAATGATTTCTCTGGAAAATCTAGATTATTAGTATATTCATCACATGTATCATATTGATAATTATGAAAATCATAATAATTTTTCCAGTCATACACAGTATGTAGTACATAGTTCAAAGTTATTTAAATGTGCAGTTCTCTAATCAATAGTGATTTGTTGGAATCCTAGTGTTAACTCAACTTGAAACAAGGTGATAACTCAAGGGAAATGTTATAATCCTAGTGCTAACTCAATGTAATTGATACAATGCTTGTGTTCACACCTTTACTCACTGGAGTTCACAAGTATGGGAGATTTCAGGGTTTAGTATGAGATATCCGAATTCACACCTCCTTTGAAGCTCTTAGGGACAAAGAGCACACTGGGAGATACCCCACAATTCCTCTCTCTCATATATAAGAAACAGACAGAGGCTCTTGGAGAGAGTTCAGCTGAATTACATTGGAGAGGAGCACTCTGGGCCAGACACAGAGCACTCTGGGAGAGCCAGAAGCCCTCTTTCAGAGGCAAGAAAGATTCATTACAACTTTTACCTTGGTGCTGGCTGCAGACAGAGGCAGAAGCAAAGGACAAAGCTGCAAAACCAAGGAGAGAGAGAGGCCTCTAAGAAAAACTAACCAGGCTATATTGAAGGACACAATAAAAGATATGAACTTTCAGCATCTGGCTACATTTGGGTGACTATTACTTTCAACTGAAACTAAGGCTGCCTCCAGAAAACCTCCCTAAAAAACCTTTCTCCCAGAGAGAACTATTATTTTAAAGAAAGAAAAACACCACAGTGATTTAGAAAATTTTTTCATAGAACTATAGATAACTTAGATTATTTTGCCTGAAAACTTCCTGTTCATCTCTTCACTATTTATCAGTTGAGTAATGATTCTTATTCACATAAATTTGACTCAGTTTTCTATATATTTGAGGTCTATATAAATGAAATCTAATTCAAAGAAACTTACTGTAAACATTTTTTCACAATAATGATTGCTGTGTAGTCTCTCCATCCTATTTCCCCATATTTCATACTCTTTCTCTTCTTTCACCTTGTCCATTTTCAAAAATATTTTGCTTCTGTTCCCCAATTTACTCTCCCTTTTATCAACTATAACCCCCCTTTTTTTAATGTGTGGACTCTGAAAAGAACTCCATCAGTCTTTCACCATTCTGTTAAAGACTTCTGTCAACCTTGTAAGTTTTCTTAGACTGAAAAAATATCTCATCCTAACTTTTTGTTTGCTCTGATGCACCAAAATTTGATTTAAGAATTATTTTAAAGTTGTTTAGAGGGAAATATTGGGAGAGTTCAGCTGGATGGCTATCCTTAATGTATTCTCTTTGTTCTACCTGTACTTCTTTCTTGTAAAATCATCCTGAATTTGCTCCCATAATTTCAGTCTGCCTCCAGGGTTTCACTGTTCTTTCCATTCTGCTCCATCTCTATTGGTATATACCAATAGAACTTGAACCATAGAACAATAGATCTTGGGCTATCACAATCTGTAACATCTAATTACTTTTGTTGCATGAAACCAAGTCTAATCAAGTCATAAATATTTACAGTGTCTACTGTATTCCAAGTATTATGCTAAACACTGGATTACATATGAATTATTCAACAAATATAAATCTTGAATGTATTTCCTCCCACCCCACTTTGAAAAATAGGAACTACAATTCTTTTTTTTTCTTTTTTTTGCTGAAGCAATTGAGGTTAAGTGACTTGTCCAGGGTCACACAGCCAGGAAGTGTTAAGTGTCTGAGGTCAAATTTGAACTCAGGTCCTCCTGACTAGAGGGCTGATGCTCTATTCACTGCTCTACCTAGCTGCCTCCAATTATTTCATTATAGTTTAATAGACTTATAATGTAGAAATCTCTCCAATCAATTAGTGACCCAATATCAGAAAGTGCTCTTAATCCCATGAAAGGATAATTTCATCCACTGTTATAATGACTATGGATCAATAAATCAACTAATATTTATTAAGCTGATTTCTCTGTTCTAGGCATTTGCCAAATCTCAGGAACACAAAAAAGAAGCAAAAGACAGGAGCTTAAAATCTAATGGAGAAGACAACATGCAAATAAATATGTACAAGCAAGCAATATACAGAATAAATTGAAAATAATACTCTAGAATCATAAGGGTTGGGAAAAGCTTTCTGTCAAAGATAGGATCTCAATTGGAGTTTTAAAGGAAGCTAAGAAATTCAGGAAGAAGAGTTGAGGAGGCAGAGCATTCCACATAGAAGACAGAGAACTATGGTATGGAGTATCTCAGTTATGGAATAACTAACAGGCCATTGTTAAAGAGTACATGGTAGGGAGTAAAATGTTAGAAGAATGAAAAGGGGTAGTAGGGTAGATTATGAAGGATTTTGAATGCCAAACAGAGGATTGGATTTTATGTATGATCCTGGAGATGATAATGTGTCACTGGAGTTTATTGAGATGGAGTGTAATATGGTTAAACTTGTACTTCAGGAAAATCACTTTGGTGGCTGAATGGAGAATGGATTGGAGTGGGGAGATACTTAAGGCAAGTAAACCCACCAGCATAAATTTGTGATTGTCCAGGTGTGAGGTGATGAGAACCTGTGTCAGCAGTTAGAGGGGAAAAGAAAGGTAAAATTTTCAGGCCTTGAGAAGAGCTCAGATATAGGGGGTGGAAGGCAATATGAGAAATAATGAGGAGTTAAAGATGTCTCCTAGGTTGTGAACCTGAGGGATTGGAAGGATGATGTTAAGGGAAAGTTAATGAATTCTCTTTTGGGCAAGTTGAGTTTAAGATGTCTTCTTGAATCCAATTTGAGATATCTCAAAAGCAGAAAGTTCAAAAAGGGATAGATAGCTTTGTGAATTGTCAAATTCACAAATTATATATATTGTTCTTGCCAAGAATAATGGAGTGTTTTTCCATTTCCTTCTCCAAGAGAAGATGCAGAAATTAGCAATACAAAACAACAATCCTCACTTCAGAGAAATGAGCTACCATCTTCAAATGAATGATTTAAGCCAGAGTCCATCAATAGAGACTATCAAAATATAGTGCTATGCTTTTGCAATAAGAAAACATGATTAAGGTCACTTATTCCACAAATAGTGAGAATTCTCACTGCTCAAATCTTCACCTTGATAGTGATTCAGAAACATTCATACAGGCATTTGGCTTTCTTCTAGGATCTTTAAAGGACTTTCAATAAATGCAATTGTTTTCCTAATCAATATCTAGGAACTCGAATAAGCGTGCAAATATACAGATGGATCATGGAGGGGTTATATTGTAGGTAGCAAAACATCAAGAGAGATTCTGTTTCAATTTAAGGAAAATGCATAATCTGGAGAAAGAGGCCTATTTTCCTCAGCAAGGTATGTCAGTTCTGAGAAGCTTCCCTTCCTCTTGATAGTCTCAAGTTACACTTGGGTTTGGTTCATCTTTTCTTCCTGGCAAAAATTGCTAGCAATTTTTTCTGCCAATTTTAACTTAAGTAGCACACAACAGAAAAGACCATATAGACAATGACAACTGTAAAACACAGAGAAACTGTAAACATCCTATGTTTTTCTCCAGAAAAAGAGAAATCCCTGAATCATGTCATGTCAGGAAACCAGAGCAGTACATGCCCCTCTTCTGCTAAAAGGAATTTTCTTGCTCTGATGAAGAGCACTTGCTCCCTTAACGAGTCTGGTCATTGACAGAATTCAGGGAACTGATGGACTGAATTTATATATTTACTTCCTTCACTCAAGAAAAAAAAAAAAAAGCCCTTCGAAGCAGTATTGAAGAATAACATACAGAAAGAAAAATCATATCTAAAATTCTTACTGGTATCCACTTGAAAACTTAAGTTTATAAACAAAAATGATTCTCATTTCATATTAGAAATACTGAAGAAAATAAAATAGGTTTTCTCCAATGTATTACTTCAACAGACACCTAACAGATCAGATTATAAATTCCTTTCAGCCTTATTCTTGATATTCAAAAGAAGAATCAAACTTCTCTGACTTGACAGAGGCATGTTAAGCTTGTTTGGCTGAGTAATCATTGTTTGGGTTGACAGTTGCCTGTTATTCTGTCACCATCCACAACTTTATCTGAAAACTTTATTTATTAACAAAGATAATTTTTGATGTGTCAACTCCCTGGATCTGCTAGAGTTGCCTCAATGCTGATAGAGTGGGATGTGGGGGAGGAATTCTGAGTGAGCTTAGAGTCAGTAATCATCAGTTCTTAGAGTTTTTTTTTAAACATTCTTTTGGATTCTGACCTAGGCTGTGAAAGCAACTGAAGTTGCTTTATCTTTAGTATATAAGACCAATACTGGAGAACCAGACCAAACTGGACTGGGTCTGTTCTGCCATTTTGTTGCTCATATGACTCAAAAATCTGTCAAGATCTTTTTGGATCTTGCCTTAATCATCCAGTGTGGAAATCCCCCTTCTAACTTTGTGTCACTTGCCAATTTGATAAGCAGGCTATCTGTGATTTTAACCAAGTCATTGATAAAAATGTTAATCAATACAGGGCAAAGCAGAGTCCTGGGAACCTCCACTATCAGCTCCTGCCTATGTGAAATATAATTGTTAATGATTATTTGAATCTTGATATTCTTCTAGTTCCAAATGCAACTACTTGAACTAATGTCCAACAAAGCATGAGATTTTATCAGGTGATAACACTTATTCTGCTTATCCCCAGAGGGAAGAATTAGAAGCAGTAGGTACTTAGTCTTGGGGAAATGTTCCAATATTTATACTGTGGGAAGTTCTAACTCTCTAAAAATCCTTAAATATACACAGGATCATTACTTGCCAGGGATGCTGTCAAAGGGATTCTTGTCAGAATGTAGGTTGGATTAGATGGACAAGAGAAACTACGTGGAGTAGTGGGTAGAGCATAACAATTGGAGTCAGAAAGACCAGAGTGTGAATCTTGCCTCAGACCCTTTCTACCCTTCTAACTCCTTTGTAATCACAACCTCTTTGTACCTCAGTTTCTTCACCTGTAAAATGTAATAATAGCCTCTATCACAAGGGATTGAGAGAACCAAATGAGCTAGAAGACTTTGTAAACCTTAGAGCACTTATATAAGCATTTATATAACGCACTTATATAAATGCTAGTTATTATTATTAAGATTTCTGAAGTGTTTCCAATTTAGAGATTCAGAGATTTCTATTAAGCCTCAGAACTCATCTCTTGCTTAGGGTCATAGAAGTTAAAGTCTGACCCTCTTTCCACTAAATCACATTGTTTCAACCCTTTGAGAAAGAGAAAAATCAGGTCCCTTATATCTGAAGCCACGAAGAAGTGGTTTTCTTTTAAGAAAATCCAGTGTTTTGCTAGGAGAACTAGGCTTTCTCTAGAGAAATTCAGAGAAACCCTAGAGCGCATCAATATCCTAAATGGTTCCCCCTTCAGCTTTCCTTTTTGAGTCCTGGCTGGATTCCCATAGGTTCCTTCAGTCAATAGGGAAACTGAGCATAGACCCGGGACTGAAGAAATTCAGACTGAGAGGTAGGTCCCTACGGCAGGGTTCAGTGTCCTGGCCCCTCCCCCTACTAACTAATCCCCCCTCTGGATTACCCTAATTGTCTAGGGCTTTCCATGGACTAATTTCATCTACAACTGCCTCCTACTGGGACTTTTTGGTTATTTTTTGCACTAGGAGGAAGGAGGAAGATGATTTCCTCCAAGGTCAACACATAAATTCCTGGTTTGGACAATTTCTGTAAAATCCTGGTCCTCAGCTCCTGGCCTGAGGATGTCTTGGTGAAGGTATGGTACCATCCAAGGAAGCCTCCTACCCCCAAGCAGGACTTTAGTTGCGCTTCTAGTCTTTGCCAAGAGAGACGTCTTAAAGAGTTTGAGGAGTGACCCAGGAAGTAACCTGCTGGTCACTAGGAGTCCTGACCAAATTCTCAGAAGCAAAAGGTCAAGAAAGTTCCCCCAGAAAATCAAGGGGTGTCTAGATGCTTGTGAAGTCCTGGAGCTGGCCAGGAGCCCATTTAGAGGCTGTAACCCTTGGCATTTTTACAGCTGAGAAACCAACATGAAAAGCAGGTATGGGAGAAAAAGAACTAGATGTAGGGGGTAAAGCAGATGTGGTTATGTCTGAGTCAGATTTGGGATATTTCTTATTGCCCCCTCCAAAGATGCGGTGCCCTGTTAGTGATGGGATGGAGCACTTTGTGGAGCCCTTTAAGACTTACAAAATTGCTTTCTTCACAAAAAACCTATGAGGAAGGGAGTACAAGAATTATTATTCCCATTTATAGATGAAGAAATTGAAAACAAGTGACCTGCCTAAATTTAGATGTTAGTAAGGATTGGATTCAGGAGGGACCTGAGTTCACATTCTGATTCCAAGTTCAGAGTTTCTCTATTATGTCAAACTGCCTTTCTGTTGTTATACCTCCCATTTACTTATTACTTCTCTGTGTTATCTGATCTAAATGATCACTGTTGACTCTTCTCTGAATTTAAGGGAGATGCGTCCTCAGTCTATGGCATCTCTGTGTCTAGGATACAGGATACAACCATTTGGGTTGATTTACACGTGCCTGTGAAGGCAAGTAATAAAAGGGGATAGTTATGAGGGATTTATATGTCTGAGTTCCTTTATAGGAACAAATGAGGTAATATTTATAAAATTCTTAGTACAGTATCTTGCACATAGTAGATGATTGACAAATATTCATTTCCTTACTTTTTTATTCCAGATATTTCTAGTTCCACAGGCAGATTAGTATAGTATAAAGGAATTTAATTTGGAATTGAAAAATCTGGATTCGACATCTGATTCTAGAACTAGTTGAGTAACATTTGGCAAATGAAATAATTCAACATTGATGATCCTCAATTTTTCCCCTGTAAAATAGAGATAGTGATCCCAAATTATTTCCTTCATAGAATTATTACAAAGCTCAAATGAAATAATAGTTGACATTTATATAACACTTTGCCATTTATAAGGTGCTTTGCCTAAATAAAATTATTATAATATTGTTATTATTACTGTTTTTCTAGGCTTCTATGTGCTTAGCATCACTTTTTGTTCTCATCTCTATTACCTTAAGCAGACCTCAAAATCACTATCTCTAGATCTTTTCTAGGTAAGAATAGAAAGCCCAAGAAGTTTAATATTACCTTGGAGGAGCCATAACTCTAATGTCATAAGCCCAGGCAAGGAAATTCCTTCTTGGCAGACATTACCAGAGATAGATTGAATTTGCCCAAGAATTTGTTGTCGACTCTTATAAGCCTTAAAATGTCAAAGTCTTCAATCTCAAAAACAGAGCAATTCTCACAGGTATTTCTGCCTTCTTATTTGTAGTTTCCCCATACATACTAATTATAGTAGGCCAGAGCATATCTATCCAAAATTGAGGACAAAGCGATAAAACTTTCCTCATTTTCCTCATCTCTAAAATAGGCATATTATTCTGTGTGCTACTTCTATCACATATATACTGAGAGGAAATTAAGTTCTAAACCCAAAAGCATGATAGAAATGGGAAAATTTATTGCCTTTTCTCTTCTATCTAATCATGGGATTAGATAGGGTCCCCCTGAGCCATCCTGCTATTCTCAGGAGAGGTGTGAATCATTCCATTGTACATGATGTCAAGAAAGAATTGACCCACAAATATTCCTTCTAACTTCTCAGTTCTTTGAGATCAGGGACTCTCTGCAACAATGACTAAAAATATTATGCTACAAACTTCTGAGCATAGTATATAAACTTATAGAATGTTAGAATTAGAAGACACCTATAAAAATATTTATAAAGTGGGAGGGGTGTGAGAAACAGAGACAATGAACAAGTTGAGGAAACTGAGACCTAGAAATGAAAAAAGGATCATAGATTGCAAACTGAGATTTGAACCCAGGATCCTTGCTCCAAAAGCTAGTGCTTAGACTGGATATCTTTTAGATTGTACATAAAGGTTCTGATCCAAGATTACTAACTACAAGGAACTTTCCTTGATTTATTTAGTCTTATTCTTCTCCCTTTACAACCCAAGGTGTTTTGAGGGACTAGAGTTTGGGAAAGATTCCAAATAGAGAGAAAAATAAGTAAATGCATACAAGTAGCAACTGCACAGGGCATATTAAGACTACTCAGTGATTCCCCATTGCAGCGTTCCCTGTACCTCTTCTTTCAAGTCTTTGCAGTCGGGCACTTGCTTTAATGGAGAGGAACAGAAAATAAATATAGCTGCTATGTAAAGGCCAAATATTATGGACAGGACAATGGTGTTACCATATTAGTGTGGCCAGAATGGATCACAAGAGGGACCTATGAAAAGCAAGAAACCTATTAGGAGACTGTTGTAGTAGTCCAGGGAAGAAGTTGACATGGAAAGGAAATGATTGGGAGACCTAATCCTTTGAGAGGATGAAGAAGAAGGAATACCCTATCAGTTATCAAGCCTTATTAACTCTATCTCTACAATGTTCTCTCAACTCTTAACACCTGTTTTAAAGCTTGTTTTGCTTCATCTGCCTGCCAAGACACACTTAGTTTTGAATATAGGGGAAACTTCTGAACGTGGCTTTCCCTTGTCTCTAATACCTCAGGGTATAGACATATAAAAATGTTAATTCTAATCTCAGGATCCAAGCATCACAGGAGCCAATTCACTGTATTTTTCCCTACTAGTAAAACATAAGAATTACTAAAGATCTTGCATGTGTTCTAATAAAGTCCCAAGCCCTGTGGAACAAAGTTCTTTGAGAGATAAGCTGAGACTTTATTTTGCTAAAATAAATTATTTCCGAGAAGAAACTTCAAGAGGTTTCCCTGCTGTTCCAATCCAGAGTGTATACTTAGAATAAACAAAAATTAAATAGTTCTCCTTTATGTCTTCTGGAGTAACTTTAAGTATTCCCATTCTGCCATGTTTTAAAAGTAGACAGAAGCTTTAGTTAAGATCACCTGATGTGGTGCTTTCAACCTTATAAAAGGTGTATTGGTTTTAGTAAGGAAAGAGAATTATTCATGCCCTAGCAACAGGTAGTGATGAGATTGAGTAGGAAAAGCATAAAGGTGCATGGAATGTTGTTCTTGAAAGCCAGCTGTTAACCATAACCAAGCAGGTCTCAAACACTTATTCCTTGTTTCTTTCCATTCTAAAGTATCATTACAACAGAATCCTTTGAACCCTGCATTGCTTTGCTTTACTACATCATTCAAGAATCTATGTCCAATGTGTAAAAATTATCCTGGCATGGATTCTGTCAATACAAAGTTATTATTAAATAAAATTAAATTTAAAAAAAAAAAAGAAACATATAAAGCTAGTAAGTGGAGGAGCTGGGAATCAAATCGAGATCTGTTTTGAGCCTAATCTTTCATAGGAAGCTTGCTAGAAGGTAGAGGATAACAAGGGCCAAAGGAGAGATTCAGTGAAAGGGCCCTAAGAAAAATATGAAGAGGGAGAGAGAGGATTCAGAAGTTTAAAGCTCTTACATAAGAGTTTGGCTCAAGGTCACTCACAGCAGAACTCCAATTGGATCCAGGTCTTCTGACTCTCAATCTCGAGCTATTTCCATGTTTCTCACACCAAGAGAGGAGGCAACAAAGAAGTGGCTTTGTCATTTCAGGAATAGTTATAATCTTTGAGGCTGTGAGGGAGAGGGGAGTGCAATGTCCTTCACACACAGAGGAGGGAGCAGAGATTGGAGAGCAGTTTTGCTGGAATTCATGAGAGGTTCCAATAAAAAAATAAAGATAAAAAAAAGAATTAAAAAAAAAAAAGAATCTATGTCCAAGCATTCTAGTGTATAACCAGAAGTTCAATGGAGATGAAACAAGGTGAAGGAGAACAAAATAATTAGTCTACCTATTTCTAATTGGCCTGCATAATCTCTTTGGATTAACAGAGGCAAAAGTTTGGAGGTCTCAGCATCTGTCTCTATGGCCACTATCCCAATTCAGGTTCTTGTCTCAAAAATAAGTTATTGCAGGAAATTAAGCCCCTGAGATTTATCAAGATTTAAAAATAAAAATATCTCATTTCAATGAGTGACCAAATGGTCTAGCAGAAATATCATTGATCTTTAAAATAAGCTTTTCTAGGGAAGAGGGTTTTTTTGTTTGTTTTCATAATTCCAGTGTCTAGTACATCATCTTGTACAAGGTAGGTGTTTCACTTACAGCTGTTGAATTGGACTCATATTTTCATTACAAGTTTCTTCTCATACACTTAGAAGCTAATCATCTTGCATAAGACACTTCTCATTTTATAGTAAAGTCCAGAGTGATAAATGAGATTTACATTAATTATTTCACAAAATTGTTGTGAGCAAAGTGCTAAAAATACCAGTTATTTTGTTGTTATGATTACTATTATCATCTCCTACAACTATTGATCCCAGTGATAATTGATGGTTACTTGAGTGATTATAGATGAGCTAGTAAGTCACTGCTTCCTCCTCACTACTAAAAGATTTTTTTATCATGAAGGAGGAAAAAGACCACGCAGCAGGAAAAAACAGTACAATAACAATAATGCAGAGTTCTTTACAAATATCTTGTTTAATTCTCATAACAACTCTGGAGGGAGGTGCTATGATTACTCTTATTTGACAGATGAGGAAACGGAGACAGACAGAAGTTAAGTAACTTGCTTCAGTCATATAGCTAGTAAATGTTTGATGTTGCATTTAAATTCAGATCTTCCTCACTCCAACTCCAGTTAGTTGACTTTTTGCTTTGCCACTTAACTGCTTCTTATTTATACCTTCATAAATAAACCAGCCCTATATTATAAAGCTGTAACACTAAAATTTCATCTCTTTGAAAAGAAAAAATATGCACAGCAGACAATGAAAAATAACTGATTGTATCCTCTGTGTTTTGTATAGTGCCTTTCATATGTTAGGAACCTAATGCTTATTGAATGGAACAGATAAAACAATAGTAAAATAATACCTATCCACATTGTACTTGAAGGAAATAATATGTGTACACATAAGCAAATGAAAAATAAAACACATAGTAACTTGGGAAGGGGAGTGGAGAAGCACAAAATATTTTGAAAACTTTCAAAAATATGCTATAAAAACTAGCCTCTGAGTCTTAAAAGGAGCTGAGGATTCAAAGAGACAAGTATGAGAAATGAGAGCAACAGGTTTTATAGGAACCAAATTGACAAAAGAGTTGGAATTTTTAGCTGGAAAAGGGAGAACCAGTGGATATAACTATCATATGCATCCAAACAGAAGATATATGGGGGTTTTTTGAATGCGTATTTAATCATCCTACTCTTGATTGTAGATTCTACCAGACTACTCTTTATGGAAGTGAAACTCAAGAACTTGTAGCTTCCAGAGAGAAAAACTCCACTGGGGTGGGGGGCAAAGGTGAGTGTGTCCCCCCACCCCCACCATGTTCCCCTCTCAAAATGCCTGCTCCATCCCCACTTCTTTCCTGCTGACGGGAATCCCTGGACTGGAGTCCCTGCACATCTGGCTATCCATCCCCTTTGGCTCTATGTATTTAGTAGCTGTGGTGGGAAATATGATCATCCTGGCAGTGGTGAAAGTGGAACGCAGCCTGCACCAACCCATGTATTTCTTCCTGTGCATGTTGGCTGTCATTGATCTGGTCCTATCCACCTCTACCATGCCCAAGCTTCTAGGTATCTTCTGGTTTGATGCTCGTGACATTGGACTGGATGCTTGCTTGGCCCAGATGTTTGTCATCCACTGCTTTGCCACTGTTGAGTCAGGCATCTTCCTGGCCATGGCTTTTGACCGCTACGTGGCCATCTGTGACCCACTGCGCCATACTACGGTGCTCACCCACTGCACGGTGGGCTGCATGGGACTGGCTGCCCTTTTGCGGGGGGTGCTCTACATCAGCCCCTTGCCTTTGATGATTCGTCTGAGACTTTCTCATTACCGAACTCAGATTATTGCCCATTCCTATTGTGAGCATATGGCAGTGGTGACCCTGGCATGTGGGGACACAAAAGTCAACAACCTTTATGGCATGGGCATTGGCTTCCTGGTTCTGATCCTGGACTCCCTAGCCATTGCAGCCTCCTATGTGATGATCTTCCGGGCTGTGCTAGGACTGGCCACCCCAGAGGCCAGGCTCAAGACCCTGGGGACATGTGGGTCCCATATCTGTGCCATCTTAGTTTTCTACATCCCTATTGCTGTCTCCTCCCTCACCCACCGCTTTGGACACCAGGTGCCGCCCCACATCCACATCCTGTTGGCCAATTTCTATATGCTCATCCCACCCATCCTCAATCCTGTTGTCTATGCTGTAAGAACCAAACAGATCCGAGAGAGGCTTCTCCGAATCCTGAAGGCAGGAGCTCAGCTCGGGTGATTACTAATGTTGGTACCCAAGGAAATGGGCTGCTTATAAAAAAGCAAATACCTTCCATTCTCCACATTTACCTCAGAACAAAAAATGCCTTTGAAACACAGTATGTACAATTAGGGATATTTACAGACATTCTGATTTTGAGAATCAACTAAGCCAGGGCTTGCATTCTTTACCCCATAGGTACAAACAATCCATATACCATAGATGTAAATAATCACTATTAGTCTCTCAAAGCCTCAGTTTCATTATCTGAAAAATGATTTTTTGTGTGACCTTAGGTATGCCAACTTAAAATCAGAGCCCCAGTCTGGACATAGAACCAGAAGAACTAAGTCCAGAACTCTTATCCCAGACTCTCTGAACGGTGTCTCACCTTTTTCTTTTAACACTCAATATAATGTATTGATTAGGAGAAAATTGTACTTCAAAGTATAAATTCCAAATTTCATATTATTAAAAAGACTAATTGATGTCTTCTCCAGAAGGTAGAGGGATTTATACTTTGGAGGCTTCAGGGGAGTCAACTAGTGTATCTGTCAGTCCAAGACGTGTTCTATGGGATGACCCCTACCCACCTTAATTATATTTGGTGGACTTTTTATAATTATATCTGTACTTTCCCTCTTTTAAGATGTGTTGGCCAGAGAAGCTAAATCTTTGGTTAAAACCACTTTGTATCTTGCATGGCCAATCTTGAATAAGGCAGCCAGGAAAGCCTGTCAGATAATAAACATTTATTAATCTAAGTCAATCAGTCTAATTAATCTAAGCTCTAGGTGTCCTAAGCCCTGGGGCTTAAACAATACTTACCCTCAAGGAGATAACATTCTAATGAGGGAAACAACATGCAAACAAGTGTGCACATGCAAGTTATAAAGAGTAAATGTAGAAGGTACCCCCAGGAGGAAGTCACAAGCATTAAGGGCAACCAGAAAAGGCTTCTTGGAGATGGTAGTATTTGAGCTGAAACTTGAAGGGTAAATCCTTATGGATTTGAAGGAACTCATATTGATGTTTTATTCCCTTTTAATAATACAATAATTTCATTCCAACATCAGAGTTCCATATTTTTATTTTAGATTTTGGTTAATTAAACAGTATGTGGGCAAACAATGAAGTGAAAGATAGAGAAGAGGTATCCCCCATCTTGATTATGAAACCCAAATCTCAAAGGAATCTTTGAACTCTGCCCTCTTCACATTTTCCTTCTCTATAGAATCACCAGGTTTATAACACTTTATTTCTTCCTGGAATTAGACCCTTCATTTACTTAGTGGCAGAGTCCAGACTTGAAAACTTGTCCTCTGGGTGGTCCTAGAACTTCTGGCCATCTAGGTCACTGGTGTCAAATTCAAATAGAAACAGGGCCCACTAAACCCTATGTAAGGATCCCTGCTGGTCACATGCTGGACTTAAAAAAAAAAATATTACTTATGTTCTATTTTATTTTTATTTATCTTGCCAAATAGTTCCCAATTATATTTTAATCTGGTTCACCATTGACTGGGCTTAATGATGGCCATGTGTTTGATACCTATGATCTAGGCCCATGAACTGGAATCCATTCTACATTATATCTGACAATTGATCATTTCTCTGTCACTTGAAGCCCTTCAATAATGGTGATTCTCTTTCAAGGATTATCAGTTCTTCTGATTCCAAGCCCAGTGCTTAAATTCAACACACCCCTGCCTACTTTGTAGTGTTTATTAAGAGCTCTAGACTCTCATCAGGTTGATAAAAATTACTTGTTGGTATAATAAGCAAGTATAAGCATTTATTAAGTGCTTACTGTATGCCAAGCACTGTGAAAAGTATTGGAGACATGATACAAACAAAAGGAAAGACAGACTCTGTCTTGAACCACAAGTTTCCATGTCATTTCTCTAGTCTATCACCTCCCTTCTTAAACTTGATCCTTTCCCTCCTTCATTCCTGAATTTTATTAGGGTATTCAGTGGCTCCTCTGTCTTCCCTTGGAATTATAAGAGTAAGGCTTCGACATTGCTTTATCCTTCATGATTCAATTCTAAGCTCTGAAATCAAGTGCCAAAGCATCCCCATCATATATGAATAGGTGGACATGGTTTGTATCAGTGCCAAACAGAGTAGGTGTCTCAAGGCTACTTGTACCCTGGTTGGATGGAGAGTCTAGACCAAGAGCAATATATACAAAGACCAGTAACTTTATATTCTTGTTCAGTCATTTAAGCTGTGTCTGACTCTTCATAATCTCATCTGGGGTTTTCTTGGCAAAGATATGGGAGTGGTTCCAATTTGCTTCTCCAGCAGTGATGTTATTATAGTGAGCCCTTAATTCTCATGGTTCCAACTTTTTCTCATCACTTTCTCATTGAGTTACCTTTCAACCATAAGGGAGATCATAATCTTTAGAATAACGGATCCTGGATTTCCTTAGAATTTATCTTCTTAGTTTTAGGTGATCCCATGTGTGGGGTTTATATTGTTGCTGGTTCTGATTCTAGAACTATGATCCATGAAGAGATAGAAGAGATGGTTGTTTCAGATTGTCTGTGCTGAGAATAGCCCTCACATTTCTACAGTGCTTAAGGATACAAAAAAAAAAAAAAATAAAACTTGCATCACAGCAGCCCTGTGATATCAGTAACAAGAATATCATGATCCTGAAATTTTACAGCCAGCTTCTATTTTCCTATACTCGCTGTCTCCCCTGACATACTATTTTCCACAGTTCACAGGCTCAGGCTTTTCCCTGAGTGACTGAGGAAAAGGATGCAGGTTTCTCAAGGGGATTCCAAGGCAACAGACTCTTAGAGCAAGGAGGATGGTCGGGTCATAAATCTTCTCATCTAGTGAGATGGTAGCTCAGATGCTCTTGTTGCCATTTCAGACAAACAAGGGCCTGAGGTTTCCTTGCGGCAGATAAGTCCTGATTTGAGGAGGATGGAATTTCAGTTCCTTGAAAGTATGGATTCAAAAGCTCAGGCTCTCAGGCAGGATGACTGAGGACCTGGACCTGAACCAGAGTCTCAAGGTTTCAGAGAATCTAATCAATCTCCCCTCCTCTAGCCTAGGGCCCTGGCTCTCAAACATAAGGCTCAAGGATGCCCCTCCCTCATCCTATCACCCATCATTGTCACTCTTCCCTAGGAGCAGACAGAATGATTGGGTACTCTACTCCTCCCTATCATAGCTTGTACTCCACAACACACTGATTTAGGAATTGTTTCCGTTCCCAGAGCCAAAATGTTCTTGATTGATTGGAGGACTCCTCCTTGTCTACTCAGAGTCTCTGGCACCCAGACAGGCCCACCAATGACCCTCTGAGGCACATCTTCAACCCAGTAGGTTTCCTTTTTCATTTCCCACCTGAGGTTTAAAAAGAAAGATGATTTGGATGAAGGACAATGGCACCTTTCTTTTCAAGGAATCATTTTGAACCTGCTGGTCATCCAGTCCACTGAGTTTCTGATGTTCTTTGTAGGACAGAATCTGAGTTAGAAGGAACCTATGAGCTCATTCTAAGTCAGCACACTGCCCCATTAAGTAGTCATCTCTACAGTATCTTTGACAGGGGGCTATCCAATCTCTGACGAAGATCGTAGTGACTCCCTTAGATGTCCCAGGATTCTTTGGTGACTCTCCTGGTTACATTGCTTTTCTAAATATGTTTCACTATAGCTTTTCTATATCCCACTCCCTTCCTCCATTGCCTCTAGTTCTATCCTTTGGGACAAAGCAGAATAAGTCTGCTTTCCTCCTTCCTACATGACAGCCCTTCAAGTACTTGAAGACCATGATTGTATCCCTCCTGGTTCTGTTTTTTGGGCTAAATATCCCCAGGTCCTTGAATAAGAAGCTCTTATTGTTGCATTGAATTATGGGTTCTTATTTCTGTTTATTGAGCAACCATAATACCTTACTCTGGGTCCTGCTGGAGAGACACAGAGATAATAAGAAAAAGCCTTGTAGTTTTTAAACCTATTAAATTTCATCTATTTAGTTAGGAAGCCAAGTGACACAGTGGAGAGAACTCTACATCTGGAGTCAGGAGGATAGGAATTCAGATCTGGTCTCAGACATCCACTAGCTGTGAAATCCTGGGCAATTCCCTTAATTGTTACTTATCTCAGTTTGCTCATCAATAAAATGGGAATAATAATAATAGCATATAATTCCAAAATTTAATAAACATTAAGTGATTTAATATTAATGAATCTGATACATAATAGATACTTAATAAATTCTTGTTTCCTTCTTCCTTCCCTCCTTTCCTCTTTTCCTTCCCTCCCTCCCTCCCTTCTTCAAATTTCTCCCTCCCTCTCTTCCTTCCTTCTAGGATATCATTGGTCCAATTGGTTTTAGACTCAAATTTATACATTAATGATAATTTAAAATACAACCAACAGTTATTAATATCTACTAACTTCAGTGACCTATTCTAGACAGTGCTAATACAAGGTGAAAAATCCCACATCCAATTTCCTTCCTATAATGTAGTGCTCAGAAATGAACACAATTCTCCAGATGTGATCGGACTAGGGAAAAATAACAGTCATGTCCATTAGTTCTTTCACGCCCTAAGGATGTTATTTAAATCAACCTACAAACCTGAGATCTGCAAAATGACACCCAACTGGCTTTGATCTTTTTACTTTTCTTGGACATCTGCTGCCAATTATCTATTCTTATCCTAGCCTTCTCAAGACAAAGGATCTTCTTGGCAAAGAAATAAGTAGCCAAATTAAACAATTCTGTCTCTTCTCTTTTGTCAAATACCACTAAATCATTCCTGTTCTCCCTTTCCTGAGCAACAGCTCAATCCTTTGGTGTGTCTTCCACTTTCCTTCAATATAGTGTTAAAAATCTTTCAATAAAGAGGAATAAAATTAAAATATAACTGGACTCTCGTGTTTGAATTATTGGGACTAAGACTTGTAAAGGTTTTTAGAATACTGGGTTTGAGTAAAGTATGGGAAATTCTCCTAGGACTACCAATAATTGCTGATAATATTTTGCTCTGAGGGCTTCTAGAATATGAGTCATCATGTAGAAGGTAGCCTTGGAGAAAGAAAGAAGTCTAAGCTGGGCTCCCTGTTCCCTTAAACTTTGTGGTTTTATCCACAGTAAAGAAGCTTCTCTTGTCATGCTGGAATCACCTTACAACCAGACATCAGATAGTTCTTTCATCCTTATGGACATCTCGGGACTGGAGAAGGCACTCCTCTGGCCGGCAGCTCTGTTGAGCTTGATGTATGCTGTGGCCCTTGTAGGCAACACTCTGATTCTGACTGTAATCTGGGTCAAACCTACTCTGTACAAGCTCATATTCTACTTCCTCTGCATTCTGGCAGTTGTCATGGTAACCTCTGTGGCCCCTAAGATGTTTCTGTTTATGACTACTGAGCTGGATGGTGATCCAACTGCCATTCTGTACCTCCCACATGGTTTCCCATTCTTACTGTGAGCACAAGGCTGTGGCCAAGTTGACATGGGTGCTACTTGCTAATTTTTATTTGGTTAACCTATCCATCTTGAATCCTATCATCTATGGTCTGAGGAGCAAGCAAATCCTAGAGAGAGTGTTAAATATGCTTTCTCTCTCTCTCTTTCTCTCCTTCCTTCCTTCCTTCCTTCCTTCCTTCCTTCCTCCCTCCTTTCTTTTCTTTCTTTCCTAAGGCCATTAAGAGTTAAGTGACTTTCCCGGGATCACACAACTAGAAAGTGTTAAGTGTCTGAGGGCAGATTTGAATTCAGGTCCTCCTGACTTCAGGACTGGTGCTCTATCCACTGTGCCACCTAGCTGCCCCTAGAGGGTTTTCCAAAGTGTTGAAAAGTTAGGTGTCAGGCTCGAGGATTACAAAAATGGTATGTGTCAGAGGCAGACCTTAAATCCAGCTCTTCCTAGCTACAAGATCATCTCCATATCCATTATGCACCACTGCTTCTCTGGTATTAGGATTGTGATAAGATGAGTGGGATAGTCTCCTAGACTTAGAGCAAATTATGATCCTTCATTATCTAAAGTAATCCAGCTTCTTGGAAAAATCTTTGGAAAATATCCTTTTGTATCCTGACCAATGGGGCTAATTGTAGAGAATTAAATTTTTGTTTAGAGGTGAAATTAGCTGCCTACCTTTAAATCTTCTCATGGGAAGTGGTCAAACAGAAGCTGTGGGACCAATTTTCATGGATATTTTTGAGGAATTTCTTACTGTGGATGAGAAGATAAACAGGACCACCTTCCGCATCGTAGATTGTAGCTGTATTTTTGTTTACAAGAGTTGAAATGAACCTCAATGCTCACGTACCAAATTGTAATTACAAAAAGAATTCCCTCTATCACAGTC
The DNA here is from genome assembly GCF_016432865.1 of Antechinus flavipes. Lineage (NCBI taxonomy): Eukaryota > Metazoa > Chordata > Mammalia > Dasyuromorphia > Dasyuridae > Antechinus > Antechinus flavipes. Next base: position 553,577,591 of record NC_067400.1, on the reverse strand, counting down.
CTGACAAGGCATGAGTCATCCTCTATTTGAAGACTTCCATTGATGGGAATTGTCACTATTTGGCTTGAAATCTTATTCCAATTTGAGACAGTACTAATGATTAGGATGTTTTCTTATATGTCAGATCTTGATTTGTCTCTAAAACTTTTTCCTATTCTCCTAATTCTGTCTATTGGGAGAATTTGAGAACTAGAGACTGTAGACTTGAAGGCACACTAATTTTAATGACAAAAGAATTTGAACTTAAGCTAAAAACACCAGTGTTTACACCTAATGAAGCTGAAGTTATTCAATTCAATATTCACCTGTCTAGGACTCGAGAGTGTCTTACTTAGTCCTACTGTGTAGAGAGCCAGACCTTTGGAGAAGTATACTTGAAACAAGATGTTAACTCAGTGGAATTGATAAGACAATGGTTCTCTAATTCACACATACTTAGTACTTAGCATGGTGATGTAATGGTTCTCTAAGTTCACACATAATCAGTATGCTGTAATAATGTAATTACAATAAGATATATAAGGGCCAACAAGGACTGGAAGAGATACATTCTATCTTTGACTATCCTCATGGTGGCTCTCATGCTTCCTACATAGAAGCCAGACAGTCAGACAGGCAGACTGCTGGAAGAGACTAAGTCAGATTATGACAGACACAGACTGTAAAGGGGACAATAAAGACTTTGGACTTTATTCCTGATTATTCTCATGGTGATTCTTCTGCAGAGACCAAGGCTGGTCTCAAGACCTCCAGAAAGCTAGCCCAGACATTACCCTACTGTGTTAGTTTGAATGGTTCATTGTGTCCCATTCCAACTAGCCATCAATACAAGGACTGCCCATTCTGTTCTGTTTGAGTTGTAGTTGGAGATACTACTCTAACCACTAGGGGTGACTTCAGAACCAGCAGAATTGCTGGTCTTCTATAGCATCATTATGTTCTTTATGCTGTCCAACTAGGCTACTGTGTTTGCATGTTATCTCCACTCTGTCCTCCTATATGACTTTTTGAAAATCCAAGCAGGCAGAGAAATGATAAGTTCAAGCTATAGAATGAAACACACATTTTTGGAAAGGACCAAAGTGGCGATTTCATTTTATTTTTTTCTGTTACCCCAGCTCATATATATATCTTTTTATTGACAAAACATATGCATGGATAATTTTTCAACACTGACCCTTGCAAAAACTTCTTTTTGAACTTTTCCCCTCCTTCCCCCCACCCCTTCCCTTAAATGACAGGCAGTCCCATATATGTTAAACACAATGTATGTATATATAGTTATACAGTTATCTAGTTGTACAAGATCAATTGGGTTCAGAAAGAAGATAAAAATAACCCAGGAAGAAAAACAAAAATGCAAACAAACAACACAAAGAGTACAAATGCTATGTTGTGGTCCACACTCATTTCCCAGTGTTCTTTCACTGAGTGTAGCTGGTTCTGTTTATCACCGATCAGTTGGAACTGATTTGGATCCTCTCATTGTTGAAGAGAGTCACTTCCATCAGAAATGATCATCATATAGTATTGTTGTTGAAGTGTATTCATTTTATTTTTTAACTATATATTCAGTATATGCATTTTATTGTTCTTTCAATTTTTAAGGTGGTAGAGATGTAAAGAAGGTTGTAAAAATGGTGCTAATGAAAATTTTCATAAGAGAAATAAGAAAAAATAAAGAATAATACAAGAGTCATTGGAGCATTTAAAACTGTATAGAAGAGAAGAGGATAAAAGTCATTAAGAAACAGCCAAGCAAAAGAGCTTATAACATGTTTTATCTCATATACTTTAAAATAAAAGCAAGATACTTCTAACCTTGGGACACTGAAATCCTTTATCATAAGCACCATTTCTTGCTTTCCTTTCCTTTTTTTCTTTTTCCATCTGTATTTTTATATCAATTATTAATGAAATAATCATTAGTCCTAAGCACAAAACCTTGGGGTACTCCACCAAAGATATTGTTCCAAGTTCACACCAGCAACGACTCTTAACAGAGCTTAAACATTCAATCAGTTGCAAGCACTAATAGATTTCAATGTAATTCAATATAATAATACTTTGTTTTTCTCTTATCTTTTTAGTTTATCCAGGAAAACATGTGACACTTTATAAAATCTAGGCAAATTAAGTCTATTGCATTCTCTTGCTCCCTATTTAGTAATCCTATCAAAAGAAAATGAGATCATCAGTCTGATTTGTTCTGGATTAAGACATACATCTCACTGAAGGACTGTCAGTGAAATCTAGAAAAGGAATTTTTTTTGTATATTTTTCCAGGAATCAAAATCAAGATCATGGCTTAAAACTTGCACATTCCTGCTAATATTTTAAAAAATCAAAACTATTTTTCCCCACTAGTCCTAGAATACTTTTCTCAATGATCATTCTCTTGAAAATAATTATTTCTTTTGTTTTTATATTGTGTGGGTCAGAAACCATTAATAAAACAACTGGATAGATCTCTAGAAGCAAAGCAAAGTTTATTTACGTTCTCCAGAACTGCTCCCACCCATCAAGCAGACAATCGAAGGGAGGAAGCACCGTAGGGGGCAGGGTCGGGGCTTTTATCCCTAACGCAAATTCCCCCTCCCACCACTGATCCTCATCCTTATTGGCTGAGGACCTTACATTCTAAATGTGGGAACTATCCAAGAAATTGAACTTGACCAACAAGTACATAGTTGCCCATATTTGGCTGAAATAGGGAGGATAACAGGAAGGGGGCTTAAGTATGCTCTTAGGGGGATGACAGGGAGGGGATAGAAGGGAGGAGACTTTAAGTATGTCTTTAAGAAGATAGCAGGAAGGGGCTTTTGTCTTTAAGATAGCAGGGAGGAGACACTTTAAGTATGCCCTTGACTTAATGCTTAAAGTCTTTCAGGCCTACTCAAACTTTGAAATAGATGAAGCCTTACTCGATTTTCACAACTGTCTTGAAAGATCTCACTTTATTTCGTTCAATATGATTGTGCTTTCCCCTTCTTCAAGACTGGAATTCAGATAAGAGATTAGACCTAGATGAATACAGCTGTGAATCATCAGCATCAAGATGCTAAATTTAGTCCATGGGATCTTAATGAGATGACCAAGTGAAATGAAATGATGGGTCATGAAAAGAGGGCCCAGGACAGAGTCTCCTTGGACACCCATAAGTGAAGATGGAGAAAATTAATCTGAGGAGTTGTGAGCCAGTACAAAGGAGCAGTACAAAGACAGAGCAATATTAGGAAATCCTACAGAAAAAAGTGTTTAACTCTGTCAGAGGCTTCAGAGAAGTCAAGAAGGACAAGGCCTGAGAAAAGGACATTGCATTTGACAATTGGTTACTTTAGTAAGAGTAATTTCAGTTGAGTAAGTTCAAAAGTCAGATGGGCAGAGGAAGAAGAAGTGACAGGACAGGATTTTAGGCTTTGGTTTTAAATGACTTTCTCAAAGAGTTTAGCTATGAAAACAAAGAGAGATGTGGGATGCTATGATGATATGTCACATTTTTTTTAGTGTAATAGAATTGAACTTCTCATCTGAGAGGGTTAAAGAAGCTATTGGAATTGTGAGAATAGAGTCACCATGATTCATGGGATTGTGAATAAATTTGGAAGATAGAAATGTTTTTTGAAGATTTTTGAGGCTATGTAACAGCCCATAGAGTTTCATGATTTTCTTTACCTTTACTCAGCAGCCAGGTAAGGAAAATCAAAAGCAGGAAATGGCAGGTCAAATCTGAAACAGGATAAGAGAGCAAGGAAATTCAGAGAAGAGCATTTTGCAAAGCTGAACTGATTCCCCAAGATGTCTGGATGGGGAAGGGACAAAAGTATTGCCAACACATGAAATAATACCTGAGAAACTAGTAAGGATTGGAGGGATTGGAAAATATAGCAAAGACAAAAAACAGGATTAAAGGTTGAAAGGAAGAGGCAGAGGGAGAGATCATCCTGATCTATAAATTGCCCCTAGATCCTATTATCTATGGAGGAGAAAGTGAAGTTAGTGACTTTGTCAAACCCTTCTTCATCTAAATTCAATTCACTTGGATGTCTTTGTTTCTTTTGAAGGACAAATAACAATTCTCCTCTATCTCAGGGAGAGGGAAATAGGAATCTAATTGATTATTTTATTCTGTAATAATCTGAGTGAAACTTTCTATGCCATCAAAACATTTTCTACCTAGAAAATCATGAGCATGATGAAACAAAATAAATTGCTTCAATGATATTTGTTGGAGTTCAGGGATGGGGATGCAGAAGGTCCCCAGAATATATTGGGTTTCTGGACTAGTGATACAGGCATTCCAAAAGAATTTGGAAGCTTAGATAATTTCTAGGTCAAGAGGCAAAGTTTTATTATAATTGTAATGCTAATTAAAACAGACTCAATTGTAAAACAGAAAAAAAGCAGGAGGAAACAAATAAATTTATAGGGATTTGAAAATGCAGAGCAAAGAACAGAGCAGGATAAATGACATCATGAAATTGGGGTCAACATGATTGATGGTAAATTTGTTAATGAGGGCTAATAACAATCCTCCTTCTCTCAAAACTAAAAAGTGCTCATTGTCTTAGTCCAGGCAAACTCTAAAAGAAATGAGTTTTATTGTCTTAAAAGGAGTTAGAGGGGTGAATGAACTGGGAACGCTATTTCACAAGATGGAGACAGTTTTCTAAAGATTAAATGGAGGTCTGCTGGGCCCCAGGGCCAGATTTCTTTCTCTAAAGATCACATGGGAGCATCTAGGCCATTTCTTTGTGAGACTAAATTGGGACCACCTGCATTGAAACTCTCATATAAGGTAGTTTAATAATCCTAAAGATGTGGTTGGGTTACAAGTTTTTCCTCATTTATGACTTAGAATGGGAGATCATTTGTCCAGACTAATCAGGGCAAAGATCAAGCCTATAGCCCAGGCCCCTATGTAATTCTGGTCTACTTATTGTACCCTGCCTTTCCTTGTCTGACTGCTTGTGGGGAGGGAGACTCCCTTTCTTGCAAGATCGTAATAAAATTCCTTTCTGAGAAACTGCTTTAATTTATTTGAGCCAGTGGTCTTGTCCCACACAGTTTATGGGAGCTTGACCAGGATCTCGAGAACTAACAGGATGGATCCCCGCCTTGCTTTAAGCAGCCTTCGAAATTCTCAGACCTTTCCCTCCTTCTAAAGTCGAGTGACTCAAAGAGAAAAGATTCAAGGCAAAACAAAAGTCAGTAAATTCCAGACAACTAGGAATTGGATAGCAATCAGTCCGGCAACTTTTGTGCACTAGACGCCAAAGGGTAAGTGACCTGTGAGACCCTTGAGTCGAGGGTGACAGGCTCTGGAGGGGTTATCTGGACAGAATAGGCCTTTTGGGGTGACTAAGGGCTGGGGGAATGACTCTGCCAAATTGGATGTAAGAGACTGAAAAGTCTCATCAACTATTTAAAATGGGAGGGCTCAGCCAAAAGTCTCCATCTGTAGAAAAGATAGTCTCTTGGGAAGATAGAAAGGCAAAAAGTAAACATATTGTTGCTCTGTATGGGGAGGATACTCCCAGGGATATCTGACTTAAATCTCAATGTAAAATAAACTTCTGTGTGTGTGTCTTCTTTGCATTCTGTGTTTTGTGTTAAAAGTTAGCAATCTAAGTGAGAGTTAAGGAGTCAGCCTCTGCTGCCAGTTTGGAAAAGATCAGACTGGATTGTTTCAGAGTAGTAGGTAGTTAGGTAGGTATGAGAAGAGTTTATACTGAAAGGGAATAGAGAGTTTGAGAATTTGGGGGGAAATGTAAAAGTGGTATGCTACCACTTTAAAAAAAATGAATGAAATGAAAAATGACATTTCTGTGGACCCACAACTGGCTATTTGAGTCTACAGAAATAGTTAAGTTACAGAACTGTTAAAAAAATTCATTTTAGTAGATTCTGGGATTTTTGAAAATAAGTTTTAAATTGCTTATCCTACCAATTAAATTGAGTTGGTCTATTATATTTTTAAGTAGGTCTAATTTACATGATTAAAAGCCTTCTGAGGGAAACTGCAGAAGGAAAAAAAAAAAAAAAACCAAATTGCTCTCTCTCTCTCTCTGGGTTTTTCCAAGCTTTTCAGGTTTGTGGAATCTTGGCTAGGGAGGACTGACCTGAGGTTCTGAGGTTTTCTTTGGTGTCCCAACATTTTTGACATGGGCCACTCTCCAGCATTTCTTCATGGAGACAGTCACTGGATCACAGAGCTGTAGCCAGGCACTGGGGTCCAAATTTCTCCAACCCTCTTCCCCCAGGGTCTGCCAATTTCTTAAAACCCTGTGGTCAGATTTGAAAAGGCAGTTTTCTGCTATCTTAAGTTTTGGGGTTGTGTGTGTTTACATTGGAATTCTGATTCTGAAATTGTAAGGGATAATTACTATTAACTCATGCATGCTAAAATTGTGAGCTTATATATTTTGATATAAAAATTAAGAAATGTGTGCATTGATTTTAAAAATTTTGGTTTTCTGGTAACTTACCTAAAGAGGTCACATATTTGTATCTCCTAATTAGATGAAATATATTTAAGCTACTAAATTGTATATTGGGTAATTTGTAAAAATTGTGTGAGTTGTGCTCTAACATTTTGTTGGTCCAGCTGAATGTGTGGCATAAATTTTGTGAAATTTGATCTATTTAGACTATTAATGTTAAGATTTGTCTTGCTTTCTCCCTTTAACAAAGAAGTAAAAGCAAGAAAATTGGCATATAGGGATGTGTGTAATTACAGAACAAATAGTATCTGAAAGGTGTGTAACATGTCTAAAGATAAATAAGAAGGTATTGAGGAATTCCTCTCTGGAGAGAGAGGAAACCTGGCTCCAGAATATTTAAGCTAGGTTTTAATGAAATGACACCAGTGGGGAAACTGAGGTATAGGGGGATGAGTGGAAGCTTTCCCCTGAGCTCTGCTGCTAAGAGGGAATAACATTGGAACAAATTGTACCTAAGAATGGATTGGTAGAGATTATTGATTCCGATAAAGGAACATTTTTTAAAATAACTTTTTATTGATACAACCCATGCCAGAGTAATTTTTTACAACATTATCCCTTGCACTCACTTCAAAGGAACATATTTTATCTATAAGGTTTTATAAGAAACAATAGGGAAGGATTGCCAATTAAGTAACAATTCCATACACTAAGCATATGCCCTCAACCAGGAGAGTGGAAAGAATGAATCAAATTCTTTTTTTTTTTTTTAAATAATTTTTTATTGATAGAACGCATGCCAGGGTAATTTTTTACAGCATTATCCTTTGCATTCATTTCTGTTCCGATTTTTCCCCTCCCTCCCTCCACCCCTTCCCCCAGATGGCAAGAGTCCTTTACATGTTGAATGGGTTGCAGTATATCCTAGATACAATATATGTGTGCAGAACCAAACGGTTTTCTTGTTGCACAGAGAGAATTGAATTCAGAAGGTATAAATAACCCGGGAGGAAAAACATAAATGCAAGCAGTTTATATTCATTTCCAGTGTTCTTTCTCTGGGTGTAGCTGCTTCTGTCCATCTTTGATCAATTAAGGCTCTCTTTATCAAAGTGGTCCACTTCCATCAGAATACATCCTCAAACAGTATCGTTGTTGAGGTATATAATGATCTCCTGGTTCTGCTCATTTCACTCAGCATCAGTTCATGTAAGTCTCGCCAGTCCTCTCTGTATTCATCCTGCTGGTCATTCCTTACAGAACAATAATATTCCATAACATTCATATACCACAATTTACTCAACCATTCTCCAATTGATGGACATCCTTTCATTTTCCAGCTGAATGAATCAAATTCTTAAGAATCTGTTTACTAAATTGCTATTAGAGATTAAATTGCCTTGGACCAATTACTGCTTTGTTAAAGAATTAGAATGGTTCCCAGAAGTAACCAGGACTTTCCTCATATGAGATTGGTTTATTTTATTTGGGAGCAGAAAGGGGAAAAACCCTCTTTTGAAACAAATAATAAATTTTTAAGGAATTATATACTGTCAGTGTGTTCAAGCCCTCATCCTAAGGGCTTAGGAAACAAGGATTGCTGACCCAGATGAAACCTTTGGAGTTTGCAGTTTTCAGGAGAGTGGACGATTATTAAGTCTTGGGAGAAGCAGAGTGGGAAAGACCTCAACAGACCTTACAAATCACTAAGACTGCAGCCTGGAAGTTGAAAACACCAAACTTATAGGAACTACGGAGGAATCACAAGAATGGCCTATTAAGGACAATTTATAACCTCTAAAATTGACTCTGCAATTAGTAATATTTTGGTGGGAGGTGGGAATGTTTGTGCTTAGAGGAATTTTAACAATATTTGTGTTGTACCTGTTATTTATATTTTATATACTTATATATATATATATTTTTTTATTTACTCCTCAATTGAAGGAGTTGAATTAACTTTTTTTTAGAATGAAGAAATTATTAATGTTCATTCTGATAAGGTTCTTTTATGTGAAATTAGGATATTCTATAGTCTGTATGAGTTTGAATTAGTTGTATTGTGTCATCTTACAGTTATATCCATTATTTAAAGGGAATCTGAGAATAATAGTTTTTGCCTTTGTCCTTTTGAACATGTTTCTGTTATGGAGAATATGCAATTTAGAATTTTTCTATATATTGAGTATTTTAAAGCAAAATGATTTGTGTAATGTTGAACTTAAAACCATCTACTTAGATATGAAAGATATGCTGTGAACGTTCTAGGATGAATCTCTTATTGATAACAATGTAAGATCATAGTCAATACCTATTTAGGATATGTGATTCTTGAGAGCTAAACTCACCTGAAGCTTTGATTGATTAGATTTGCTATTGGAGATAAAATCTTTTGGGACTGTAGCTGACATTAATTGGAGTTTTAAATCCAGGTATGACTGTCTGATGAATCATCTAGTCAGTGATCCACCTTCTGAAAGAAATAAATATGCCACAAGCTACTCAGAAGAATGTGATCTTGAATTGTTAACAGGTGGAAGTTAGTATCTTTGTATGAGTTGTGAGGAGGACCTTGGTCTCTGCTTAAGATGGGATCCTTCTGACTCAGTTTCCCAGTGGTGTTCTTTTGAATAAGAAGCCACCTAATTATTCCTGAGTCTGGCTTAAGGTGGAATTGTTACTATCATATATGAGCTCTCAAGCCAAGGCCTGAAGGACCTGTTTTGGTGCTATTATAATCATATCCATCCTTTTTTTTCTCTTATGGCAGATTTTTATAATTAGAGCAAATGGTCAGTAGAAGCCATGAGCATGATTCAAAAAAATTTAAAAACGTGTTCATTATGTCCTAAAGTAGGTAAGTGAATATTTGGCCTAGTCAGCTATCTGTTGCTAAGTGTATATGTCTGTCTATTTATTTTAACACCTCTCTGTTGTTGCTGACTTTTGTGAAGATATCTTTATTTGTGAAAGGCTACCTACTCCAATTATGAGAGATATAACTTCTGGGGATAATAGGTTGGCCCGGCTACTTGAGCCCAAGAAGAAAACCAGTCAAGAAGGAGATGTGTGTGGAAGGCTATCTTCATAGTCCCTGGTGGGCCCTCCTATCCCAATCTGTGTTATCCAAAATAGTTAGAATGAAGGGCAAGAAGGGAGGAAACTGCCTGGGTGATTTCATAGTTAATATTCCCATGAGGAATATCCCACTGTCTGATGCAACTTATTGCCAATGTGATTCAGAAACTGCAAAATCATCAAGATAAAAGGTACAGTCATGGGATTAGCATGATAGATTGTGGCTCAGGAGAGAAGGATGGGAAATGGAGCCTGGGAGGATAAGTCAGACTTCAAAAATGAAGATAATCAGGAAGTTGAAGAAATGTATAAACTTTGGTGTAAGAAGCTTTTCACTGATGAAAGAGAGAGGGGAATTGAATGAAGTGAAAACTCTCTCACGAGATGGAAACAGTGTTGTAAAACTTGAGTGAAATTTGACTGGGCCCCAGGGCTACTAGGTTTCTTTCTCCAGAGATCACCTGGTTTACAAGGAGCCCAAGAGACCTTTTCTTTGTAAGACTAAGTTGGGACCACTTTGGCATTGAAATTCCAAGTTTTTCCTCATTTATGACTTAGAATATGAGATCATTTGTCCTGACTAATCAGGGCAAAGATCCAGCCTTTAGGGAGTATTAGCCTAGGACCCTATATGATTTTTGTCTGCTTACTGTATCTTGCCTCTCCTTGTCTGACTGCTTGTTGTGAAGAAGACACCCTTTCTCAAGAGATCGTAATAAAATTCCTTTCTGCTTTTACCTTGAGAAATTTCCTTGTTTTATTTGAGTTGATGGTCTTTGTCCCACACAGGAGGCTGAAGAAGAGTGAAAAATGACTCAAAACTCAGCAGGTCCTCATTTCTCAGACCATCTTTCTGGAATTCACAAGAGCAGTCCTCAATGGAGTGCCCTCCCATTGCCAAATCAGGGTCTACTTCCTTAGCCTCCCTTTCCCCCATTGCCCTGGAGGCTCCTCTCAGATTCCACAGAGATCACCTTCCCCTCATTGTTAGCCCTTACTTGACCCTGATACTCCATCTATTCCTCTCTATTCCCCCAGTCTTTATGTACCTCCTCGCAAGCTGTAATGAGTTCCACAAAATCAGCGGGTAAGGTGTGGCTGCCCTGGCCATAAAGCTGCCTCTGCACTGTAACAGACTCGCTGGTCTCTCAGTTGTCACTCTGCTGTGGTCCTTCCCTGCTGCATTCACATCACTCTTTCATATCTGTTATTTGAGATATTCCAGAGGCAGCTAATCTCTTCTGGTTGCAGCAGGACTCAGGCGAGGACCAGTAGTGAACAGGGAGAAGGTGGCAGAGGAAGCCCCAGTGTCAGGAGGGGCTCAGGGAGTCCCAGTGAGGAGGTCCCCAATAAAAGGGTGTGGTTGGCAGAGCAGGAGCATTGATGAAATTGCCCCCTGGGGGAGGCAGAAAAGGGCACTGAGGGAAATCAGTTTAGCCTCCTGGTCCTATCCTTTGTGGAGGTTCCTCTCCTCCCCTCCCTACCATGGATATCCCCACCTTACTATGTTCCATCAGAAATCCCGATTATATCAAACCCCTGAGGTTAAATTTCCCCAATAAATCTGCCCATGGCTCACACCACCTTTCCTGAATCTTGGACACCGTCTCTCTACTCACCATTCTCCCATTGCCATGTTGGCTTGCCCCTTTCCCCCCACCATGCCTGATAGTATTTTTTTCTCCTTAAAGCTAATTCTCTTTTTATGAATGCTTACCACTAAGGGCATACTCCAACATCATGGGGTATTCCCTTTTTGGTTAATTGTGAGTTCCACTAGAAAAACTCTTTTCCATCATTAATTGTTAGAACCCCTTTTCTTGCTAATTATACACTCTCCCAGCTCTTTCATATTTACCATTTCTGTGTCTATTGTATCTCTTTAGTTTGTTTATAAGCAAAGGGAATGTCCATTGTGAATTCATTATATCTCTGAACCCCAATATTTGATGCCTCCAACGATCTTATTCAGTGATCAGGAAATGCTCTCTTAAACCACCATACCAGTAGAAATGATTTGGACCATCACAGTGCAGTTAGATATTTGATCAGTTTCATAGCTCAAATTTACTACAGACAAGATTTCATTTCAGGGCTTAAGGGTATCCAATGAAATGAGATGGGATTGAGTTCTTATGCAAACTTCCAGAGTGATGGCCCCATCATAGAACAATGACTTTCTTTTAAAGAGATAGCCTTTATTTTAAAAATTTTGCCTTATAGATTTCACAATTCAAATGTCATAGATTTCAGAATGTCAATTCTTTTTTTTTTTCTTTTTTTTTTTTGCTGAGGCAGTTGGGGTTAAGTGACTTGCCCAGGGTCACACAGCTAGGAAGTGTTAAATATCTGAAGTCAAATTTAAACTCAGGTCATCCTGACTTCAGGGATGATGCTCTATCCACTAGATAGAACCACCTAGCTACTCCTGTCAATTCTTCTTTAAAAGAAAATTTCTTCTGTATGGTAAACACAAAAAGGAAATAATCTGTAAGAAGGGGTCACAACTCAGTGAACTTTCAATAAAATAATTGAGATGAACAACAGAAAGAAAAGTAAGTCTTTGCTTCCATTTTAATGCAGCATTAGCAAGAATAGCCAAAGATTTTAAAATCATAATGTAACCTTGAGATAGATAAGGGTAGCAGAAAATAATCAAACCTCTTGTATCTTGTATAGAACTAGAATACATATTGAATCAGATTGCTTCCTTTTTGACAAGGAAAGATATTAGTCAACATTCAATCAGTTCTCTGCATTTCCATCAACATATATAATTAAATTACTCCTTTAAAAAAATCATTCTATCTTCTTTACATGAACCTTATGTGCATACTACTTTAAGCATGTCAGTGCAGAAATTTAAGCAAATGAAGCAATACAAACCACCCAGGAAAAGTGATATTCTCTTTAAATGTTGTAGGGTAAATGAAACAATCAGAACTGTAGCAACTGTTTGATATTCCTCCAATATAAAACAGATAAAATACAATCTGTGTAAAAAGTTCTAATAAACAGATAGCCATGATATGGAAATAAAGGATAAATTGCGCTGGGAATCCAGAGGTGAAGCTGATGTGTTTCCCAAGAGTTTCAAAGCTCTTCTGCCCACAAACTGGAACTCATGCTTTGTACTTGTCTTTGCCAGCCTCACTGATGATACAGACATGATTTAAGTGCCTGAAGTATTCATTGTAATCCAGGCCATAGCCAACAACAAATTGGTCTGGAATTTCAAATCCCACAAAGTCGGGTCTGTATCCCACACTTCGTGGGGTCCTTTTAAACAACAAGCTGGCTACTTTCACCAGCTTTGGATTATGCTGCTTGACCAGGGAAAGCAAAGATTGCATGGTTTTCCCTGTGCCAATTATCTCTTCAATAATCAGGACATTCTTTCCAGTTAGGGTGGAGAGATCATATTCCCCAATCACTTTTATGTCTTCTGTTGACTGGTCATTGCAATAGCTTTTGATTCTGATAAAATCTACAGTCAGAGGAATTGATGGATCACTATTCCTGTTCACTGACTTGATATAATACAGAAAATCAGCAAAGAATTTGTAGCCACCCTTGAGGACACAGAGGACAGCCATGTGGTGGTCTCTCATCTCCTTCATCACTTCTTGTGCCAGACGTTCAGTCCTGTCCAGGATTAGTCCATGAGGAATGAGGACTTTTTCCAGATCTTGAGCATAATGTTTAGGGATGCAAAATAAGTTCGGGTCATAGCCTGGCTCATCATCTGCAATCATGACGCTGGTGCTGATGTTCTCCCTGATGGTGTAGGAAGCAGGACTGAGGCAGCTGGGCTTCAGCAGGAGGAAAAGGAGAGAAGAAGAGAAGGAAGAGGAGGAAGAGGAAGATGGAAGGAGAGAAAGAAGTTGAGTAGGAGGAAGAAGAGGAAGAGGTTAAGTAATACCCAGGGAGCAAAGATAAGATGATAACTTGCCACCTCCAGCTCTAAACTGAATCTCAGTGATTCCTATTTCACCACTGGTACTTCAAAGGAAGGGACAGTGTCAAAGTTACTGTCCTGAAATAGGACTTTCTTTGCCTGTGCTATTAGGGAATATATTAGCTAAAGACTTCCCCTTATTTGATAATTAAATTGATCTCCCCTCCTCTATCCCTTAACACCTAACCACTGAGAGAAAGATAACTTCATTATGTAGTTATTCTCCGTGTTAGCTTGTAGGATGAGAAAGTGAAGGCAACTACATTCTTCTTTCTAGGAGACATAATATGAAAGAAAAGAAATCAAGGATGGATCGTCTGAGGAGAAGTTAAAGACGGTGGCCTCAAAATTTAATTACTTTAGATTTATTAAGGACTGCTAAGTTGGAGTACAAAGCTGGTCTCAAACACATAGTAGCTGTGCTAACTTTGGCAAATCACTTAACCCTGTTTGCCTCAGTTCCTAGTCTGTAAAATAAGCTGGAGAAGGAAATATCAAACCATTCCAGTATCTTTGCCAAGAAAATCCCCAACGGGCTTATGAACAACAAAATTTGTTAAGCATTAGGAAGCCTTTGATTTTAGTTTTCTTCTCTGCTGCTTAGAAAGTACTCCTAGAAATGACCAGCAGGATGAATACAGAGAGGACTGGCGAGACTTACATGAACTGATGCTGAGTGAAATGAGCAGAACCAGGAGATCATTATATACCTCAGCAACGATACTGTTTGAGGATGTATTCTGATGGAAGTGGATCTCTTCGATAAAGAGAGCCTTAATTGATCAAAGATGGACAGAAGCAGCTACACCCAGAGAAAGAACACTGGGAAATGAATATAAACTGCTTGCATTTTTGTTTTCTTCCCGGGTTATTTATACCTTCTGAATTCAATTCTCCCTGTGCAACAAGAAAACTGTTCGGTTCTGCACATATATATTGTATCTAGGATATACTGCAAGCCATTCAACATGTAAAGGACTGCTTGCCATCTGGGGGAAGGGGTGGAGGGAGGGAGGGGAAAAATCGGAACAGAAGTGAATGCAAGGGATAATGCTGTAAAAAATTACCCTGGCATGCGTTCTATCAATAAAAAGTTAAGAAAGAAAGAAAGTACTCCTAGAGAGATCAACAAGAATGATGCTCTAGGAAATTCCTCTTCATCATAGGAAAAAAAGATGCTTTTTGAGAGCTGAGAAAATCTAAACTTGTGGTGCTTGATTATCTATGAATTCACATGGGCCAACATAAGGAGGCAGAGGATTGTAATAGAAAGAGACTTGGAGAATGTTCAGAAGCAGATGAAGTGGATTTGAATCTTGCTGTCATTTACCCCTGATCTTTAGCAAGTCCTTTAAACTCAGTGTCCTTATCTGTAAAATAAGGGAGGTTGGACTGGCTGGCTTTGAAAGATGCTCTGAACTCTAGGATTCAAAGTTTCTGATTTTACGATTCTGGAGTCAGGATTATAGCAAACTTTCTGCTTTCCTCTGCTAATTTCCTAAGTTGATACTACTGGATCCATTTTATTTAAGAATATAAATCTCATCACTAGATAAGATCCACAATACAAAAAAAAGTTAAGAATCTACATTATCACACTCAATCTCATTAGGTTTGTATTGGTTCAATTATCTTTATGTAGATGGTTTTCAGATCCACCCGCATAGGTTAACCTGTCTGCTGAACTTCACCCACTGCTTTTTGAACAACTCAAATTGGATGCCCCTTAAGAATCTCAAATCCACCATGTCTAAACCAAAAGCACTATATTTCCTTCAAACCCTTTGCTCTTTAAAATTCCTTATGACTGTCAAGATCACCATTATTCTCATGATTACTCAGGCTCATAATTTCAATGTCATCTTTATCACCCCACTTCAGCTCATCCCTGATATCCAATCTGTTGTCAAATCTTTACTTTGAGGATTAAATATCAATCTCCTGGTCTTCCCCTATTTTTCATCCTCCCCTCATTCTTGCCCTATTCCCTCTAAAGATTCCCTGTTATTTACACTATCTACATATTGCATATGCACACCAATATTTGTATAGAATGTCCCCATTTGAAAATGAGCTTTTTGATGGTAGGACCAATTTTTGCCTTTATTGCATATGCACACCAATATTTGTATAGAATGTCCCCATTTGAAAATGAGCTTTTTGATGGTAGGACCAATTTTTGCCTTTCTTTTATTCCCAGCACTTGGTTCACTGCCTGATATATAGTAAGTGATTAATAAATGCTTGTTGACTTACTGTACTGAGTGCATAACTAGGCTATGCCAAGGAAAGTAGCTGGTGCTGGGTCACTCCAGAGCTTTTGAATGCTACCTCAGGACTTCCCTAATAATTCCACTACACTACCCACTTCCCCAACCAGAACAATTAAGAATATTATTGTGTGTTACTGTCAGTTCCCATGTGCTATCCCATTTGATCCTGAAGTCTACCTGAGTTAAAGATGTTAAAATTCCTATATTTTACAGATGAGGAAATGTAGAGGACTAATATTGAAAAAGTCCATGTACAGGAAAAGTTCAGTTCAGGTGTTATTTGAGACCTGCTCTCTGTAAGGGTGAACAATTTAAAGCATTAGCTCACCACCTCTCTTAATAAGAGAGGAAAGACATACTCAAGATAAATTTAGGATAATCTTGATGGAGAATGCATATGACAGGAAAAATGCAGCATAATTATGCTATTTTCAACACTGTTTTGACAAATACCTTGTTATTGATGATTACTGTTATTTACGACCCTGTTATGATAGACATCTTGTTATTGCTAGTTAAGGTGGAATTTGAAATAAGGTCTTTACATTAATCCTGGAATGTACATAGTACCCATCTAGAAGTAGCTGGTGTTAATGCAACACTAGTTTAAAGAGTATATAAACTCTGTCTCTCAGATTAATAAACAAAAAAATTGCAAAGCATATTTTTCCACCTTTTCCATGGAATATTCAGTTCAGATTCACACGCTGGGTATTCACTGGAACTGGACTCTTAACAAAGAAACTAAAATTTAGGCAGAATAAGAAAACCTGATCCATGAACCAGACACTCATGCAAACCTATCATAGCTCTAATGACCCCAAGTGCCCTCAACAGACCAGCTCTTAATTTTCACAAATCTGTAGGAAAGGGGGCATTTTCCTAGGATAAAACCTACCTTTGATGTCTTGGCTGAGAAAGTTTTTCAATCAGGATCACAGCTGCAGATGGAGTCTACTTTAGTCTCAGAGAAGGGATTACTCCATGAGAACCAGTTCTAGGCTTTTATATACTTTCCCCTGATAACTCCACCCCTTCCCCATTCACTTTCGGAGTACAAAAAAGAGTTTTCACTTCTCAGAATCAATAAAGAGGAAGTTTATTCTTAATCAATTAATTATAGCCGTTTTCTAATTATTTACTAAGTAAAGTGCTTAAACAAAGAGAGACTCACTCTTCTCTTTAGTGAAAAGAGCTTTTTACTAAATAATCTCATAGTAGAAATAATGAAAGGATTTTAATGTCTCAGTAAGCCAATCCAGGCCAAAATTTCACTGTTTCTGCTTTTTAAACTGGACATCAATCATCTACTTTAAGGGAATCAAAGCCTTCTCAGGAGCTCCAGGGCAAGAAAGTCCTCTAGGTCATGCTGGGCAGTAAGAGAGGGACAGCTGCTGGAGGGAGAAATAGAAAGAGTGGCTTTCCCATATTCAGGAAATATCCTGCCCTGGATGGCTGATCTAGCTCTATGGTCTTCTGAGGTTGGCCACAGGATTCAGGTTAAGGAACTGAAAGATCCTGAATTCCAGGCACCTAAGGAGCATGACAGGATAGCATGATATAAAGTGCCATGACCATTTCATGGAGGAAAATTGAATAGTAGCTTACTGCTTCCATATCTCTCCTGAACTATAATAAAAGATAACTTTTGTACAAACTTTCAACTTGGCTAAAAATATATTTTTATTTTTTTGAGTATAGCACTTTATTTTTTCTTACTTTTTATAATTTTATTCATTTAATATTTTCCCCAGTTACATTTAAAACCATTTTTTTGCATTTTAATAACAGCTTTTTTATTTTCAACATACATGCAAAGATAATTTTCAACATTCATCCTTACAAATCCTTATGTTTCAAATTTTTCTCCCTTTCCTCCACACTCTCTCCAAGACAGTAAGTAATCCAGTATATGCAAAACATGTCAACATGATTTCATTTGAACCTTCCTATTTAATCATGATGAAAATCACCTAATCTTGTTTTGAAGAATAGTGCAAACCGGCCTCTCTGGGCCAACAAATTACTTACATCTCCTCTCCCAAGAAATTTCTACAACTCCACACTTATTGCCTTATAGTAGACCTTTTTCTCTTCTTCCCAGCCACTCCTCCTCCTTCTCTTTCCAACTAGGCTCTGATGCTTATGTCTCTTGGAGGAATCCCCTCCAAGAGGCTGAAGCCCTAGGAAATATCATATATGAAAACCTAGCTCAACACATTGCTTAGCAATTACCATCCCTCCATCCTGGCATATCCTTTGGATTCCAACAATTTTGAAACCTTGGTGGCCATTTATCTGGCCACATCCTTTATCCCCTACTTATCAGGGAAAGCTCTTTTATTACTGCCCACTGCAACCCAAGTCATCCCAGGATTCTATTTAAAGCTATCCACCCCTTCCCCTGTGTTCCCTAAAATGCCTGTTCTATAGATAAAAATCTAACTTTCACCTTAAACTTTTTTCCCATTACTCTCTCCTTTCATCAACTTGCATTCACTGAGACCTGACTCCTCCCTGATGAGACAGCTTTTCCTATTTTTGCATATACAGCCATGAAGGGACAAAGAAACTCAGACCCCCTCAGATGGTCATCTAAAGGGGAGACAATCTTTCCCTTTTACTTTTCTTAATATCTGACCAGATCTAAGATCAGAATTCTCAGCAGGAACATCTACAGCAGATCTTCTTCCTTCTCTTGAACTCCTCCCTCTCCTCAGGAAGAGAGATTTCACCTTTGACCAAGACTAGAACTAGGAATATTGGGTCAGATCTTTGTATTCCAATTGAAAGTAATATGTGTTTTATCATGGTTGAGAGGATTATATCCTCTAATAATACAGAACAGATTCTTTACCGTTTTTGCATGGACCCTTTTGATACTGTGTGAAGCCAAAGGATTCTAAGAAGAATGCTTTGAAATTTGTAAATTTACAAATGAAACTAATTATTTGAAAATATAATTATCAAATTAAAAAATAGTGGAGATGACTTTCTTTCAACTCATTCTTCCCTAAAGGAAAGAGTTTGTTTGGTTTTTTTTTTTTTAACTGCTTCCCTGTTAAAAAAAAAAAAAAAAAAAAAGTCTGCTGCCAACTATTTGAAAATAATGTAGGGCTTCTTATCCACTGGCATCTCAGGAGAAAAAGGAAGGTAAAGAAGGATAGCTATTAAACATCTTCTATGTTCCTGACACAGTGCTATAGTCCTATATATATATATATATTAGGCCATTTGATACAACCACACTAGGAGGCAGGTGATAGAAATGACTATGATCTCCATTTTGCAATTGAGGGGGCTGAGGCAGAGAAAAATTAAGTGACCTGTCCAGGATCACATAGCTAGTAAATGTCTGAAATGCTGAATAATATTTTGTACTGTGCTCTAAATTAAATATATGGCTATCATCCTCCCTCCTACAAATATAGATGAGTAAATATTTTAAGCATGAACTCCCCAGATATAATAGATTACTCTTTGCTCAGTGTCAGATGATCTCCCAGACCATCTATCTTGAATCCATACAAGTAATCATTAGTGGAACCTTTTCCCATCCCATCACTAAGATAAGTTTTCTGTCTTTTGCATCCCTTTGTCTAATCTTTTCCCCCTTCCTCCTCATACATTCCCCCAGAGGCCCTTCTCTTTCTGAGATCACAAAGATAATCTTTCCCTCATTGCTGACCCTTGACTTTACAACTTATACATTCCTCTCTGTATCCTTATTATTGTCCAAGCTTTTTTAAAAAATAGTATTTTATTTTTCCAATACAAGATAGCTTCAACAATTATTTTTGCAATATTTTGTGTTTCAAATTTTTTCTCCTTTTCTACCTTCCCAAGATAGTAAGTAAGCATTCTAATATGTTATACATACACAATCACTTTAAAACATTTTTTCCATTTTAGTCAGGTTACAAAAGAAACATCAGAATTAAACAAAAACCATGAGGAAGAAAAAGCAAAAAAACAAACAAAAAAAAAAGGTGAAAATAATATGCTTCAATCCACATTCATTCTCCATAGTTCTCTCTGGATGTGGATGGCACTTTCCATTACAAGACTATTGGAATTGTCTTTAATCACTTCATTGTTGAAAAGAGCCAAGTGCATCACAGTTGATTATCAAATAATCTTGTTACTGTGTACAATATTCTTCTGGTTCTACTCACTTCACTTAGCATCAGTTCTTGTAAGTCTTTCTAGGCTTTTCTGAAATCAACCTGCTTACCATTTCTTATAGAACAATAATATTCCATTACATTCTTATACCACAACTTATTGGGTCATTCCCTAATTGATAGATATCTACTCAATTTCCAGTTTTTTGTCACTACAAAAAGAGCTGCTACAAACATTTTTGCACCTTTAGATCCTTTTCCCTCTTTTATGATCTCTTTGGGATTACTCATTAGTGATGTTGTCCAATCTTTTCTCCTCAGAAAATGTAATGTACTTTTTCAAAACAACTTGATCCATTTATAGGCAAGATCTGGCTAGACTTGGATTAACTGAAAATCTAGAGATTGTATCCAGTTCTCCAGTCCTAAAGATGTGCAGTGTCATTATGTGCTTTAGATACAGCACTGCATCTGAATTCATAACTGATATATTAATTATGGCATAATGGCCAGGAAGATTTTGAATAAAGTTTCCATCAGGCAATTTTCAGTGTTTTAATATGATTTGGAGAACCAGATGCAAATGTATAATGTCTAGGATGCAAAATCATGGCTCTTAGTGAGTTTTTTGGTTTATTTGTTTTTGGTAATTTATTAACTTTACCCATGTTTTTCTAGCTTCTGTTAAAAGAATATTACTGTATCGGTCTCTACACTGAGAATGGTTGGAGTCAAACAAAGCAGGTTTAGAGACAGGTTTTTAGAGATCAAATAGTAATTTATTCACTTTCAGAGTGAGAAATAGTTTGCTAACTGGAAACTTCTGAGTAGGAGAATTCACCTATTGCAAAAAAGATAGAGATTTTAGGTGCATATCATAAATGGGAAGGTAGAATCATAACACAGTCGTATGTATTTGATTTTGTTGGTTTGAATGGTTTTCCAAGATTTGAATGGTTTCCCAGGACAAGTGAAAGAATGGAAGGTAGTACAACAGTTCTCAGGTTGTTTCAAATCTTTAAAGTTGGATCTATTTCCTCCTCAGGACACAGAACAAGAGTTTTGTGACTTAAAACAGTTTTCTGTAACTTTTGATGCCCTTCTGATATTATACACAGGTATGGTATAGCACAAGAAAATAGCCATTGTCAGAATGACTGAAAATTTTAAATTGCATTGTGAGTTTCTGACTGACAAGCCAGAAGAGGCAGCGCTGAAAAATCTAAATTATTAGTATGGTCATTATGCATATGGTATTGATTTATATTGATGAGAACACTAAGTCCCATAATCTTATGGTTGTGTCATGGCTTCCTGTAATGGATCTGTGAGTCTGAAGCTTGACACCCAATTTTAGCCATTGTGTTCGTATGCCCCACCAGTGTGTGTACACTGGTTTGTTTCCTCACATCCCATATCCTTGCAGTTGAATCTCCATTACAAGTTACACATCAATTGTTGGGTACAAATCCAAACCATGTACTGCACTGAGATGTCAGTGATAATATCTGATAACCTTATTATATTTGAGATCCCAGTATTTCACGTGCTTATCTTACGCTCAGAAGAAGTATAGACTCCTTGTACTTGACCATCATCCCTTTTACAATACCAATATGATGATAGTTTTAATTTGCCAGATCTTTGTAGTCTTATCAGCAGAATTTGTAACAAACCACTGATTGCCAGTTCCACTGCAAGATATCAGATCCAGCTTAGTTGTCCACCGATGACTCTGTAGGGTTTCCATGGATTCTACTATGAATTAGCATTAAAGAGATCTTTCTGGACATCACTGCAGCATTCTTGGTGCCTCTAGCTTCCCTCTTAGCCATAACTAATTTAGGTACTTATTGGCAAAAATCTCCTACACGAGATGAAGTAGGGTTTGCCTCTAGACTGGATTGTGAAGAAGAAAGGACCACACAATAAGATTATATGATGATCAATTCTGATGGACGTGATTCTTTTCAACAATGAGATGATTCAGGCCAGTTCCAACCATCTTGTGAGGAAGAGAGCCATCTACACCCAGAGAGAGAACTGTGGGAACTGAGTGTGGACCACAACATAGTATTTTTACTCTTTTTGTTGTTGTTCTCACTTTTTTCTTTTTGATCTCATTTTTCTTGTGCAGAAAAATAATTGTATAAATATGTATACATATATTAGATTTAACATGTATTTTTACCATATTTAACATATATATTGGATTATTTATCATCTAGAGGAGAGAATAGGGGGAAGAGGAAGAAAATTTGGAACACAAGGTCAATGATGAAAAATTATACATGCATTATATGTTTTGAAAATAAAAAGCTTTAAAAAAAAAAAAAAAACTAAGGTTGGTAGAATCTATACTTTAAAGAAAAAAAAAAAAAAAGAGAGAGCCCAAATCATTGTTCCCAATTCAAAGAATGTTACAGGCTAATAAAAATATTCTAAATTCTCAAAAAAAAAAAAAAAAAGAAAAAGAAGAATATTGGGCCACAGCTAAATACTGTAGCAGATTCACTTGGCAGTTGTTGAATCTGAGTATCTGCAGTCAAAGGCACACTGGGAAGCTAATTAGAGGACCTCCCTTTTTTTTGTCATGGTGACCAAGACCAGTGTGACAGAGGTGACTCAACTACCTGGAAAATCATATTTTTTGCACCTCTGGATCATTTTGTATCTCCAGACCATCACTAGGCTGGTTTGCCTTAGGCATGATCCTGCTATTATGTGCTGTTGTAATATATATATATAAAACCAGAGATAAGTCTGATTCCTTCAATCGATTCAAATGCATTTCCTGTTTGTTTGACCTCTGATTTGAATCAGTGACCAAGCACTTTATCCAATATGATGGGATCCATAACTAGTTTACAGCTTTGATTAATTGATTCAATTTAGAAGTCTTAGTCATCTGCTCCATATTAATTAGTTGGTAGGGGTGGGGGTGTGAGATTCAAGATCACAAGATCCAGAGGTATAAAGTACCATCTGGAAAGTAGAGATGATCTAGTCCAACACCCTCATTTTTCAGATATGGAAACTGAGGAAACCCAGAAGCTATGACATGCTTAAGGTCAATGATGTAACAGTTAGGAGAACTATTGTTTAAATTGGGGGCCTTGTTGATTCCCAACTTAGAATTTCCTATTAGAGCCAAAGGCTAGACTGAAATCTAGATTAAAGGTAATTTTCAGTTCCAAACTTTCTCTTCAATCAACCTGGCTATTTTTTTTCAACTGAAAGCAGAGATTCTCTCTCTCCCCTAAAATTTCTTTTCTACTCACTCTTTAAGAACTCTGGGATTTCTCCTGAGCCAGGAATTTTGCTTCTTCATTTGGATATGTGAGTATATCAACTCCAGAGCCAGAAGCTTCTAGGGCTAGCAATAACCTAGGAGAAACTGACAACTCCCAGTAGAAGCCAAAAAGGCTCTCAGCCTTGATTGCTGAACATCAACTAGAGAGTTACTAATATATATTTTACTCTGATGTTTATGATTACTGTCTCCCAGGAACTGTTAACATCACAAACTGTAAATTAAGGAAACCTTGGGAATAGTCATCCCTAAGCTAGCTTACCTGTATCCTCCAACGATGGAACTATGTCCTGGGATAGTGCCATTCCCAAGGGCTGAGTCATTTCTTTCAATGAATTACTAATTAGCATCTAAGGCCATCTAAAGTAAAAAACAATCACTTATCTCAGCCAGTTCTTGGTTAATATGATCTCTGTGGCCTACAGTCTGTGGATCAGGCCCTTAGTGGTGCCAACTGGCTTGTTGAGAACTAATTACTGTCTTTTGTTAGCAACAGGGATGTCCTGTTTATCTCAGAGATTTCGCTAGAGACAACCTGTGATATCTCCTTTTCCTTGAACAGTCAAAGCATTTAGTCTGATTATGTATAATTTTGCCCTTGATTATATCTTGTATTGATTTCTAAAGTTTAATTGACTGCCCATTTAGAGTGAAAACATCATATGAATTAAAGGTATATCATTTTTTATTTTTTTAGTAGAATAGTAAGGGTTCCCCTTACCCCCACCACTGATTTTTTTGATAGCACCAATAAGGAATGAAATAGCCCAATTGTCATGTTCCTAAACTCTGATATGCTCTTATTCTTTTGAGATTATATAGAATTTCCCCTGTACCCATCATGGAGAATATCTCTTATAACAAAGAAAGTAACAAATAAAATTGATTTTTATTTGGCAGGGGATTCCCTTTTAGAAGAGATTTATGGCAATTCAAGGTCTTCATTTGCATCCTTGATTTCTGAGAGAAACCACTGACCATTAACTTATTGATGACTGACTAGCCAATTAAGAAATTGATTATTAATTATTCAAAAACTCTGTCTTTCAGGGTTTTCATCTGTCACAGCATTTTATTATTTGCCTGAATATATTATTTTGTGTATGCCTTTGTTTTTAAACTAAGGGGAAGATGGAGGCAAATTTGCATTACATAAAAGTCACTTTATGTGGTGACCTGTAGAATGGTCATTTAAGTCAGGTATCAACTTTGTTTGTACACAGAATTGGCACAGATTCAAGTGCCATCTATACCTTAAAACACTGTCAGATACAGAAGAGAAAATACTTAATATAGTTCTATTTACAAAGATAGTGACCTTTTCAAAAATATTTTGCTTATATTGTTTATTTTTTCCACTACCAGGATTTTCCCAATACTTCTTGCCTATTCTCAACAAGACACTCATGGTACACAACAAATATTACAGAGGGAAAAAAATTAAAAATTTTAAAAATCAGCAAAATTTTTCAATTCTTTGTAAACATCTGCAAAGTGTTTATGTGGCACATCCATTGATGTCACACCTTTGCAAAGGAGTGGGGTTAGGATGTCTTCTCATCTTTCCTCTTCAAAGTATGCTTGTTCTGTCTCATTTTGCAATAGTCACTTTGATGGTTTTGTAATAGTTCTTATTTGTTTTTTCTTGCCAAATAAAGTTGGATCAATTCCCTTAACTAGGCAAATGCTCCCCAAAAAGTTGTAGAGGGATTATGATAAAAAATGTCTAACAGTCTTTTTTTCAAGTAGTACCAAAACCCAGGATGGCCTGGGTTGGCTTACTGAGCCATTACAAGGCTAGCCAGAGTGACACATAAATATCATCTTATTGTGTCTCTGTCATCATTTCAGTTCTGTGTCTATTTCATTCCTGTGTCATTGTTGTCCCAACCATGGACATCATCACTGTTTCAATTATCAATGTTATCACTATCACTGGCATTGGTATTGCTATATTTTCAGTATGGTTTGACGTAATCATCATCACTATAAAGAATGTCAGCATTAGAATGTGATCAGTATACCCCAACTTTTTATATCATCATCATTATTATGGCTTTCACCATTACTGAAGTTATTGTCTTTATCCTCATTGCTAATCCTATCATCATTATTTTTATCAAAAAGGCTGTCACCATTCCCATTTTTTACTTCTCTGATCAAGATGGAGGAAGAGTTATATTTAGGTGTAGAGGGAGAGGAAGAATACTATTTCCATGATGTCCACCAGACTAGTTTTGCCACAGATAAGTTCCTGCAAGAATCTGCTGTTGTAATATACATGACTAGAGAATAGGGAGTTACATTACAAGTGGGGGCTAAGGAGGGGAAGTTAATCAAAAAATGAAGAAAATAGAAGGTGTATAAAGAGGAATATATGAAGTGCCAGGATCAAGTTAAAGGCTGGTAACCAAGGAAGAGTGATCCTCTTATTTCTGAAATAGAAGAGTCTGCAGGGAGTGGGTATATCAGAGGCAAAGGAAGGAAACCTGGCTTTAGGGTGGGAGAGTATTCCATTGAGGTTATTCAATTCCAGAGTGGTGGTCTGAGCCTAAAGCCCAGAATTTAAGGGTTTAACATGTACAATGTTACTAAAAACACTCATTAAAAGGTATACCACCCTGTATCCAGTCATGCTCCTTCTTGCTAGGTTTTAAGGTCTTCCATTTCCTTAATCTGAATCCTATAGTCAACCCCAGAAGCCCAGTGAGTTAGATGAGCCAGCCAGTATAGAACATTTCCCAAATTTGGAAAGGCCATTCTTTCTGTTTCTCCCTCCAGCAACTGTCCCTCTATTACTGTCCTATATGGTACTTATGACTTTCTTGCCCAAGGGACTGAAGGTTGTCAGGAAGCTTGGACTCCCTCCTAGTAAATGGTAGTTGTCCAGTCTAGAAATCAGAAACAGTGAAGTTTTGGCCTGGGTTGGCTTACTGAGACATTGAGATTCTTTCATTATTTCTACTGTGGGATCATTTGGTAAGAAGATCTCTTCGCTGAAGAGAAGAGTGAGCCTCCCTTTGTTTAAGTACTTTACACTTAGTAAATTATTGGAAAATTGCTATGATTAATTGATTGAGATTAAACTTTTTCTTTATTGTTTCTGAGGGGTGAACACTGTTGTACTCAGAAAGTGACTAGGGAAGGGGTGGAGATAGTTGAGGAAAGTATAAAAAAATCTAGAACTGGCTCTCATGGGACAATCCCTTCTCTGAGACCAGAGTAGACTCCAACTGTAGATGTGATACTGATTGAGAAGTTTCCCAGCAAAACATCAAAGGTAGATTTTATCCTGGGAAAATGCCCCTTTTCCTTCATTTCTATGAAAATTGAGAGTCTGTCCTATTGAGGACATTTGGAGTCACTAGAGCTATGGGTCTTGCATGAATGCCTTGTTCATGGATCAAGTTTCTTATTCTGCCTAAATTTTAGTTTCCTCATCTGTAAAATCCAGGAGTTTTAATTTCTCCTTAATCAGGTAGACTATCAGGATCAAATGGAGACTGACAGTAAGTCTTAAGGTGAGCCAGTTGTGTGGAGCACTCAAAAAAAGAGAATGCTAATAGGTGATAGTCTTCTGGACTGTCCTAGTTGGGGAGATTAGATAATAACTAAATTCTTAAGGAGGGCCTGAGGTGGCACCCAAAAGTTCTGGCGTGATCCAGCACCAATTGTTTTCCAAGACAGGACCTAGTTATGCACTCAAGGCAATAAACCAACAATCATTTATTAATCACTTACTAAATATCAGGCAGAAAGCTAAGTACTGGGGATACAAAAGAAAGGCAAAAACATGGTCCCAGCCCTCAAAGAGTTCACTTTCTAATGGGAGACTGTATACAAATATCTATGTGAATATATAACATGTATAATGTGTTAATGATAAGGATTCTTTAGAGAGAATAAGGAAACAGCCTGGTGAGAAGCCAGGAGGTTGATATTTAACTCTTGTATTAATAGACTAGGCAACAGTCTATTGTGTGTGAGCACAAGTGGGGTGAAGAGGATGGCATTGAGCTCATGAGCCTGGTGATCATGAGGATAGTGGTGCCCTTGACAATCATAGAGCCTTTCAAAAAGTAAAGGATTTGGAAGGAATGACAATGCCTTTGGTTCAGACAAGTTGGGTTTGAGATACCTATAAGGTATCCAGTTAGAGTTGTCCAAAAGGCAGTGAGTGGAGCTCAGCAGACAGATTGGGCTCTGTGTAGAAATCTGAGAATCATCTGCATAAAGGTAATTGAGCCCATGCAAAGCTGTTGAGATAGAAATATAAATAACGAAACATATATTACCTCCAACAGGGAGAGGACTGGTGACACAGATAAAGATAAAAAAAAAGGCTGACAGCCTTTTTGATAAAAGGAATGAAGATAGAAATAGCAGTAAAGATAAAAACAGTAACTCCAGTAATAATGATAGCCATCATGATGATGATGATGATGATGATGATGATGATGATGATACTTTTTTGTATCGTGGATCTATTTGTCTATTTGGTGAAACCAACAGACCCATTCTCAGAATTAAGTTCTTAAACATATACCTCCAATTACATGGATCCAAGAATCTTGACCCAGGAAACTAGCATGGGAAAACAGGGAGTTTGCTCAGTTTTGTTACCTTCTCCAGCTCCATTTAGCAGTACAAGAATAGGAGCAAAACTGGAAGCCTTGGTGAGAGAAACCCAAAGAAGGTTTTTGACAAGGCATGATGTATGTTAGGACGAGGGTGCAAATCATACAAACTGAAAGAACTAGGTTCTGAAAGTATTTGAACTTCTAATGTAATAAAATGAGCAAGCAGTCTCTGCTCATTCAGTCATTAAGTCTTACCAAGTTCTTCAATTATACCTCCTTGTAGTCAAACAGAAGGGTTCTCCATCACAAATGTAGAATCTTCTCCTAGTGTTATATTCTAAAAACATTGAAGTTTTTACTTCAAGTACTGAAGTACTGAGAGTACTTGTCCCCAAAAACCAAGATGGCTTAAAAACCTTGAAGGCCATCTTGGTTTTTGGGGACAAATAGTCTCAGTTGGGTAGATGCAGATACTTGAGCCAAAACACTGGGAAACTCAGCTGAATCAGAAAGATAACTTTGCCACAGGAGCAGGAGGTTTCCTGTGATATTACTCTTAAACCCAAAAGAAAATCATTTATTTGGAACTGTAAGAGATCAAGATCATTTAGAGACATTTAACCAATAAGGAATTGAGAGGCAAAAAACAGATGACTTGCTCAAATCCAAATAATAAATGGCAGAGCTAGATTTGAACCCAGTTTTTCTGTCTCCAAAGCTCTTTTCCATTGTACTGTACTGTTTCCATTTATTAGTTTAAGTGAATTAATAAATAAGGAAGCATCCAACAGAGTAGAGTATTCTCCACAGTTGACCTGCTTTGGGGAATTTTTATGGGGAGGTAAGAGTCTTCCCCAACTTTTTTCATGTTGACTCAGAATTGCTTTAAAGCAATGAAAATAAAACATGACTACTATTTAAAGAATAAAGCCCTTGAAAGTTATTCAATAGTAATTATAATTGTAATTTAGTTCCCTTCCACCATATTTTCCAGAGAATATTAATGAAATTTTGAGACCATTTGCCTCTACTTTCTCTTAAGATTATCCACACTCTATTTTTTCCTTTTTTTTTTTTTTTTTTTTTTTTTTTTTTTTACAGGGCAGTTACTGGAATAAAAAGAACACATAGTGGTTGCCTCCATTTTCTCAACCTAAAAGTAAGAGCTATGCTGAAGCTAACATCTTGTGAATCCATGGAAAGAAATAAAAACATTTTGGAAATGGGAGACAAAGAAAAATTGCAGGCACAGATTAAATCAAAAAGCCATACCTTCAGTCTCCCTTCATCCCCAAGATCTGGCCATGTCATATTCAAGTGACACCAAAAGCAATGAATTTGAATATAGTTCTGATGAAGAATTATTTGAGTTTCCTTTCACAGAACAAATTATCCAAGAATTAGAAGACTTTTTTATGTGTTCCACATTTTTACCTGCATCCCAGCCTGCTGAAGATGATGAAAATGAAGACAGGAGTAGTGAAGATGATGGTAGTGAAATCAATTTTGAAACCACCTCTGACAATGATGATGAACAATATATGGATGCTATTGATATGCAAGACAATTTTAAGTTCCAGGATAAGTATGCTGAAATGGGTGATGGTCATAATATAATTACATTATATTATTATAATCATTATAATGGTGATAATCAACATGACAATACCAAAGAAGCAGTTTATGATTATGGCCAAGATGACAAGGGTTATAACACTCAAAATGACATCCATTATGATAATGGCAGTAAGGATATTGACAGCCATGATGATGATGATACCAAAAATTCCAATTATTATGATAGAAATATAGATAACGAAACATATATTACCTCTGACAGGGAAAGGACTGGTGACAATGATAAAGATAAAAATGGAAATGCTGACAGCCTTTTTGATAAAAGGAAGGAAGATAGAAACAGCAGTAAAGATAAAAACAGTAACTCCAGTAATAATGATAGCCATGATGATGAGGATGAGGATGATGAGGATGATACAAAAAGTTGGAGTGTTATACTAGCCATTCTGATAGTGACACCTTGGATAGTGATGACAGTGAGGATGATGATGATAATGCCAGTTATGACAAACCACATTGAAAATATAGCAATACCAATGCCAGTGATAACAGTGCTGTATCATTGACAATAGTGATACCTGTGACTAAAATACTGCCAATAATGATATCAATGGCATAAGCAGGAAACACAGAACTGAAGTACACTAATAAAAATCCATGACAGAAACAGTAAGATGACCTTTATCATTCTTTAGCTAATGCTTTAACAACCACTTTTCTCCTAGGTTTTTTTTTTTTTCCATCACTTGAAAAAAGGTTATTAGGTTATTATATATGTATGTATAAAATAAAGGGGGTTTTTTGGTCATAAGTGATTCTCTTGCTCTGTCTCTTGTCTCTGTCTCCCTCTTTCTCTTAATATTGGGAGATTCGTCTTTTAGGGAATTGGAAATTGAGAGAATATCCATCAGTTGGGGAATTGCTGAATAAATTATTGTATGTGAATGCAATGGAATATTATGGTTCTATAAGAAATGGTAAGCAGGCTGATTTCAGAAAAGCCTGGGAAGATTTATATGAACTGGTGCTGAATCAAATAGCAGAAGCAGAAAATCATTGTATACAGTAGCAACAAGGTTGTATGATGATCAACTTTGATGAACTTGGCTCTTCACAACAATGTGTTGATCCAAGGCAATTGCAATAGAGTTGGGGTAGAAAAAGCCATCCGCATTTCCTGAGAGAACTATGGATATTGAATATGAATCAAAGCAAAATATTTTCTCCTTTCTCTCTTTTTTTTTGGGGGGGGTTGTTTTTTCTTTCTCATGCCTTTTTCCCTTTTAGTCTGAATGTTCTTGTACAACTTATTTAATTTCCTGGTATTTCTAGTAAGACACATATCTGGTAAAAGGCAAATGACTAGGCCAAATATTCATCTACCCAATGATTTATACATTGCAGATAGAAAATCAAGAGGCAAAAAGGCTTTGTCAAGCTTCCTAGCTACTACAAATACTAAGTATCTGAGATCAGATTTAAACTCAGGAAGATGAACTTTCCTAATCGCAAGGCCAGTGTTCTATCCATTGTTCCAATCTAGCTGTCAATAACAATTTTAAAGCAACTCAAAAATAATGATAATGATATTTTGTTCCTTTTCATCATGACATTTTCCACATTATTTTGCTGAAATTGTTTATTGCTTCACAAAAAACAAAAATGCTGCCCAATGTACTGTTCCCCCAAATTTTATAAGATAACCCTTTAGAGCAGGGGTGCTTAACCTTTTTTGTGTCTCAAACACTATTGGCAGTCTGGTATAGCCTACGGACCTCTTCTCAGCATGTTTTTAAATAAATAAAGAGATTAAAAAGAAAACCAATTATATTGAAATAAAATGATCAATTTGTTTTAAAAATCCCCAGACCTCAGGTTAAAAAGTCCTTCAGTGTACTATAAGAAAGGGGATGCTTTTTCATTTCCTTCTCAGGTTATTTTTACCTTATTTCTAGTCTGATTTTTCTTGTGCAGCAAAATAACTGTATGGATATGTATACATATAATGTATTTAACATATATTTTAACATATTTAACATGTATTAGTCTACCTGCCATCTAGGAAAAGGGATAAGGTGAAGGAAGGGAAAAGTTGGGACAGAAAATTTTGCAAGGGTCAATGCTAAAAAATTACCCATGTATATGTTTTACCAATAAAAAGCTATAATAAAAAATTTTTAAAAGAAAAAATAATAAACTTTAATTCCTTAAAAAAAAAAAAAAAGGAAGGGGATGCTTGGGGAAAAGGGAAGGGATTTCCATGGAAAGATAACACTTGTAGCCATGAAGAGTGGACTCAGACATTGAGTTGCTCTAGGGTTCTAGGCAAATCAGTTAACCGTGCTCAGCCTCTTTCCTTAAGTATCAAATGAAAATATTAGTATCTAAGTCCACAGGTTCGTGATTGCCTCATGTTATTCTCATCTTTTTCAGTTTTATCTACATTTCTGTGAGGGCAGGGCCCACATATGTTCTTAATTCAAGACAACATTTTAAAGCCAAGTTTTGAGTAGAAAACTTATCTTCATACCTAGAGTTTGTCTTACCTGTAAGCATTGGAAAGAATTTCATGTGAAAGAATGAGCTCTGACTGTAGCACAGGTGACACTGAAACGTGTATGTGGGTTTAAGGGCCAGCACCAGGCCTTTATTCCTCCAAGCAGCCAGATTTCATGGTTCTTAAGCTATAGAACACTTAGTAATACATTAATATTATGTAGTATTACTTTTTTCAGGAAAGGATTAGTTCGAATCTGAGATGGCTTATAACTGGAAAAGAAAACATCTGCACTCAGTTTTAGCCATAATCTGTACAAATGTAGCACATTCTCTGGGGCCACTCCCTGAACTTACACTTCTACAGGTCACATTCTGAGAAGTCAACCACTGCTTTTTCTCAAGGCTATGACATTGCCAACGTTATGGAAACGAAGCATGGCATTCAGAAAATAAGGAAGGTTTATCGTGATATCTTATAGGTGACTTTCAGATATGAAAGTTCATCTTAAATTTTACCAACACATGTAGACTTATCAATTATTTTCCCATTTACCCTTCTGTTATCCCCTTGACTAAATCCATTTTATACTTGAGAAAATTGGGGTTAAAAAGGTAAGTGAGTCACACAAGAGTCATTTATTAAGTGAATCGTATATCTGGAAGTGTACTAGTCATTAGAGAAACAAAGCAAAAATAAAGGAATCCTTGTCCTCAAGGAGTTTACATTCTATCAGAGGAAAAAACACAACATAAAAAAGGTAGTCTCCCCCATTCCCACATATTTTGGTAGACTGGAACCCCAGAAGGCAGTTGATTATTTTTCCCTTGGAGAAATGAGGGATAACTCCAAGGGGGTGTAGCTTCTAATATTAAGATTCATGAGCTCTGATACTAGGTATTCCCCACTGGCTATCAATGAGCCAGCTAGAGTTAACTTTGACAGAGGAATACATAATGAAGCAGTATAATAAGAAGATATAGGAAATTTTCTTCCTAAGCAAGAGTGCTCTGTCCCATACACAGGGCCTCTGGGGAGAGGATGTCCATCTTCTTCCCTGGAAAAAGATGCTCAATCTCGCTGGGTAAGTTATTTTTGGTTGCATACCAAGTTCCTTAGCCTTTCGGAATATCATATTCCAGGCCCTTCAATCCTTTAATGTGGATGCTGCCAGATCCTGGGTGATCCTTATTGTGGCTCCTTGATACTTGAATTGGGTTTTTCTAGCTGCTTGCAGTATTTTTTCCTTCGTCTGAGGGTTCTGGCATTTGGCCACTATATTTCTTGGTGTTTTGATTTTAGGATCCCTTTCAGTAGGGGATCGATGAATTCTTTCAATGTCTATTTTACCCTCTGTTTCTATGACTTCTGGGCAGTTCTCTTTGATAATTTCCTGGAAAATAATGTCCAGGCTCTTTTTTTCATCATGCTTTTTTGGGAGTCCGATGATTCTCAGATTGTCTCTCCTGGATCTGTTTTCCAGGTCTGTTGTCTTCCCCAGAAGGTATTTCACATTCTTTTCCATTGTTTGATTTTTTTGGATTTGCTTGACTGATTCTTCTTGTCTCCTCGAGTCATTCAATTCCAATTGTTTGAACCTGATTTTCAGTGAAGTATTTTCTTCACTCACTTTTTAAAGATCTTTTTCTAATTGTCCAATTGAGTTCTTTTGTTCTGTGGAATTTTTTTCCATTTCACCGATTTTGTTTTCCAGTTCACCAATCCTATTTTTCAAGAATTTGGTTTCTTTATCCACTCTCTCTTTAACTGACTTCTCCAGGCTCTTTTGCCAAGCCTCCCTCTCCTTTTGCCAAGTCTCCCTCTCCTTTTGCAAAGCCTCCCTCTCCTTTCCCCATTTTTCTTCTAGCTCCCTTGTGAGAGCCTTTTTAATTTCCTCCATTAGATTCATCTGTGCTGAGGAACAGATGATCTCCTCCTTTGGGGATTCACCTGGGGACTGTCTGTTTTTAGTCTCCTCAGGATTTGGAGTCTGCTCTTTATCTGTAGAGAAGCTGTCAAGGGTTAAAGTCCTCTTCAGTTTCTTGCTCATTCTGTCTAATAATCAAAGACAAACTATCAAAGAAACAGAAGAAAAAAAAAACCCTTGGATGGAGGCTGCTTTCTTTGGGGGAGGGGCTGGGTGTGTTACCGAGCTTTTTCTACAGACTGCGGGCAGTAGTGAGACCCTAACAGGACAGCGATGGCTGTGCTGCGCCTGCGCTCTGAGATCCGAGAGCGTGCTGAGACACTGTGTGGGAGGGGTGGCCAGGTCCCGAGAGACTCCAGCTGTTTGGGGTTGTGTTCTTCACTCCCGGTGTTTTTAGCTTCTCTGCTGGGCTGCTGACTTGCTGCTGGAGCAAAGTATCTAATCCTGTAGCAAAGCTCTCCCTGCAGAGACGGCTGCAATCATGCCCCACCCCCTCTCCGCTCTGCTCGGCTCTGAGCTGCTATCTGTGCTCTTGCTGCAGCTGCTGCCCGCAGACTGCTTCCGATCTAATAACTGTCCCCGCCCTCGCGCAAAAACAGACCTTTCTTGACGAGTCTCAAGGATGGTTGGTAAGTAATTGTATTTTTTTTTTCAGTCGAGCATTAATTCAGAGGCATGAAATGAAATGGATAGTGAGAGAAAAACGGGGAGGTTACACAGCAGTGTGCCTCCTCTCCGCCATCTTGGCCGGAAGTCCCCTCTGGGGAGAGTAGATTGAAACTTTTAGAGAGGACATATAACAAGAGAGGATCTCATGGCTTGGACCTTTCTTCCCTCTGTGTACTACTCATAAATAACATCCCCTTGGGTGGGACTTTCTGCTGGGCTTGGGGGAATCAGTGTCCTTGTCCTATCTAGCTGCCATTTTGTTGTATGACTCATTTCTCATCCTATCTTTCAGCTTCTAGTACAGACATTATCAAGAGCCTCTGATGATCTAAGCCCATAGCTATTGGTGGGAAAGGAAAGTCCAAGACTTCTCTACTCAGATTAAAGGAGAGTTATTTAGATGTAGAAGGGGAGAAAGAATGCTATTTTCTTGATCATCACTAGACTGGTTTTTCACAGATGTTGATTTCCTCATTACTAAGCTCTATATCTACCCAAAATACTGCTTGTGTGGTATTTGACATCCATCACCTCATTCAGTCCTCATGACAACTCTGGTCACAGCTCATATTTCTCTAGTATCTTAAGATTTGGGAAGCCCTTTCTAGCACAGTGCCATAATGGGTGTTTAATAAATGTTGATTGATTAACTTGACTCATAGCGACCCTATACAAGAGACAACTAACAGGTGTTAGTCCATCATACACAGGAAAAGATAGAAGCAAAGAGGATTTACAGTGGATGCTAGTCACTATACTGACTCTTAGTCAATCAGTCAACAGGCATTTATTTTGAAACCTGGGTCTTTCAACTCTTCTACAGTATATTATGCTCTTCCCAATACAGATTTGGGAGCTTAATCAATGTTATGGGACAAAGGTCAAGAATAAGGACATTCCAATAACTATACCAATCTAGTGTTTGACAAACCCAAAGGCCCCAGCTTTGGGAATAAGAATTCACTATTTGACAAAAACTGTTGGGAAAATTGGAAACTAGTATGGCAGAAAGTAGGCATTGACTCATACTTAACACCATACACCAAGATAAGGTCAAAATGGGTTCATGATCTAGGCATAACAAATGAGATTATAAATAAATTAAAAGTACATGGGATAGTTTACCTCTCAGACCTGTGGAAGAGAAAGGAATTTGTGAGCAAAGAAGAATTAGAGATCATTATTGATCACAAAATGGAAAATTTTGATTATATCAAGTTAAAAAGCTTTTGTACAAACAAAATTAATGCAGACAAGATTAGAAGGGAAGCAATAAACTGGGAAAACATTTTTACAGTTAAAGGTTCTGATAATGGTCTCATTTATGAAATATATAGAGGATTGACTCTAATTTATAAGAAATCAAGCCATTCTCCAATTGATAAATGGTCAAAGGATATAAACAGACAATTTTCAGATGAAGAAATTAAAACTATTTCTAGTCATATGAAAATGTGTTCCAAATCGTTGTTGATCAGAGAAATGCAAATTAAGATAACTCTGAGATACCACTACACATTTATCAGATTGGCTAAGAAGACAGGAAAAGATAATAATGAATGTTGAAGGGGATGTGGGAAAACTGGGACACTGATGGAGTTGTAGAGTTGGTGGAGTTGTGAACGGATCCAACCATTCTGGAGAACAATTTGGAACTATACTCAAAAAGTTACCAAACTGCACATCTTTTGATCCAGCAGTGTTACTACTGAGCTTATATCCCAAAGAGATATTAAAAAAGAGAAAGGGACTCATATGTGCAAAAATGTTTGTGGCAACCCTTTTTGTAGTGGCTAGAAACTGGAAAATGAATGGATGCCCACCAATTGGAGAATGGCTGAATGAATTGTGGTATATGAATGTTATGGAATATTATTTTTCTATAAAAAATAAACATCAGGATGAATACAGAGAGGCCTGGAGAGACTTACATGAACTGATGCTAAGTAAAATGAGCAGAACCAGGAGATCATTATATACTTCAACAACAATACTGCACAATGACCAATTGTGATGGACGTGGCTCTCTTCAACAATGAGAGGATCCAAATCAGTTCCAATTGATCAGTAATGAACAGAACCAGCTACACCCAGCAAAAGAACACTGGGAAATGAGTGTGGACCACAACATAGCATTTTCACTCTTTCTGTTGTAGTTTGCTTGCATTTTTGTTTTTCTTCTCAGGTTATTTTTACTTTCTTTCTCAATACGATTTTTCTTGTACAGCAAGATAACTGTGTGTGTGTGTGTGTGTGTGTGTGTGTGTGTGTGTGTGTGTGTGTGTGTATATATATATAAAATTTAACATATACTTTAACATGTTTAACATGTATGGGACTACCTGTCATCTAGGGGTGGGGGTGGAGGGGAAGAGGGGAAAAGTTGGAACAGAAGTTTTTGCAAAGGTCAGTATTGAAAAATTATCCATGAATATGTTTTGTCAATAAAAAGATATAAAATTTTTTTAAAAAGGGCATTCTTTTCTTCCTCTTCCTTTTTTCCTTTTTAAAATTCACTGATGTGAGAAGGCGTCACAAGGAGGAACAAAGGTAATTCTATGGGATGTTAAAAGAATAAGGATATCTCAGATTTTTGCAACATAATCCCTTCAGGTGCTACAAAAAGGAAAAGAAAAACATAAGTCTATGCTGAGAAAAAAAGAGAAGATATCCCTTCCTCTGATGTTTTCCATCTAGATGAGGAAAGAATTGATCTTTATAACACAAGACACAGGATGACCAAGGGCAAAATTGTACAAGCCAGATAAATTCTTCGGCAGCTTGGCGGCAGCAGATAGGCTGTCACAAGGGAAAGCTCTGAGAGAAATAGAACTTCTATGCCACTAACAAAAGGCAGTTATTCCCCAGCACACTAAGAGCCTGGCCCACTGGCTCTGGGCTACAGGGATCATATTAGGAAGAATTGGCAAAGAGAAGTGATTTTTACTTTAGGTGTCCTAAGAGGCTAGGCAGTAACTAATTGAAAGAAATGGCTCTTAACCATTAGATTGGCATTGGCCCAAGATATGATTCCATCTTGGGAAAGGTAAGCTAGTTCAAGGTGACTGCTCCCATGGTTCCATTAACTTATAGGTAATGATTTTAGTAGTTCCTGGGGAATAGAAATCAGAGTAAAATACACATTAGTGTTCTCTCTGGTTGTATTTGGTGTTCAGCAATCAGGGCTCAGGGCCCATTTTGCCTCTGCTAGGAGTTGCCACTTATTGCCAGAATGTAATTAGTTTCTAGCCTGGCACTAGATGTTTCGGTCGGAACTGACATGCCCACATATCCAAATGGAAAAGCAAAGACCCTGGCTTTTAAGAAAGTCCACAGTTCTCAGAAAGGAAGACTTGGAATTGAAAGAGAAAAGTGGGGACTGCTTTTTGCCTTTCCCCCATGGCTAGCAAGCACACTTCCACAAATTAATATATATTCACTTAATAAATGCTTATTGTTTGATTCACTTCCTTTCTGAGTCCCTGTTTTCTCACGTATAAAATAGTATCTATCTAGGAGGAAAATAGGGAAAAAGTTCATAAGTATACAAATATTGGTAGAATTTATTGAACTTTAACTTCAGAAATTCACTTATAAAGTGAATACACTCTCATTACTTTCTGAATGTTATACTTCATTTCATTAATAAAGTTAGGAGTGCTATAACTGCGAGAAAGAATCTTCTGGGCATCTAACCTGCCAGAAGAAGTTCTACACTTAAAAAGATAATGGCTAAAACAGAATGCAGACCATTTTCTTCTGCAACTGTAAGAGATCTCAGATTCTAACATAATCCTCACCTGAAACAGGAATGCCCTATATAACATTTCCATGACTTATATAAAGAACTATGAAGGCCTTATGCTGGCCCTTAAGCCCACCTATGCCCTTCAGGGTCAAGTGCTAAACAGGGCATAGCTCATTCTTCTACCTGAAATCCCTTCTCATACTTGTCAATAAGACAAATTCTAAATATTGATATAGGTCCTATACCTACAACTAGGCCTTAAAATATTTTTTTTTGAATTAAGAACACATATGGTCCCTGCCCATACAAAAATGTTGACAAAATTAAAAAAGACCAATAAGCCTGTGAAATACATACTATTATCCTCATTTTATACATATGAAACTGAGGATGATTTGCCTAGGACACATATTCAATGTCTGAATTGGCTCTTCCTGACAAGTCTATCTCTCTAGAGATATCCCCAAGCAAGTTCTTTATTATGTTCTACAAAAGAAATTCTTAACCTGGGAATTTGTTAAAAAAAAAAAAAATGATAGTTTTATTTCAATAACATTTCAATAATTGGTTCCCTTTTTGATCTTGTGTGTTTTATCTTCTGCGCTTTAAGAAGGGATCCATAAGCTTCATCAGAAAGGCCATGACAGAAAAAAAAGATTAAGAATCCCTCCTGTAAGTTGAATTGGGCAGCATTTTTGTGATTTTAAGGTAAAAGAAAAATGGTGATCCTTCCTACTTATTTCCCCTCTCCTGCCTCAGGCTTTAAGAAACTAGACATTAGTTGGTTCATTTATTCTATAGCAGCATGAAAGAAGTTTGCCATACCATCAAAATACTTTCTAGTGGAAGACTGTGATCACTGTAACATAAAATAAATAGACCCAATTTTATATTGAGGATCTTCTGAAAGAGAAAATGCCATTCTGATCTGGGGGTAAATAGGATCCAAATGTTTCCATTTAGGACTCAGATCTGGAGAAGATCATAGGTTAGATTAGGTTTGAAGGACCTTAATCAGATTAGAAAGTTTAGATACCAGTTTAGCATTAAGTAATTCCTTTTCTATGCACTTTCAATTGTCCCAGTAGTTTTCCCTACATACAAACTTAATTGAACCAGGTCAGTTCATTTCCTCTAATATACTCAAACCTTGATTGGTAGATTTGATCTCCAAAATAAATATCAAATTGTCCACAAAACAAGGCATTATAAAGACAAAAAACAGTTTTTGTTCTTGAGGAGTTGACTTTGGTAAAGAAGATTAGTAAGTGAATACCTATAATACAAAGAATTCGTTGTGTCCTTATGGCAGGGATGGCTGATGAGATTTACTACTTTGTATATCTATAGATAGACTGTGATCTCTGATTCTAGGAGAGATGTTTGATTATCTCTTCTAATGTTATCTATCTAATGCTATCAGCACAAGATCCTATTCTGGATGTTTCTCCCCACTATTAGCACAAGCACAAGCACCCCATTTCCATTTTGCCAATTAATATCAATTAGCATTCACAAAGGAATATTTATTTCAAAGATATAGCCAAAACAGAAGTTCAAACATTTCTTTACAAAACCTAAGGGGCACAATTTCTCCTATATTACCTGTTTCTGGGAAGAGTGGGCCCAGACATAATCTTGGTCACATTAAGTTCACAAATGCAACATCAATGGTGAATAAACACTTGCCAGTATTGAGCAAAGTGCATTCATTGTTCCATGAGGCTTCACTCCTGAGTCAAGCTGCAAATTTTTGTATGAATCTGACTCCCAGACTTCCATATTCTCAGAAATTCAGTGGCTCCTTCTCCTGACCTTTTAGAGATTCATAAGAATATAATCTCCAACTTCCAGCTAGATGGTGCAGAAGATAGAGTACCAGGCTAGAGTTTGGAAGACTCCTCTTCCTGAGTTCAAATTTGTCCTTAGATATTTACTAGCAGCAAATGACTGGGAGAGTAATTTAATCCTGTTTGCCTCAGTTTCCTCATCTATAAAGTGAGTTGGAGAAGGAAATGGCAAACCACTCCAGTAATTTTGCCAAGAAAATCCCAAATCGTCACAGAGTCAGAGACGACCGAGTAACAATTTGAAAGAAGCTAGAAAAGCTAGAAGGCAGATATGGAAAATTGCTGGTGTAAAGACATAAGAGTCTGAAGACCCAAAAAAACCAAGGTCAGCATCATCAGATTGTAGATTACATGGAGGGAAGTAAAGTATAAGTTGCCAAGGTAGGTTGTAAAAGGCATAGAAAGGGACCATGTTGTGAAAGGTTTCAAAGGCCAAAAAAAGGACATTATATATTCTCATAGAGATATAAGGAGTGCAGTCACTTCATAGGTGCTTATTTCCTTAAACACCACCTACCAGCAATAGGAGGGAAGGCAGTGATACAAGCTTGAGACTTGGCAATGTATGACTATTGTTATGGTAAGGAGGTACAGAGGATAATGCTAAATCTGACTGACCCACCAAGTGAAGCCAGTGTAGGGATGATGATCCCTGTAATGTTACCTTCCATGTACTCTATTTTTCTTGAATCTAATTAATATAAATTGTGTCCCCCATTTTAAATGTAAGTTCTTTAAAACCTACTTAACAGTCACTCAGTCTTTATTACTCTTACCCTGCGGCATAGTATTTAATAAATCCTTACAATAATATCAAATTTTATGCATTAACACTGTCCCTAAATTAACCCAATCTCAAAAGAATAAAAAGTTTACGAAGCAGGTTTTTGTCTGGGTGTTTTTACAAGTTTAATTTAATTAAAAATAGATAACATTTATATAGCATTTACTATGTGCCAGACCCTGAGGGCTTTACAATTATATCATTTGTTCCTTACTAACAACATTTTTCAGGCAAAAGTGAAGTGATATGCCCACGTTCACAGTCAGTAAACGTCGGGGGCTTGATTTAACCCCTGGACTTTCGGGGTCCGGGCCCAGCGCTTTGTGAATTGAATTGAATTAACTGAATTGAAGTTGAAGAACTCCAGATCCTATTTAACTAGATTACAAAAAGCATGCTAGGGTTTTTACAAATCGCAATCAAAAAGTACTCGGTGGGCGGCCACATTTCCAATAACATTTGTCACTTGAAATTGTTACAGAAATCCTAAGTGACTGTGTAATTACTTATGTCACTTATTTGGGAACTTCAGCTGAGGAATGCTTGGTTTGGCGCGTGCGCAGACGCGTCCCGCGCTCCATTCAGCAGTCTCAGCCCACTCCTGCACATCGGATCCGTTTCTTAGCAGCCGGCTCTGCGCCTCTTTGCGAGCTTCAAGGCTAGAGATTCATTCACTAGGCGCGGGCTCCCCCAGGCGGTCTTTACCTCTCAGCGCAGCGCAGGCCGGGAGCAGCCCCGGGGAGAGCCCGGGAAACGGCCTCTCAGACCCCGAGGCAACTTGTTTGTCTGTGCACCTGTCCCTCGGGCCAGGTTACGCTCATTAGGCCGAGCTCCCCTTCCACCCACCACGGGGCTGAAGGACTAATGAGGCCCGCGAGGCCCGGACTCCCGGCGCTAGCGTACGCGCGGCGAGGCCCAGTCGCCATGGCAATGGCTGCTAGCCCAGCCAGCTTTGCTAGCCCAACGAGGTGCCGTAGGCCGCGCATCTCCGGCCCGGAGCCTAAAAAGTGAGCCCGAGATACCCGAGAACATCTTAGCTGACCCTCCCTGCGGCGTCAAAATTGCTCCGGAGGCTTTAAGCCCAGCCACTATGTTCTAAAAAAAAAAGAAAATTAAATGTCCGGTCAAAGCGTCCACGCTGTGGTAGAGAGATCGCCACAGCGAGGCATTGTGGGCCATCTGGAGGACAGAGCGAGGCATTATGGGCCATCTGGAGGACAGAGCGAGGCATTATGGGCCGTCTGGCAGACAGAGCGAGGTCCTTCATTTTCCCCTTAGCGCAGGCCCCTTAGCGCCTGCACAATAAATTTATGCTCCAGTCTTTGCTGGACCAGAGTAGGAGGGAGGATGTTGGGGAGAAAGCTTCACTGATAAGGGTATCCAAAAATTTAGGTTAATGCCCAAAAAAGTAAGAGTACTGAATAAAAGGGAAGCACTCCGATTTAGATTCAGGGCTCCAATGCTCCGGTTGTGACCTTGGGGGAAATCAGCCTCTCAGTTTCCTCATTTGCAAATCGAGTAGATGTTTATCCAGAGGGGGTCTAACTTAGGGCCCTTGAACATTAAAAAAAAAAAAAAAAAAAAAAGTTGGTTTCCTCTGTAATCTTCAATGCATTTAAACATAGTATTCCTCCTGGGCTCTGTAGGCTGGACGAGGTATCTCCGAGATCCTCTCTAGCTCTAAGTGCGCGATCCCCTAAAAGATCAAATACTCCGAACACATACTGCATACATCAAAAACACTGGACAATCCAAAATTACCTCAAGCCAATTGATTTGGGGTCCCTATTTCTCTTCCTTTCTTGGCTGATTTCCTTCCCTGTCTCAGCCCATTGTACCTAGAAATCTCTCTTGTTCTAGGGACCTGCGTAAGCATTTATATTAAATATCATAATATGTAGGGCCTGTTTGCGTTTGCAAAAAGGTGACAAATACAGAATTTTGGAAGTGAAAGTTTGCGGAACTTAAGGGATCCTCAAAAACAAATACTCAGCCTATGTGTTTGTATTATGAACCTGTTTGTCAGTCTGGTAAAATAGATTTTTTAAATGCATAAAATGCATCAGATTACAAAGAAACCAAATGAAATCAGAAATAATTTTAACTTCCAGGGCCCAAAATTTAAAAGTCCTCTAGATAAATAGCTCTCTATCTTTCTATCTTCCATTATATAATAGAGGAAACAAGGCCAGAGGTGTCAATTTTTTTTTTTATTGTTTTACAAAAGATTATACAGACAGAGCAAGGACTTGAACCCAGGTCCCTGGCTCCCTAGTCAAGGATACTTTCCCCTGTAGCTCATCCCTCCCTGTCCCATATGGTCTTTGTGACTTAGTATAGACACTAAGTATAAAGTGAGAGGAGAGTTTCCATGAGCTAATGTGGGGTTATAACTAACATCATTGAATATTTGTTCAGTGAGTGAATGTCCCTTCTAGAGGAAGCAACTATATACAGGAGCTATAATTAATAGCAATAATAATAACTAACATGTTAGCACTTTACAATTTGCAAAGTACTTTACAATTATTACCTGTTTTTATACTCAAAATAACCAATGGGATAAAATGTCTATGAGCTCAAGCAATAGAAATAAACAATAACAATATTAGTAATACTTTCTGCAATACCTTGTTCTGGGCATTATTTTTAAAAACTGAATTCCTGTAGTGGTTTAAAAGCCTTTTAGAAGCATTATACTATTAATAGTATTATTAATACTATTTTATAGATGAGGAAATAGGCTCAGAACAGAAATGACTTGCTAATAAGAGCAGAAATTTTGAGCGCAGCTTTTATAACTTTACATCCAGTGTACTTCCCACCTTCAGAAGCTCACGCTATAGGAGTACTCAGAGATTCCAGGGCATTCTCAATGCTTTACAATTTACATCAGCCTTACTTCCTCCAGCCTCACAGCAGGCAGAGGAAGAAAACCAGACTGGAAAGATTATTTACAGAGATGGAAACTGAGGCCTTCAGAGGTACCACCGGATTTATTCAAGCTCCCACAGTTAGCCAAGAACATGTCATTAGGCTAAAAACAAATCTCTGAACTCCTGACCTGGCTTGGACATTATTTGGAGGTGGGTGTCAGATCCCCCCGGGGGAAGCATGGTTCATGGGTTCAGTATAGAATAAAGGGATGCTGGGCAGTGGGTGATGTTGGCCCCAAAGACATTACCTATGTCAAGTCACTGTCTGTGGCCTAGCTAGCACTGAGAGGAAAATGGGGAGAGGATGGGTCCTTGGGAGGGGAGGAGGACAGGAAATATACAGGCTTTGAGATTAAACTCATCAGGCCTGTAAGGTACTAACCAGGCCTGATCAAAGTTTAAATTCCAAATGTGACACTGATTTGCTTTGTGAACTTGGGCAAGTAACCACTTCCTCTGAGTTTGTTTACCAAAATAGCCAGTGAACCTGGGTTCAAATCCCACTCTTGGTATGATATGACCATGATCTCTCTG
This sequence comes from Antechinus flavipes, assembly GCF_016432865.1. Lineage (NCBI taxonomy): Eukaryota > Metazoa > Chordata > Mammalia > Dasyuromorphia > Dasyuridae > Antechinus > Antechinus flavipes. The sequence goes on along the minus strand of NC_067400.1, from coordinate 553,533,299 downwards.
GGTCTTAATTTCCTCAACTCTAAAAATTAAGAAATTAAACTAAATGCCCCCTGAGTGCTTTCCAGCTGTAGAAGGAGGATCCCATGATGAGATGATGTTCTCTAGGAACTCTTCTAGCTCTAATTTCTACAATCATGCTATTTTCTCTCTCTGAAACTCAGTTTCCCCATCTGTAAATATAACAATAGTCCTTTAAGACTTACAGAATATGTTCCTCACAATAGGTGTGTGAGGTAGGCAATATAAGTGTCATTATTCCAGTTTTACAAATAAGGAAATCAAGGTTTTAAGTGACCCAGGCTCATACAATTAGTAAAAGTTGGAGCTAGATCTTTAATTTGGATCTTCTTTCAAATTTCCATCAGAACATGCTGCCTCTAGAAAATGGGGCTAATAATCTTTCCTCTTCTGCTTCCTCACAGGAGAGTTATGAGAAAAAAATAAATAGATTTTGTAAATCCTAAGGCAATACAGAAAGAAATGTTATTGCTGCAGTTTAACTCCACTGAGTGGGGGTGTAGGGATGAGGGGAAAGAGGTCTAGATAAAACTGGAGCCTCCGAGTTTATTCTTTGGCTTTAGTCAAGCAGGTAGCCTCAGTTCAGGCCAGGCTAAGCTGCTAACCATTAAGGCCTGCTAACCATTAAGTTCAGAGCCTGGGAACTTGGAACAGCCTGGGACTGAGAGACTTCACTGACTTCATCCTTCCCCCCTTGAGGTAGGAAGAAAGTTTCAGCTAACAAAACTTTTCTTCATCTCTCTCTGGAGATCTTCAAGCAATTAAGCCTTAATGAGCTGGACTTGGTCTGGAGCTAAGCTCCCAGGAGTCTCTGGGCTTGGGCCAAACACAAGGGCCTAATTACCGTTATGGGAGCAGACAACCAGGGACTGGAGTGATGCATGGTCACACCTGTGGCCTGGCCCCTCGGAGCCGGCCCATCCCCTGACACCCCTCTTGGCCCCAGCTGTCTGACCAACTTTTAATTGTTGGAAACGGCTATTTTTCCAGCTTGATGATATGACCCAATGGGCTCTGGCTCCCCAGTAGCACCAAAGTTGGGGCCTCCCCTAAGGAGCCAGAGTTGTTTTCCAAAGTTCAACTTAGCAGCAATTTAGACTGATAGGACATCCAATTAAATCAGTTACAATACACAAAACATCAGATCAGAAAGGCACCTTAGAAACCACTGTAATCATAGAATCAACAGGATTAGAGCTGAAGGGAAACTTAGAGAAAGGCCAGACCAATTCTTTCATTTTACAGAAGGAGAAACTGAGACAGAGAAGGAAACTGACTATTTACATAGTTGATAACTACAGGGAGTATTCGAACCCAAGTCTTCAGACGCCAAATCCAGTGTTTTACTCATTACAAATGAATAAAGTGACCTGCCCAAAGTGATAAACATTGACAAATTGCTTGCTGTCATCAGGGTCTCTGTGCTTAACGATGGGACACAGGGAATTCGCACAAAAATTATATAAGATAAATTATAATACACAATGCTATATGAGAAGTACATCAGAGAAACACAAAGTACTGTGTGAGATCTGAGGTGCAAGGTTGTTTCCAACCTGACAGGTTCCTTGGAGGAAGTAGCATTTGTGGTAGGCTTTTATGGATGGCTAGAAATCCAACCAGCAAAGATAAATAGGGAAGGAAATGAAGAAATAGTGAAACATTTGAACTAAAATTTTGCAATATATGTTCAAGGGAAGTGCCAACTTTCTTTTTTGAATAGAGCATAGAATGCATGGGAGAGCATAATATAAGTCTGGAAAGCTACGCTAGTGTCTGGTTGTGGAAGGCCTTGAGTGTTAGGCCTGAACTTCATTAAGATAAAATAGACAATCACTGGTACCATTGAGCAAAAGGATGGGTAAGAATTATGGGTAATTATTATGGGTAAGAAGGATTATTCTGGCAATAGTTATAGAAGAAAACAGAACTAAAGAACCCAGTCCTCAAGCTCTAGTAATCAGGTGCAGGCCCAAGTGGGAACTGGCCAATTGGAAAACAGCTATTTTTCTTGTCTTTTCTTCTTTCCCTTCCCTTCCCTTCTGTCATAGGGTTTCATATCCTTACCTGCAGATAAAATTTGATAATGGAAACCTTCTATCTTGGGATTTTCAGGCTAGATTTCTTTCTTAAAGACCACGCCTTAAACCCAAATCACTCTGGCTGTCATTGATGGGCCAACAATAGGTCCTAGTCTAAGCCTCACTTGGTGGTCAAAGGCCCTGGCTCAGATCAAATTTAAGTAGCAACTGTTTCTTTTTGTGCCAGAAACCCTAAGGGTCTTCCCTTCCCAGATTGATCCCCAGCCTTAGATAAAAGAGGCCATTCCCTGCCTCATTTCTTTACCTAGCCTTAACCACTGAATGGACATTGCCTTAGTCAAGCCAAGATCTGTTAAGGACTTTAGCTTAAAAAGGCCAAGGTCTCCCCTCAAGTCCATTCATTGTGATCTGTATCTGATCACTGGAGCCAGAGAGTTCCAGAGAAAAAAAGAGTGCAAAGCTCTCTCTCACTTAAATCCAATTTACTTGTAAGTCATAGCATCATCTCCCTGATGTCATGATCTTCTTGGAGAACCAGGATCTGTAGTAAGAGAATGAGACAGAAAAGGAATTTAATAGGACCTGGCAAATGAAGGGATTAGAGAAATGAGAGAAAGGGAAAAGTTCAAAATAGTTCAGGATATTGGAGAAATGATTGTGTTAGTAACAAGGCAAAAGAAGAAGTGGATTTAGGCCTCAGATTCAACTGTTCAAGACTGGATTCATGATCTTCACTAAATAATCTTTGAAGCTGAATTCATTATGTGTTAGGCTTTTGTTTTTATTTTTAAAAACTGGGTCTCCCTATCTCACCTAGCTTCAAACTTCAAGTGATACTCATTGGTCCAATCCTTCTACAGATTGGCCTGAGGACTTTGACTAGCTGTTTACAAGCTGGACCAGTTCAGTCCTCCTTAGGCAATCCCCTCCACACTCTGCACCCCACTATTTCAGACTTAATGTGGAACCTGTGTTAAAACTGAATCTTGTTCTGATCCCCCTGACTACACCAACCCCTTCTTAGTATAAGTAAGTTTATAAGTCACCAGTATTAAGTGACAATAGCAGGAAGTAAGATTGCAAAGGGGAACCTACAAGTCCCAAATATATTGCATTATCATATTCATGCATCAGTTTGTTTAACTATTTCTCAATGGGCATCTGCTTTGTTTATTCTGGGGATAATATATGTATGATATATGTATATTCTATATTTATATATAATCATCCCAAAGATCAAAGGAGCATAATTTACAAATTAAATCATATTAACCAAAAATCACATTGGTAGTATATGCTGATTTGAGTGAAGCCATTGCTTTTTTTCATGCTATGATATGTAAATCTCAGAGAAGTTCCAGATACATGTACTAAGACCAACAATACTAAATGATATTAGTAACTCTGAGATGAGGATATATTAACTTTCAAGTTTTACTGACAACTTTGAAAGGATTTGGATAGGTTCATAAACTAGTCCCAAGGTGGAACAGAAAAGAGTTAGTCTGTTCCTTCCCAAATTCTATAAAAATAAGACCTCTCTGACCCCACACACTTTGCTCACCTGTCTCTGTGCTTCTTTTCCTTGTTGTGTCTGATTTTTTGCGATCCTGTTAAGTGTTTTTTTTTTTTAAACAAAGATAATGGAGCAATTTTCCATTTCCTTACTTATTTTATAGATCATGAAATTGAGGCAGAGGTAAGGGACTTGCCCAAGGTCACACAGCTAGTAAGTATCTGAGGCTACATTTGAGCTCAGGACCTCCTGATTCCAGGTTCAGCATTCCATGTAGCTTCCTCTACACCATCACACCCTTATTAAAATATGATTGCACTCTTATTTCCTATTGCCATCCTGGCCTTTCCTTGCAAGTACCCAAAGAAACAAGTGTGCCTGTCCCCATTTCATAATTTCATAAATTAGTTAGCAATCTAACACACAATCTACTTAACCTATGATAGCTCAGAACTATCAAGGTCCAGAGATCTCCCAGAGGAAGCAAAGCAGATGCCCATTTATTGAGAAATAGTTAAACAAACTTGTGTAGGGATATAATGCAATATAAATGTGCTATAAAAATGCTGTGTATAATGAATATAGAGAAGCCTGGAATGACATACATGAACTAATGCAGAATAAAACTAAGATCAAGAAAACAATATATACAATGATTACAACAATGTAAATGGAATAACCACACACCAAAAAATCAGAAGTAAATGTAACCAAGTTATGTGTTGCACATTTCATATTTTCCAGACTTTTTCTTTGACAAATCAGTTGTGATAATTTTTTTCCTCAATAAAAAACTCTTTGTTATATGAGAAGGCTCTTTAGGAGAGGGCAATTGAGGAACACTTGGGATAACTGTGATGTCATAAAAAACAAAAGATATCAATCATTTTTTTAAAATAAGGGATCCTCCAGACAGTTTCCCTTTAGGTAGGATTTCAGATGTGTACCACCACAGTCAGTTATCATTATTCATCAAAAATAATGAATCCAGTTTGGCCACATTGAGTTTGTGATGAAGGGATGGACATCCTGGTAGAAATAGAATCATAGATTTAGAGTTGGAAGGGACTTTAAGGGCATCTAGCTCGTTCTTCTCATTTTACAAATAAGGAAACTAAGGTAAAAAGAGGTCAAGTAACTAGCCCAGGATGACCAAGGTTAGTAAATAAGAGACCCACTGTACTGAGGAAGCTTATGGTGGAAGCTAAAGTTACAGATTTAGTGGTCATTTGCAATTGAAACCAATGAGATTGACAAAATAGTGTAGAGAGGGAAAAAAATTTATAATCCTATATATTTTATTTAATTCTTTTAAAAATATGATTCTAAGGCTTTACAAGAAGACTAAATGGATCCATGACACAAAAAAGGTTATGAACCATTGTCCTAAAATGAGTCCTTACTAGTAGATAGCTGACAAGTGGTCATCCAAACTCTCCTTGAAGACTCTGTGGGATCTGAGAGCTTTCTCTCAAGGCAACCCACTCCACTTATAAGCAACTCTGATTTTTTGGAAGTGTTTCCAGATATTAAGCCTAAAATTGCTTCTTTTCAAATTTTTGAAGGGTTTGGAAGAAGGGTTAGAAATATTCTACTTGGTTCCAAGAAAGAATGGTTAGATATTGCAGTCAGCTAATTATCCATCCCTAAATCTTTTCTTTTTCCAGGCTAAGTAATCTCAGTTCCTTTATTCAATGCTCATTTGACTTGACCTTGAGGTCCTTCAATATCCTGATAACCTTCTTTTCCTAATTTGTCAGTTCCTAAGATACAATACCTACACTGTGCTAGATGCTCTAGATATACTAGAAGTACTAGATGTACCTAGATGGTCTCTGAACAGAGAAGATAAAAGTACTCTAGGACCAACATATTCCTCTTCTGGACACTGTAATTCAATTAATGCAGCCCTAGATAACCACTGATGTTTTGATAATGATGTCATAATATTGAGCTTTCAGTCCACTAAAACCCCCAGATTTTTTTCACGAAATTATTTTTTAGGCATTCTAGACCCTACCCCATCTTATATTTTCGTAATTATTTTGACAATAATCATTTCTATTCTATTGTGCTTTCTAATTTATAAAGCTTTCTTCAAATGGAAGTAGATAGTGGGAGCTTTTGATAGATAAAAGGGATTTGAAGTCAGTGAGTAACTTTGCAATGTCACACAGCTAATAAGGGGCAGAGAGAACACAGACTCAAACTCATGCCTTCTACTTTCCAAGTTGCAGTGTTCCTTCCTCTATACCAACCTGTTTTGTACCTCCAGCACTCAGAAGTATCTGACACTACAATTAAGGAATGCTTATTGATTTACTGACTGACATGGTAGTTATCATGAAGACTGCAGGATACCAAAGGAGGAGGAGGATGTCACTATGCTAAAAAGATCAAGAAAAGCTTCCTGGGGGGGGGGGGGGGGGGTTCTTTCTGAAGAGGCTTTAAAGAAAGATAAGATGGAAACAGACAGACACAGGAGCCATGAAGATAGGGATTATGTTCAAGGTAGGGTAATGGACTGAGTCTGGCCTGTCAGCAGTAAGGAGAAGCTTGGTTTAAATATATGTGAAGGGAAATAGGGAAAGATGAGTCTGAAGAGAAAGGTTGGGTTCAAACTAGTAAAGCCTTCAATATCACCAAGCTGAGGAAAGGCACATCAGGGAGCAGGGAACAGGAGAAAATCCAAGCTCCAATTTTTCCCCAGACACTGTTGCTGAGACTGGAATATAAAAGGATCATAGTTTCATACCCAGCAGAGAACTGGGAGGCCATTTAACCCATATCCCTCATTTTACAGATGAGGGAACTCAGGCACAGAAGTTACTCCATCATATGTCAACCTCTCACCCTAGCAAGGCTTCGCCAGCAGCTCAGGCCCAGAGGTAGAAGAGAGGCAGAAGAAATCAGGAAAGATATCTCTGACATTTATTTTCTTTTTTTAAACAATATCTTATATAGAGAGAATTGACTCAAATTTATAATAAAAGTCATTCTCCAGTTGATAAATGGTCAAAAGATATGAACAGACAACTTTCAGATGAAGAAATTAAAACTATTTCTGGTCACATGAAAAAATGCTCTAAATCACTATTGGTCATAGAAATGCAGATTAAGACAACTCTGAGATACCACTACACACCTCTCAGATTGGCTAAGATGACAGGAAAAGATAGTAATGAATTTTGGAGGAAATGTGAGAAAACTGGGACAATAATACATTGTTAGTAGGATTGTGAACTAGAACCATTTTGAGGAGCAATATGGAACTATGCCCAAAAAAGCTATCAAACTGTGCATACCCTTTGATCCAGCACTTCTACTACTGAATCCATACCCCAAAGAGATCAAAAAAATTGAAAAGGACCCACATGTTTATAGCAGCCCTTTTTGTAGTGGCAAGGAGGTGGAAACTGAGTGGATGCCCATCAGTTGGAGCATGGCTGTATAAATTATAGTATATGAATGTTATGGAATATTATTATTCTGTAAGAAATGATCAGCAGGATGATTTCATAAAGATCTGGAACTAATGCTAATTGAAGTGAGTCAAACGAGAACACTATACACAACAACATGAGATTATGTGATGATCAATTCTGATGGATGTGGCTCTTTTCAACAGTGAGATGATTCAAATCAGTTCCAATGGTCTTGTGAGAGGGAGAGCCTTCTATGCCCAAAGAGAGGACTGTGGGAACTGAGTGTGGACCTCAACATAGTATTTTCACTTTTTTATTGTTGTTTACTTGCATTTTGGTTTTTTCTCATTTTTTTTTCTTTTTGATCTGATTTTTTCTGGTGCAACATGATAATTGTAGAAATATATATAAAAGAATTGTACATGTTTAACATATATTGGATTACTTGAAGTATAAAAGAGGGGTAGGGTAAGGGAGGGAGAAAAAATTTGGAACACAAGATTTTGCAAAAGTGAATATTGAAAACTATGAAAATATTTTGAAAATAAAAAACTTTAAAAAACAATATTTTATTGATGCCTTTTGTTTTTTATATCAGTGTCATTTTCCAATGACTTTCTCGACCCTCCATCAAATGAGTCCTCTCTTAAGACAATGAAGTACAATTAAGTAAAACAAATCAACACATTAGCCAGTCACATTTTGCCTCACTGTGCACTTATTATGCTCCACCTCTCTAAAGAGGGGGTGGGAGGCATGCCATTAGTCCCCAGAAGCAATAGAGTGGTCCTTCAGTGATCACAATTCTCAAATCATTCTGTGTTATTTTCTGTTTGTAATCAATTCAAATTATTCTCACAGTTGTACTTATTTCATTCTATATCAGTTCACATATATCTTCTCAAATTTCTCTGAATTCTTCATGTTCCTTATTGTTTATTATGCAATAATATTCCATTATATTCATTTAATATACTACTGGTTCTAGAATCAGAGGACTAGGATTCGAATTTATGAATATGCAGTTTTCTTTCAGTTCTTTGCTACTACAAAAAATTCTAGTATAGATATTTGTATACATATAGAACCTTTTTCTATACTATTGACCTCTTTGGGGTATATGCAGTAACACTGGCTCAAATAGTATAATGTCTTATATAAAAAAATTTCCAATTTTCCAGAATGGTAAGATCTAAAACCAAAATCTCCTCCCTGGCTACCTCTTCCCCAGATGTGTGTGGCTCCCTGAGCCTCATTCTCAGTTTTGTATGCCCAGTGCCTGGTAAGTGTCTGGCTCTTAGCAGGTGCTTAATAAATGCTTATTCATTCATTCATGGCCTCTCAAATCACTTCCAGTTCTAGATCCATGATTCTTAGAGCTAAACTCTCTCTTCCTCCAGGAAGCCCAGCTGAATCTTCCCCATCCCCAAGGATCTCTCTTCTCTTCTGGTCTTCTCTACCCCGGGGCCACCAGGCTTATTCTATATTTCACACACAGAATCGCTGGTATCCATTGTTCTTTCTGTCATAAAATCATAGAATTTAACTAAGCCAGATAACACAGCACAATACAAAGTTGTAGGTTTGAATCAAATAAAATTGAGGGGTTTGTTGTTGAATATAATTATGGGCCATTTCTAGTCTTTTTTTAAATAAAAAATTAAGTAAAAGCTGGAGAGGAGAAAACCTCAGTTCGAATCTCAGTTCTGTCAGTGATGCCCTTCTTTACCTTGAGCAGCATCTACTCACTTCTGTGCCTCTCAGTTTCCACATCTTTAAAATGAGGGGATTGGGCTGGATGGTGACTAACATCTCTACTGACTCTAATAGTCTAATATAGAGTCTGTGTTTCTATACAATAAAAAAGAATTGTAATCTTTCTGTGTAGAAAAGAAACCAACTTGGGATACTTTGTCTTCAGATTCTTTTGTATCTGTCTTCCATCTTTACATCACTCAACACAGAGCTGAGCACACAAAAAGCCTCAGCATAGATTCAGTTAAGTTCAGTTCAATTTAACTGAGATAACCTAGTGAGATAGAGAGAGAGAGAGCTCTGGACTAGGTGTCACAAGACTTGAGTTCAAAACTTGGCTCATGAGGCCTTGGAAAGTACGCTGAATCTCAGCATAATGATCTGAAAAATGGGACCAATAATCCTAACACTTCCTCCCCTCCTAGGGCTGATATAAGGATCATAAGAGAGAAGAGATGGGAGCACACTTTGAAGGTGCAAAATGTTACCTACATGCAAGGGATAGTTGTTAATATTAATTGGAGGATCATGGCTTGCATTTTTATAGTGCATTTCTGAAATATATATGAGGGGAGAGGCTAGGAATATGAATCACTGGAGTTGGGTAAAAGTAGGGAAGCAGGTCATCTGACCTAAGGTCATGAGGCATCTGAGAGGGACTGAACAAACATGCATGCTTTAGTTTGATCCTGGCCCTTTCCAATATCTGTCCCACTTCTTTGAACTCCCCCCTTCCATCTCACAAGAGTGATTTATAAGTGGAAATATGTCTAGACTGAGAAATGTTTCCTTGGGTCAGTAGACTCAAGGTCAAATTCTGGCTCCACCACTGTGGTTTTGGAGAAGTGATTTCCCCTCTCTGGGACTCAGTTTCCCCATCTAAGAAATTAGAAGTTACACTAAATGACCTCTATGGGTCTATCCAATTATGATGCTGTTTTCTATAATCCGGCAATGAATGTTAATAACAATATTCCCTGAGCTTCAAGACAAAATAGAGTTGGGATCTCTCTGCCACAAACACCTGGTCCCCCTGGTCCTGTCTTCAGCCCTCCCTCCCAGGTCTCAGACATGGAGCATGGGCTCCACCTGATGGTCTTCCTGGTTTGGTGCAGATCAGTTCTCAGCCCAGCCAGCTCAGCCAGGAGGGAAGCCTCAGGACATAGCTCCCCAGCACCCTCTGATCACCCTATCCCAGACAGGCTCAGCTCAAAGATATCCTGGGCTCATGTAAAGAGACTGTTACAAAAACTTCTCGTTCTGGACAAAAGCTCACCAGATGTGAGGCCATATGCCCAGAGGTAGAGAGAACTCCTGTCCAGAAATTTAGTCTCTTATAAACCAAGCCCCCTTTTATCCCCACCATAAGGCCCCATAGACACAGTCCCCACTTTGCCATTTCTGCCTGGCTTCTATGGTCCCACTTTGAGTGTATTGGGTCAGAAGTTGTCCAAGGTCTCGAATCAAACAAAATCGAGGTATTTTGTTGTTGAACATAATTGTGGGTCATTTCTGCTGTTGTTTTTTTTTTTTTGTTTTTTGTTTTTTGTTTTTTTAACAAAAAATTATTAAGTAAAAGTTGGAGAGGAGAAAATCTCCTTCCTAGATCTGGTAGGAATACTTCCCATAGTCTCTACATCAGGAGTTTGGCTGATTTAAGGGATGGAGAGGAAAACCTCAGATCTTTCTCCATATCAGTCTCCTTCCACTTAAATAAAGCCTCTACAGGGCCTGGGAAAGAGACTTTGGAGGAATAAAAATGGGGAAAGGTAGCTCCCAAAATAGCCAAACTAGTTCAGACATAGAAAGAAAGCCCCTTGATATCCCACTGGGATATCACACAATAAGTCTAAGGTCTATGTCAAAATATCAGGCTATAAAGCCATGACCTTTAGTATTAAATCAAGCAATAGGTCCAGAATCTCTAGAAATATGACAATGAGCCTAGGATTTAGGGAAAAAAATCAGGCAACAAGCCACATGTGCTTTTCTCCCCTCCTCCCTAACACAGCAAAATGTTAGATAGGGGTCCAGTATATTCCTCAGGCCTTTCTCTGGCTATGAGTCTTACTGTAAAAAAAAGAATCAGAGCTTGGAAGAGCCTGCACAATGTCCAGAACAACCATACCTCATTTTGCAGAAGAGTTTTATGGGATGGGCCAGATCTCTAAGGTTCTCTCTAGATTTAAATTTATAACCCCTTTAATTGATCAGAAAAAAGACAGGAATTGGCCAGGACTGCCCAGTAAGTCAAGGGAGGCTTCTAGCTCTAGATTCTCACCTTAGACTGGTCAGGTGGCACATTGGATAAAGCATTAAGTCTGGAGTCAGAAAGAACTGAATTCAAATCCAGCTTCAGACATTTATTCACTCTGTAACACTGGGAAAATCACTCAACCTCTATTTTCCTCAATTTTCTCATCTGTATAATAGGGATAATAATTATTCCAGGGTTATTTTGAGGGTCAAATGAGATAATCTTTGCAATGTATTTAACACATAGTAGACACATCATTATCTAAAAGCTTCCATTTGCTGACATTCTAAACTCTGACACTTAATATACATCTCTGAACAAGTTATTTCCCTCTTGCCCCCAGTTTTCCTATCTATAAAGATGTGTGTTTTATTAAATGAAATTATTCCCTTCTAACTCTAATGCATGGTTTTTTACAGTATTCCCCAACATGGTATAATGAACAATGCATTTCTCCTCAGTGACTTGGATCCATGGCACCTTGGAGAGAGACCTGAGTTGGAAGCACAAATAACCTGGTCTTCATCTCAATCCTAGAATGGACTTGCTGGATGAACTTCAATAAGTCTCTTCCTCTTTGGAACTTCAATTTCTTCTCAGCAAAGCAGTAATAACAACCCCTGACCTGCACTGTCTGCTTCAAGGACAGTTTGGTGACATAACAGATAAAGTACTACTGGGCCTGTAATCAAGAAGGTCTGAGATCAAACTTTGTCTCACTTACTAAATGTGTGACCCTAAGCAAATCACTTAAACTCTATTTGCTTCAGTCTTTTCATCTATAAAAACTAAGCTAACAAAAAAACATAGTGGCTACCTTTCTGGATTGTGAGGATCAGATAAAATAAAATTTGTAAAGCACTTAGTACAACATCAGGTACATTAATACCACATTAATAAATGTTTGTTCCCTCCCTTTCTTTGAGAGAAATTTAAAGCTTCAATGAGAGAAAACATAGAAAAAGATAAGCATCGAACTAGGATTTTATTCTGCAATGCATGAGCACCAAAGCAAACACACAAGAGAAAGAAACAGAAAACTTCCTTTTGGGATCTGGGGCTCTCTCATAAGTCTGATGTTTCAGACATTTTGAATGATATTAAAAGGCATAGATGACCTACTTCATAAAAGCATTATATATTCTTAGACCTGGAAAGGACCTCAGAGGGCATTTAGTCCAACCTGTACTTAAGCAATGTTCCCTACAGTTGAAATCTACTTGAAGATTTCCAAGGATGGAAAATTTACTACCTTCCAAGGTAGCCTACTTTATCTTGGGGTAATTCTCATTGTTCAGTCCAGTTTATCAAACTGCATTATTAAGGGCCTATATTGTCTGTTAGGCACTAGAGAGGGAGGGAAGAAAGGAAAGAAAGGAAGGAAAGAGGAAAGGAAAGAGGAAAGAAAGGAAGGAAGAAAGGAAGGAAGGAAGGAAGGAAGGAAGGAAGGAAGGAAGGAAGGAAGGAAGGAAGGAAGGAAGGAAGGAAGGAAAGAAGGAAGGAAGGAAGGAAAGAAGGAAAGAAGAAAGAAGAAAGAAAGGAAAGAAAGAAGGAAGGAAGGAAGGAAGGAAGGAAGGAAGGAAGGAAGGAAGGAAGGAAGGAAGGAAAGAAGGAAGGAAGGAAGGAAGGAAGGAAGGAAGAAAGGAAGGAAGGAAAGAAAAGAAAAAATTTACAAAATATGGAGAGCCTCTGAGACCCTAGCTGTTTTTATCCTCCTGAATTGCTTTTAACAGCTTTGGAAACTGCCTTTATCTGTAGAGGCTGACAGTAAGGGTAGGGATGGGAGTGGGACTGGAATATTTTTTGTTTTAAAAGACTTTTAATCTTAGGCCCTGAGTGATTCATTGATCTCCAGATACAGAGCTATGAAGTAGACATCATGTACTCTGGCAGTTTTCCCATGCCCTGCTGTGTGGAAAGACAGAGCACATGCCTTCCCAGCTCTATTTTTCAGAGAGTCAGAACCTTATACCCTTCAGGGCCACATTTCTCTGTGAAGAGACATCCAAGAAGACATTCAAGGTATATGGACATTTGTCTGAAGAGCTAAATAGTATAATGGATATAATACCAGATGTGGAGTCAAGAAATTTCATTTTGACTTCAGACACTTCCTAGCTATGTGACTTAACACTGGGCAGGTCACTTAACTCAGTTTGCTTCAGTTCCTCATCTGTAAAATGAGCTGGAGGAGGAAATAGCAAACCATTCCAATATCTCTGCCAAGAAAACTCCAAATAAGATTTCAAAGAATTGGGCATGACTGAAATGACTGAGTAACAACACAATGGAGCTAACTATTTAGAACTTAGCCACAAATTCTAATTCCACCATCTTCTTCTATGAACTGTGTTAGACACATGATTTGGGCACATTTGTCTTGGCCACAGAAACCTTAGATAATGATAATAGATTATCTAATAATAGATAATTAATAATAATTATCCTTAAATAATGTGTGCAACATCTATTATTAGCGCTGGAAAGAGTATTGGACCTGGAGTCAAAAAGATCTAACTGATGCTGAGGAACCAAGAGAACATTGTATATAGCAACAAGATTATGTGACAATCAGCTGTCATAGATGTGGCTCTTTTCAACAATGTAGTGATTCAAGGCAATTCTAATAGATTTGTGATGGAAACAGCCATTCACATCCAGAGAGAGGAATATGGAGACTGAATATGGATCAAAGAATAGTATTTTTATCTTTTTTGTTATTGTTATTATTTGTTTATTTTTCCCCTTTTAAATGATTTTTCATGTACAGATGACAAATATGTATAATGTTCCGGTTGGTTTTCTGGAGGTCTTTGTACCAGCCTTTGTTTTAGCTGAGTAATCACCATGAGAATGGCCAGGGATAAAGTCTAAATTTTTTATTGTCTCTTTCACAGTCCATCTCCTTGCCTGGGGCCCGTGCTAGCTTTCTGGAGGCCCTTCAGATGGGTCTTGGTCTCAATGGAGAAATAAAGGAGGACAGGCCAGCCACCATGGTAGTGGTTGATGGAGTGAATGTCTCTCGTTTAGTCGTTGTTGGCTCTTATATACTCTATTATAATTACATCATCATAAGTGTGAATCTTGTAGAATAGATGTCAATCTTGTAGAATTATATTGAATATTAAGTACATATACTGAACTAAAGAACTATTAATCACCATGCTAAACTAGATAACCATTGTCTTTATCAATTCCACTGAGTTAACATCTTATTTCAAGTATGCTTCTCCAGAGTTCTGGCTCTCTACAAATATGGAAATACATTTAAAAGAATTGCACAATTTTTGTTTTTTCTTCTCGAGTTATTTTTACTTTCTTCCTAAATCCGATCTTTCTTGTGCAACAAGATAACTGTATAAATATATGTGTATATATATATATATATAATTTAACATATACTTTAACATATTTAACATGTATGGGACAACCTGCCATCTAGGAGAGGGGGTGGAGGGAAGGAGGGGAAAAGTTGAAACAGAAGTTTTTGCAAGGGTCAATATTGAAAAATTACCCATGCATATGTTTTGTCAATAAAAAGCTATATTTAAAAAATAATAAAATGTAAAAAAAACTAAATTAATTCAAGTAAAAAAATTGCACATATTTCATTTATTAGATTGCTTACTATCTCAAGGAAGGGAGAAGTAAGGAAGGTAAGGAGAAAAATTTGGAAAACAAGTTTACTTTTTTTAGGATGTAAATAAATTTATTAAATATTTGCCAGGAATAAAAGTAGCCAGTTTGTCATACTATAAACATTAATATCAGCCTGCAGACCACTTGAAGGTCCATCACAGATTCAAGGAGGTCCCTGGTGAATATTTTGGGATTTTTTTGGTTGGGTTTTTTGGTTGTTTTTTTGTTTTTTTTTTTTAATTAAAGCTTTTTATTGACAAAATATATGGATGGGTAATTTTTCAACATTGATGCTTGCAAAGCCTTCTGTTCTAAACTGAAACACAAAGCTTAATAAAAATAAATGCTGAACAATATCTTTATATGTATTTGAAAAATAAAATATTACTGGGAAAAAAAAGATTTAAGTATGAATCTAGTCTCAGGTACTTCCTAGCTGTGTATCCCTGGACAAGTCATTTAAGCCTATTTGCCTCAGTTTCCTTATCTGTAAAAGAGAGAAAATAAATAATACCTCTCAGATTGTCAAGAGGGTCAGATGAGATATTTGTAAAGCACTCACCACATTGCCTGGTACTTAATAGTTGCTTAGTAAATGCTTTTTCACTTCCTTCTTAGGAAACTATATAAATAACATTTAGTAACTAGCTTAATAAAATATTAAAATATCTACCAAACCACTGCAAACCTGTTTCTCTCCTAAACTATGTCCCTGACATAGGCTCTATCTGAACACAAGGGTTCTAGGAAATGCACAGTTTAAATTTGTTTTGTTCCCCACTAATGCATCCCGAGCAAGGAGAGGAGTGTCCACTTGAGGTTCCCCACCTAGCTACAGAAGCAGAGAGGGTTCCCTGGCCCACAACTGGAGCTCACAGCATCAAAAATGGGATTAAGATGCAGTGGAGCTCATTGTATGAAACTTGGGATCTGGTACAAACAAGTACTCAAGAAGATGGATACTCCCTCTACCTCTCACTTGTCAGGCTCAGCAGTCAGCTCCAGCCAGAAGCAGTGCTACAATGGCTAATCCCAGCATCCCTTTGACCTTAATCCTGAACACAACACTGCTTTGTTCTAGCAACATTTCTCTCCTCACATCCTGTTGCCAATATACAGTCAAAGTTCCACCATTCCATAAGGCATGCTAGACAATGGCCAACAGACTAAGAAGGTACTACATCTATCCTAAAACACCTCATGGAAACTTTCCAAATGGCTTCTGATTCTGAAATAATATTTGTAAAGTGCTTAGCACAGTGCCTGACATATTAGATGCTTAATAAATGCTTCTTCCCATTCCTTCTTTCCCCCTAAGCAAAATAATCTCTCTTCCACATGAAAGCCCTACAAATACTTGAATATAGCTATCATTCCCCTTCCTCTCCCCAAACAAATCTGCTCTTCCCTAGGCTAGACATGTTCAGTTCTTACCTTCTCACTATCCCTTCCTCACTGTGCCCTATTTTAGACACTCTCCAGGTGTCCTAAAATATGTCATCTTGATCTGACCAGGGCAGAAGATAGGTGGACTATTATCTCTCTTGCTCTGTTGTTCATCATTTCTTTTCTTTTTTTTTTTTAAGTGACTTATCTTTATTTTTAATTACAGCTTTTTATTTTCTTTTTTTTTTTTAATATTTTCTTTTATTTTATAATAACTTTATATTGACAGAATCCATGCCAGGGTAATTTTTTTTACAACATTATCCCTTGCACTCGCTTCTGTTCCGATTTCCCCCCCCCTCCACTCCCTCCCCTAGATGGCAAGCAGTCCTATATATGTTAAATATGTTGCAGTATATCCTAGATACAATATATGTGTGCAGAACCGAGCAGTTCTCTTGTTGCACAAGGAGAATTGGATTCAGAAGGTAAAAAAAACTCAGAAAGAAAAACAAAAATGCAAATAGTTCACATTCGTTTCCCAGTGTTCTTTCTTTGGGTGTAGCTGCTTCTGTCCATCATTTATCAATTGAAATTGAGTCTTTGTCAAAGAAATCCACTTCCATCAGAATACATCCTCATACAATATCAATGTCGAAGTGCAAAGTGATCTCCTGGTTCTGCTCATTTCACTTAGCATCAGTTCATGTAAGTCTCTCCAAGCCTCTCTGTATTCATCCTGCTGGTCATTTCTTACAGAACAATAATATTCCATAACATTCATATACCACAATTTACCCAACCATTCTCCAATTGATGGGCATCCATTCATTTTCCAGTTTCTAGCCACTACAAACAGGGCTGCCACAAACATTTTAGCACATACAGGTCCCTTTCCCTTCTTTAGTATTTCTTTGGGATATACAGCTTTTTATTTTCAAAATATATGCATGGATAATTTTCAACACTGACCCTTGCAAAACATTATGCTCCAACTTTTCCCCTCCTTTCCCCCATCCTCTTCCCTAGATAACATGTAATCCAATATATGTTAAACATGTTAAAATACATGTTGAATCCAATATATGTATACATATTTACACAATTATCTTGCTGCACAAGAAAAATCAGATCAAAAAGGAAAAGTGAGAAAACAAAATGCAAGCAAACAACAACAAAAAGAGTGAAAATGCTATGTTGTCATCCACAATCACACAGTCCTCTCTCTGGGTGTAAATGGCTCTCTTCATCACAAAATCATTGGAATTAGTCTGAATAATCTCATTGGTGGAAAGAGTCACATCCATCAGAAATGATCATCCTATAATCTTGTTGTTGCTGTGTACAATTCATCATTTATTTTCTTTAAAAAAAAAAAAGCTTTTTGTTGCAGATGATATGATGGTATACTTAGAAAATCCCAGAGATTCTATTAAAAAGCTATTAGAAATAATCCACAACTTTAGCAAAGTTGCAGGATGTAAAGCACTGAAACTATGAAAAGGTGCACTTGAATAAAAAACCAAGCACTTAAGGCTAATTACCTATTTAACAATGACTCTATTAGCATATGTTTGCATAAATGGCTCTTCTCACTGTTTGGTGCTGGCTTAATGTTCTGGACTCCAGAATCAAGAGGAGATCTTTGGTAACACTCCTGGCAGTTTGCCTGCTTCTTTCACTTCTCCTCCTAAAGACCAAGGACTTTTACTTATTCTGACTCTGGCTGATCCTGAGACCTCTAGCCAACCAGTTTGGACTTAACAGCAGGCTACAGAATAAATCCACATAAATCATCAGCATTTTTATACAACACTAACAAAATCCAACAGCAAGAGATAGAAAGAGAAATTCTATTTAAAATAACTGTCAATAGTATAAAATATTTGGGAATCTATCTGCCAAGGGAAAGTCAAGAATTATATGAGCAAAACTAAAAAACACTTTCCACACAAATAAAGTCAGATCTAAACAATTGGAAAAATATTAAGTGCTCTTGGATAGGCCAAGCAAATATAATAAAGATGACAATACTCCCTAAACTAAGCTATTTATTTAGTGCTATACCAATCAGACTCCCCAAAACTATTTTAATGATTTAGAAAAAAATAGCAACAAAATTCATATGGAAGAACAAAAGGTCAAGAATTTCAAGGCAACTAATGAAAAAAAAAAATCAAATAAAGGTGGCCCAGCTGTACTAGACCTAAAACTATATTATAAAGCAGAGGTCACCAAAATCATTTGGTATTGACTAAGAAATAGACTAGTTGATCAGTGAAATAGGTTAGGTTCACAAGACAAAATAGCCAATAAATATAGCAATCTAGTGTTTTACAAACCCAAAGACCCCAACTTTCGGGATAAGAATTCATTATTTGACAAAAACTGCTGGGAAAATTGGAAACTAGTATGGCAGAAGTAGGCATTGACTCACACTTAACACCATACACCAAGATAAAGTCAAAATGTGTTCATTATTTAGGCATAAAGAATAAAATTATAAATAAATTAGAGGAACACAGGATAGTTTAGCAACAACAATATTATATGATGATCAATTCTGATGGATGTAGCTCTCTTCAACAATGAAAGGATCCAAATCAGTTCCAACTGATCAGTGATGAACAGAACTAACTATACCCAAAGACCATTGGGAAATTAGTACAGACCACAATCTAACATTTCCACTCTTTCTGCTTGCATTTTTGTTTTTTCTTCTCAGGTTATTTTTACCTCTTTCTAAATTTGATCTTTCTTGCGCAACAAGATAACTGTATAAATATGTATACACATATTGTATTTAACATATATTTTAATATATTTAACATGTATGGGACTACCTGCCATCTAGGGGAGGGGGTGGAGGGAAGGAAGGGAAAAGTTGAAACAGAAGTTTTTGCACAGGTCAATGTTGAAAAATTACCCATGTATATGTTTTGTATATAAAAAGCTACTTAAAAAAAAAAGATTAAACAAAAACAAAAAAAAGCTTTTTATTTTCAAAACATATGCACAGATAATTTTTTCACATTGGCCTTTGCACAGCCCTGTATTTCAGATTTTTTCCTTCCTTCCTCCCACCCCCCTTCCCTTAGATGGCAAGAAATCCAATATATATTATATATGTTAAAATATATATCATTTATTTTCAAAGAGGATCAATGACAGTCTTAACTTGAGTGTGAATTGGATTTATATAAGAATTACACTAAATCATCAGCCTCACTCTTTCTTCCAGAGTCATCCAAGTCCAAAGGCAAGACTAAAATCAAGATTATTAGTGGTGGCCAAGATACCCTGGCATCTGGTATTCTTGACCAAGCTCTAAGAATTCCACATTGTACTTTCAGATGCTTTCATGGCCATTGGAACAAATTGTTCTTGTCTGACCATTCCTCCAGGAAAAGTCTTTACATGCTTGTGATAGACATTCCCCTAATTTACCAATGGGTCTGAAACTTATTGTTACCCTCAACCTGTTTTGGTCAGTCTGCCAAAAAAGTTTACCAGATTTGGCAACTGTGCATTCTACGGCTTCTTAGAATAGCAGATTGACATCAAAAGTGGATAAACAGCCCTGAAAAGGGTTCAGCAAGTCCTCACACCAAAGGTGCTGGTCTTCCTTGAATGTCCCATACACTCCAAGAATAACATAAATTCTTTTAGCTGCTCTGTCACTCTGTTGACTCAGACCAAGCTTGAAATCCACTAAATTCCCATCATGTTCATCCCAAGCCAACTTTCATCTGGCCACAATTCCCTATCCTGAACTTTTACATTTGTCTTTTTTTTTATTCCCAATATAGAATTTTACATTTATCCCTATTTCACCTGATTAGCTTTAGTCCCCCTCTAGGGATGTCCCCCTTTAGAAACAGATTCTCGACATTCCTTCTCTGGGTGCTTTTTTGCAAGCCTCTTACTTTACCTACATGTAGACAGACAGCTACCCTGGAGTCCTTTTGGCTTGAGTCCTATTAGCTGACATAACAACCCCATGGCCCAGAGTCCTGCTTTTTGGTCTACTATCAGGCTTCTTAAAGGAACAAAAGGATAGAAATTATGTTCAAGGACCACAGAAAGCACTAAACCAATACAAGATCTCAAAAACCAAGGGTGCTTAGCCAGTTCTTGGTAAGTAAAATTAAGGATAGCCAGTACAGAATGAAATGAGGATGTAGACAGGTAGATGACACAGTGGAGAAAGTCCTGGATTTGAAGCCAGAAAGAATCTGGCCCCAGTCCTTAACTAGTTGTGTAACCTGGGCAAGTTACTTAATCTCTGATTACCTCAGTTTTCTCAACAGTAAAATAGAGATAATAATGGAACCTACCTCCCAGGGTTGTTGAGAGGATAAGATGACTTGTTTGTAAAGTGTTTTGCAAACTTCAATGCATTACATGAATGATAATTATTATTTACTATTATGTAAGGAAAGGTTGTTTGGAGAGATGGGCTTTTTACAGAACAAAAGAGAACACTTACACTGAGGCTAGTAGAGGCAAAGAGAAGAAAGAGGACTTAGGAGTACCCAAAAGGATCAAAAATATTCTCTCACCTCCACTAATAGTTCCTAAAATTTCCCCATTTGATTTTCCATACCTCAATTGGCTATGAGTTTCATGAGAAAAGAATTTCTCCTTCCTCGATTCTCCCAAGTAAAGCCTAGCACAGAGCCGTGGTTGTTGTAGAAACTTAATAAATATCTACTGAATTGGATTGAATCTAAGTTAATTGAGTCCCAAGGAACTTTATTCCATCTAAGAGGCAATTTTCTCACTTCAATCTCTTCATCCACAATCTTGGTGAGAATGAGTTTCTATATTTTCCTGGGAAAAAGAAAGGCTAAGAAGGAGTTTAAAAAGAAAGGAATAGTAGGTGTTCCTGGAGAGAGGAGGAATGAAAAAAGAAAGGGTAGTCTGGGAAGAACAAGGAACCTTTCCTAACATTCCCTTCTTGTCCTTATTCCTAACTTTCTTCTACTGCTATCTTATTCTTGAGTTTTCCTAAGCACCTGGGGTCTCCTTGTCCTAGAGTAGTCAATTACCCCAAAGTCTACTCATCCAAATAATCCATCCATTTTAAAGCCCCATCCCCTTCCATCACTGGTGAGCTCCTCCTGGAGCTTCCATTTTGTAAAGAAGTCCAGGAATTTGTGTCTTCATTGTTCTCTAGGCCCTGTGACTTTCCTTGGACTTCAAACTTTCATTGACATCTCTCCTCACTCTATTCCTGCTTTTCAACCCCCTTTATATGTGCTGTCTTCCCCAATTAATATGTAAGCTCCTTGAGAGCAAGAACTGTCTCTTTTTTGCTTATATTTGTAGCCCCAGCATTTAGCACAGTGCCTGGCACATAAGGATTAGTTAATAAAGGCTTCTTTCCTTCCTTCCTTCTTGACCATTATTGTTTCACTCTTGGACTGGAAATTCAAGTCAAGTTGGAGAGTTTAAGAAAATAGATTAATTTTTGTGAACTTCAAGAATGACCTCTGTGACAGGATGAATCATATTAATTTTGAAGTGATGTGAACCACTTTGTGAGAGTTCTTTCTATCCTATCCCCACTTTGTCTTTTTTTTATTCCCAATATGGAATTTTACATTTATCCCTATTTCATCTGATTAATTAATATCCCTTTTGATCTTTACAACAACCTTTGGAGATAAGTATAATTAATATCCCTATTTGACACATGATGAAACTGAGACAGAATTTAAATGACTTCCTCAGTGCAACACAGCTAATAAATTTCTGAGGCTGGCTTTGGACTCAGATTTTTCTTTTTTTGGTCTTTAAAACTCTTTATATCTTGGTTTCTTGGTTTCTTCCTTCCTTCCTTTCTTACAATTTACTCTCTCACTGACCTGCCTGTAGTTCTTTGAATACAAATCTCCATCTCCCAAATCTGAGCCTTAATGATAACTATGCCAGAATGCTCTGCACTCTCACTTTTGCTTTGCAATTTTCCCTAGATTTCTTCAAGATTCAGATCAAACTTTCTATAACAGACCTTAAGCCCTTTCTCCTTCCTACCTCATCCTCTGAGATTATCTTCCATGTATTCTGAACATATGTTTAAGTATCTTGTAACTCACATATTATCTGTCTACTTAGAATATGAGTTCTATGAGGGCAGGAAGGCTTTTTTATACTTTTTTGTGCCCAGAACAAAGTAAGAACTAAATAAATGTTTGTTGACTGATTCTGTTGGTCTGATCTATGTTGCATATCTCTCTTGGGAAATTCTTACATGCTGTTCTTTTTTTTTTTCAAGCTAATTGTTTCAAATATTTAGTTATTCTCTTTTTTTATAGCTTTTTATTTACAAGTTATATGCATGGGTAATTTTACAGCATTGAGAATTGCCAAACCTTTTGTTGCAATTTTTCTGCTCCTTCCCCCTACCCACTCCCCCAGATGGCAGGTTGACCAATACATGTTAAATATGTTAAAGTATAAATTAAATACAATATAAGTATACATGTGCTAACAGTTATTTTGCTGTACAAAAAGAACCAGACTTTGAAATAGTGTACAATTAGCCTTACATGCTGTTCTGTGCTACAAACCACCTAAGATTTCAGAAAGGAAAAACTTGGGTACAAAATATTATAAGTAATATTATTATTAGCACAAAGCCAGTGACAACTGTTCCTTGAGCAATTTTGTGCCCACAGTCATGGGACTTTTGCAACTCAATGATCTTTTTTGGAAACCATGATATTCTTGATTCATGGGCTCAAGGTTGGGAGCTCAGGATCAGAGAAGTATAAAATTAATAAAAGGTGAAAGGTTTTTGCCTGAATATGATTTGTTCCCTAGATTTTTTCCAAGAAGGATCTGGTACCCTCAGGAAGCTATGCAGGGCAATAAGGCCTAAGGCCCAGCTTCAGTATGTTACATAATATAAGGGCTGAAATGGGGACGTGTAAAAAAGGTTCAAGTAGAATAGGAATAGAGAAAGATTCCTGGAGGAGGCAAACATGTAACAGCGAAGTCAGTGTAATGAATGAGCATTCCTGTGAGTGCCATAAGCAGAGTCATACTGGAGAAGAGTCAGGAAGTAGCCTTGGGGGAAAAAACCTGAACTGAGAGCCAAGAAACCTATTGATGAACCTGGCCTCTGCCCCGCCATATCCTGTGAGTTTCTACATCTCGGAACAGAACGTTACCAAATCAAGGATTGTCCCTTCCTCCTCAGACCTTCTGTAAAAGTGACTAAGCAAAACTCGGAGCCACCCAATTGTCAGAACTTCAGTGGCTTCTCCACTTAATTAAATGAAGAATTAGCTGGACACATGGAGTGTATCTAATGTCCATGGAGAACAGTCCTAGAAAAGAATAAATGTAATTTCAATTTTCAAAAAAAGCTTGAGTATCAACTAGCAGTCAATTCCTTAAATATGCTCTTTTTCCCACCCACAACAAACCAGAACCACTGCCCAAGATTTGCTCTCTGCCCCAGGACAAGAACCCCTACTTTTTCACCTCAATATCTGGTCCTCCCTAACCCTATAAAAACCTACTGAGTTTTACTTATTTGAGGTTTCCAGTTCCACCAGAATCCGAGGGGAGTTCTGTTCTCTTCTAGTTCATACTTCTGTACCTTTTTATTCTGAGTATTTCCTCTCATTTAATTTGGTTGTTTCACTCTCTCTCTCAACTCCTGTCTTGTACTGTGTCTTATCCTGGGGGTACTCTGCTTTCCAATTGCATTCATTTTCTTCTTCCAATTGTTTGAGTTTTAATGACTCAGAGCAAGTGTAAATAGTAATTGTTTCGATTCTGACCAGAAAGGTCTTCCCCTTGAAGACGGATTCTTTTATGAAGGCAAACTAGGATTTTTTGCCTCAAATCTTTTCTAGTCTTTACTTAATGGGCAATTCCTTAGACAAACTGAGGCCTTAAAAAGGTCAGGATCTCCCACTTCACTCATCCCAACATATGTCTTGTCACTGGACTCAACAGGGTAGGGAATGCAGAAGTGTTAGACCCCCCAAAATATATTGGGACTCCAGGACCCTCCTCATACAGTCCACCAAGTGTTGGGGTGGGGTTGAATCCTAAGATATATTGGGGTTTCAGGCCAATGTTATAAAGTGTCTCAAAAGGATTTGTGGACATAGACCATCCCCAAATCAAGAGGCAAAGATTTCATTATGTTGCTGACAACAGGCTAATTTCCAAAAGGATGTTTTATCAATTAACAAAGGAAAAGATGAAGGCTAAGTTCCCTAGCAGAACTCATCATTAACAAGAACACTATTAAAGCAGGCTAAGTCCTAATGAACTAGCTGTAACAAGGGAGAAGACAACATAAGGTAGAGCAAGTTCCTAATGAACTAGCAGTACATAAGGTGGGCTAACTTCCTAAAGCAGTAAGTGGGGATTATGCTAAAAGGAGTTGGTCTTCTAAAAGGACTTTAAAGAAATGGTGTACAAATAGGTTCTTTTATAAGAGAAAAAACACCTTATACATATGACATTATAACTTGGCCTTCTGGTAGATACAGTAACTGTGGGATCATGGTAATTTTGTCAATGCCAGGAATTCAACAATATTGAATTATTCCAATAAAAATCCACTTAAGCATAATAAAAGGCCCACTTAAGAACAGGAGGCCCACTTAAGGAAGGACCAATCTTGTCAGTGCTCCTCCCTGCTTAATTGAGGGAATAACTTTGATAATAATTCAGGTTCTCTCCTATTAATGCTCTTCCCTATGACATATCCAGCAACTAAAAACCTAGAGTTTTTTTGGTTGGAGTCTTATTCACCCTCAGACCCAGGTGGCTCCTAAAGAGAGAGTGAGGTTGATGAATTTACACAGTCCTGCCTCACTTAAATGCATTTCACTTGCAAGTCAATATATCGGCTTTCTGATGTCATTAGTTCTCTTTGAGAATGAAGGTTGAACAACAATTTTCTTCTTGGAAGCATCAACTTTTGACAAGGTTTGGAACTAATCATCTCAATAATCACTCCTGCCTCCCAAGTCACATCTCAGGGAATGTTGTACACATAGGCTGAATCAGGAGCCCAGTGCCCCACAAATGAACCTCTCCCACTCTCTCTAACACCAGAGCTATTATTAAAGGCCTTCCCCAAATCACATGCCCCTTGGAATACTGTCCTTGGCAACATTCATGGCATATAAAAGAGAATGCCACATTTCCTTCTATTGTGCCTTGAAATTTTAACCTCAAACTGTATTAAGATATCAATATTTCCCCTAATGGACTCTCTCATAATAGGCCTGACTAGACCCTGAAATGCCTTCTAAATCATCAAAGACAGACTAAATGACATTCAAGGAAGTTTTATTGGTAAGTTTATGATCTTTCCAACTGTGCTCTGAGTGTATCCAATGTCCACAGAGAACAGTCCTAGAAAAGAATAAATGTAATTTCAATTTTCAAAAAAAGAAAAGATTCTATAAATGATAGACTAGCTAAGTTGGCTAAGATTCCTGAAAAAAAAAATTAGATTATTAAAGTTGTTACTGAACAACTAGAAAAAGAATCAAGACCACAAAGAGCTAACATTATTTCAATAAAAATAAGCCATCCTAAGCTTGTCCCAAAAAAGTTACAATAAGATATCATCCCTTACTTCTTTTAAGAGGGGACCATAGTTATAGAATTTGGCTTATAACATCAGACTTTTTTTATATATTGTCTTGCTTTTGCTAAATTTTTTTATTCTTTTTTAAAGAGAAGTCTTGGTGGAGAAGCTGAGAAACTTGCTTCTCTCTGCTAATTATGTGGTGAATAGGTTTTTGATTGACTTCAGAGATATTCAGAAAGCCTCCATAAACTTCAATTATGTCTCTTTTGCCTCAGTCTTTTTGGTTGCTCTCTCTTTTCATAGTTAGATCCTTTTGTTCGTGGCATCTGGTGAGAAACAACACTCTAAAGGTCTTCCCCATAAAGGCTATCTGGCCCTGAGAAATAGATCTTAATCCTTGTCTCTTCATTTATTCTAAGAAAATAAAGGGAGAGCAGTCACCAATCTCCTGAGTTTCTAAAGGTCAGAAAAGCAAACCACAGGAATGAGTCCAGATTACATTTTGCAGCCAACCCAGTATCAATCCCCTGAGGTGCAAGAAGTGACCTTTGAAGTGAATTTCTGTATCCAGGCCAATAAAAGCAGAGATGAATACATATCTGGTAGCCATACTTTAGATGGACATGAACTTGGTGGGACCAATGCTATGGAAGAACTGAGCTAAGTTTTGTACTTTCTTCCTTCAGAGACTGAGGTAGTGCAGGGGAAAGTAGGCCTCTGAGGAATTGAGAAAAAATCTTTGCATGTTTGTTCTTGCTATACTTTTGACATAAACATCCCTTTGTAAATGCTAATTGATGTTAAGTGAATAGTGTGAATTAGAGTGCTATAAATGGAGCCTAACAATGAGAAAGAAGGAACATTATTTGTGGGGTTTGAGCCACAAACCCCTCAAGTTACCCTAAAATACTGAAGGGAAGATTTTTTTATTAATTTTTTAAAATAATTATAGCTTTTTATTGACAAAACCCATGCCAGGGTAATTTTTTCACAACATAATCCCTTGCACTCACTTCTGTTCCAACTTTTCCCCTCCCTCCCTTCACTCCCTATCCCAGATGGCAAGCAATCCTATACATGTTAAATAGGTCACAGTATATCCTAGATACAATCTATGTGTACAGAACCAAACAGTTCTCTTGTTGCACAGGAAGAATTGGATTCAGAAGGTAAAAATAACCCGGGAAGAAAAACAAAAATGCAAACAGTTTACATTCATTTCCCAGTGTTCTTTCTTTGGGTGTAGCTGTCCATCATTGATCAGTGATGTTAGATCTTCTCTTTGTCAAAGAAATCCACTGAAGGGAAGATTTTTTGAAATTTATTATTATAAGAGATGGCTCTCTGTAAAAGCCTAGGAAATGATACTGAATGAAAAAAATTTTAAAGGAACAAATGATACTGAACTAACCTTATTTCCTTTTTTTGTCAGCATTGCTAAATTGATAGTGCAGAAGAATGTTGTTGATATAGTTTATTTAAATCTTAGCAAAGTTTCTGATAAAGTAACTCACGATGTTCTTATGGAAAAAATGCAGAGACATAAGTTAGATGAAAGTATAGATGGACTTGGAACTGGTTGAATGCATGAATTCAAAGAATAGTCATTAATGGCTTCATGTCAAATTAGAAAAAGGTCACTAGGGGAATGTTCCTGGAAGTTGTATTTGGTCCTGTATTATTTAACATTCTGATCAATGATTTGATTAAATTCTAGATGGAATCCTTTTCAAATGTTCAGATAATACAAAGCAGAGAGGAATATCTAGCTAATAAAACCAGAATCCAAAAACATCTTAACAAACTTGAAAAATAGTTTAAATCACATAACATTAATTTTGATCTAGAAAAGTATAGTTTTGTAGTTGGGTTCAAAAAATCAACTTCACAAATTCATTATTGGGGGAAGCATGGTTAAACACTGTTTTGCCTGAAAAAAAAAAAATCTGAGCGTTTTATTGGGCTTCAAAGTGGATAAAAACCAATAGTATAATATGGCAGACAAAAAAAAAAATCTAAGGAGACCTTGGGATACATTAAGAAAGATATCACTTCCAGAAATAAAGAGGTGACTGTCCTGCTCTATTTTGTCCTAGTCAGACTACACCTGTAGTCCTGTATTCAATTCTAGACACTACAAGTTGGGAAGAATGTTGTTAAACTGTAGAGCAGTGGTTCTCAAAGTATGGTCTAGAGAATCCTGGGGATCTCTGAAACCCTTTTAGAGGATCTACAAATTCAAAAATAGTTTTTATTTCCAATATGGTAAATGTCTATAAATATAACCCAGATGAACAAAACCACTTTGGAGAGATCCTCAATAATTTTTAATAGGATAAAGATACTGAAAACAAAAGTTTGAGAACCACTGCTAGCATCCAGGCTGGATGAGGGCTCTTTAATTCAAGACATGTGGAGAATGGTTGGTATTTTAGCCTGGGGAAGAAACAGCTGCCTTGAAGTACTTGAAAATCTTTCTATTAAGAAAGGGATTAGATTTGTTCTACTGGATCTCAAGTCAAAATCAGAACTATTAACAATAAGTAGAAGATACAAGGAGACAAATATACATTTGTAATAAGGAAAGAGTTTCTACTAATTAAACTATTGAAAATGGAAATTAAGTTCCTTAGGAAGTTTATGAATTTCCCATTGTTGAAATCATCAAGTAGAAATGGATGGCCACTTATCAGCTATGTTGCAATGGGGGTTTTGTCACATATATCTTGTCAAATCTTAGTACTGGATTATTTTCATCTGATTTCTCTACTTCTTGTATGCTGCTGAATAAACCTTGCAGAAGTTACAAATAATCTGACTGCATCCACTACAAATTCATGTAACTTAATGTCAATTGGGCCCTTTCTTCAGCAAGACAGATCTTTCACTCCTCAAGATGCTCTTATCCTTGTCCTTATGGGCTGTTCCAAACCTTCTGTTCTTACACCTCTCATTCCCTCCACTGTCAGCTGAAAATCTTTTTTCACACTTTAGATAATAATCTATATTTTACTGAGAAAATATATGCCATTAGAGTTTTAATCTCAGAACTCCTTTGCCCTCTCCCCTATCCATTATCTTCTCCTTTACTCTAGTCTATGATAATGGAGTTGTCTTTCTCACCAAGAAGAAAAGGAACTTTCTATGTATGCTTCTGATTTTATCCGTGTCTGCTACAACAGATTGCTTCCTGAATCACTACCTTTTTCTCAAGTCTTCAATTTATCCCTACCTACTGGATCCTTACCTGCTGCCTACAAATATGCTCAAATTTCCCCCATCCTTAAAAAATCTTCCCTAGATCATACTCTTGGGCAGCTAGGTCGTATAGTAAAGAGATTCAGAAAGACTCATCTGGTGAATTCAAATCCAACTTCAGAAACGTTCTAGCTGTATAGCAAGTCACTTAATCCTGTTTAGCTCAATTTCTTCATCCGTAAAATGACCTAAAGAAAATCACAGCAATATTTTTGCCAAGAAAACCCCAAATGGAGTGATACATGGCTGAGAAAAACTGAACAGAGACCAATAGTTCATTAGTATGCCAATTTTCCCTCATTTTCTCTAACATTTAGATGATTACTCTTAAATTTTTCAAAGTTGTTTGTCTTTACAATATTGTTGTAATTATATCAATTATTCTCCTGCTTCCAGTAATTTTACTATGAATTAGCTCATACAAGTCTTCTCAAATTTCTTTAAAATTCTCATTTTCTTATGGCACAATAAAATTCAACCACACAACTTAACTTGTCCATCTATTCCCCCATTGAATATCTCAACACGTTGTCTTAAATCATTCCAACAAAACATCTTGAAAAAGCTGTCTATACTTGTCGCTTCTCTTCCTCTTTTTGCTCATTTTTTTAGCCTTCTAAAATTTTGCTTCCAACTCTATCACTCAAATGAAATTGTTTTCTAAAGTTATGAATGATCTTTAAAAAATTACTTTGTGAATAATTAGGCATTTATTCTGCCTCTCACTCCTCCACATATGCCCAAATAAGAAAAAAAATAAAATCCTTGTAAAATATGGAGAGTCAAGCCCCATATTGGCCATATCTAAAATGTGTTTTGTCCTATATATGTAGTTACTCTGTGAGAAGGTGAACAACATTTTTGATCATTTGTCTCTGGAATTATGGTTGATCACTAATATGATCAGAGTTCTTTTTAAATGATATTTTATTTTTTAATCATATGCAAAGACTATTTTAACATTCATTTTTACAAAATTTGGGGCTCAAAATTTTTCTTTCACCTTCTTTCTCCTTTCCTCTTTCTAAAATGGTAAGCAATTTGATTATATATATATGCAATCATGTAAAACATAGTTCCACATTAGTCATGTTGTGAAAGAACAAATACCAAAAGGAGAAAAGAGCATTAAAAAATAAACTGAAAAAAATATCTTTGATCAGCAGAGCTCATCAGTTCTTTCTCTGGGTGTGGAGACTTTCTATGATGAATCTTTTGGCAATATCTTGAATCATTGTACACTGAGAAGAGCTAAGTTATTCGTAGTTGATCATCACACATTGTTGCAATTACTATGTACTACGTTCTCCTCGTTCTGCTCCTTTCACTATGCATCAATTCATTTAAGTCTTTCTTGGTTTTCCTGAAGTCAATCTGATTACCATTTCTTATAGCACATTAGTATTCCATTATATTCATATACTATAGCTTGTTCAGCCATTTCCCAATTGATGGGCATCCCCACAATTTCCAATTTTTGTCATATAAAAAGAGCTGCTATAAATATTTTTATACATGTGGGTCCTTTTCCCTTTTTTATAATTTCTTTGGGATACAGACCTAGTAGTGGTATTGCTAGATGAAAGAGTATGTACAATTTCATTGCCCTTTGGGCATAGCTCCAAATTGCTCTCCAAAATGGTTGAATCAGTTCATAATTACATTAACAGTTCATTAGTGTCCTAATTTTCCCTCATTCTTTAAAACATTTAGATGATTAGAGTTCTTAAATCTTTCAAAATTGTCTTTACAATATTACTGTAACTGTATAAATTATTCTGCTGGTTCCAGTAATTTCACTATAGACTAGTTCATACAAGTCTTCTCAAGTTTCTCTAAAACCTTCACTTTCTTATGACACAATAAAATGCAACTATATTCACATAGCATAATTTGTCTGGCAATTTCCCTATTGATTGATACTCAGTCTATAGTTTTTCTACTATCAAGAGAGTTGCTATAAATAATTTTTGTACCTATAGAATCATTTCCTCTTTTTTATTTCTTTGAAGGTATGGATACCTAAGCGTAGTAGTAGTACTGCTAGATCATACTAATTGCTGGGGCATAATTCCAAATTACTTTCCAGAATGGCTATACCACTTCATGATTCCACAAATAGTATATCAATATGTCTGTTTTCCTGTATCCCCTCTAACATGTATCATTTCTTTTTGATCAGCCTTGGCAATCTGATAGGCATGAGACACAAAAATCTCAAAAATGTTTTAATTGGCTTTTTAAATTATTAGTAATTTAGCTTATTAGGAGTTACTCTATTAATTTCCAGATCTTATGATTTTTTTTATAATCCTCAGCCTTCTCAGACTTTTGGCATCATCTATTATGGGTTATTACTTGCTCTTCCTAGATATTATCTCTTTATGACATTGTTACTTGTGACCCTATTTATTTATTTTCCTTTCTTTCATATTTCTCAGTCACCTTCATTATTTCATCTTCTGAATCATATCTCCAGTGAAAAATCTTTTCAAACTTGCAGTAGACATTCTTCTAGGTTATCAACAGGTTTAAGGCCTGTCAGTTACCCTCAACCTGATTTAATCCTTCTGCCAAGATGGTTTACCGAGTTTGTCATGTTACAACTTCTTGGAGCCACATTTGAGAGTTGAATCAGGAGGACACAAAAGGTGGATCAGCATTTCTAAAAATGAAAACTACATTAGAGGTTTAGCCATTTCCCAATTGATGGGCATCCCCACAATTTCCAATTTTTATCAGACAAAAAGAGCTGCTATAAATATTTGTATTTATACAGCTAGTCCTCCTGAATACCCCATATAACCCATCAATTGAAATGATAAGAGACTAGACTTAAGGAGACTAACCAGTATCTTATTACAATAGTTTAGACATTAGGTGATGTCTAGGATTGTAGCAGAAGAAAGAAACATATACAAGAATTGTTATGAAGGTAAAGGTAGAGATGACAGAACCTGGCCACTAACAGGATATTGAGAGGGGAGATGAGGGAGAAAAGAGTCACTTGTTAGACTGAGTAACTAGGAGAATGTTGATATTCTTGAGAATAA
This sequence comes from Antechinus flavipes, assembly GCF_016432865.1. NCBI lineage: Eukaryota > Metazoa > Chordata > Mammalia > Dasyuromorphia > Dasyuridae > Antechinus > Antechinus flavipes. The sequence continues at coordinate 553,501,376 of NC_067400.1, read as the reverse complement.
TAAGGAGGTTAGGAAGAAGGGAGAGATTGGGAATAAAGATGATGAGTTTCATTTTAGACCTATTGAGTTTAAAGATATGTATAAGATACCTAGGTTAAGATGTCTAAAAAGTGACCAGAGATGAGAGATTGGAGGTTACAGAATAGTGAAGACTGGATTAATCTGATCTTAAAGTTATCTGCCTAGAGATGATGATTGAAACCATAGGAGCTAAAGAGATTTCCAAGTGGAATAATATAGAGGAAAAGAAAAATGATCCAGGGCAGTCTTGGGTGACTCTATTAATAGTGGACATGATCTGGATGATGATCCACAAAGGAGATAAAGATCAGGCAGATTGGAGAATCAAGAGAGAACATGAAAATCTAAGAGAATATCAAGTAGAAGACGATTGACAGTGAAAACTTCTGAGAGGTCAAGAAGGATGAGGACTGAAAAGGTCATTTTACTGTTGTTCAGTTATTCGAGTATATCCAACTCTTCATAACCCCATAGACTATCTTATGCCAGACCTGTCTATCCCCACTATTTTTCCAAGTCTATCCAACTTAATGTTTGTTGTTTCCATTATCTACCCAATCTATTTGTCACCTCCTCAATCTTTCCCAACATCAAGGTCACTTCCAATGAATTGTCTTTTCATTATGTGGCCAAAGTACAGCTTCACTATTTGTTCCATTGAATAACTTGAACTAATTTCATTAGGTATTGACTGATTTGTTCTCCTTGCTATCCAAGGGATTATCAAAAGCTTCCTCTAGCAACACAATTTGAAAATGTGGGAAGCTTAGGCTTTCCTTATAGTCAAACTTTCAAAAACCATACATTTTACTAGAAAAACCATAACTTTGTCTATACAGACCTTTGTTGGCAAAGTTATATCTTTGCTTTTTAGTATGTCATCCTGATTTGCCATAGTTTTCCTTCCAAAGAACAAATGTCTTTTTATTTTAAGGCTACAGTCACCATCTATAATGATCTTAGAGACCAAAAATATAAAATCTGAAGCTGCTTCCATATCTTCTCTCTATCTTCCAGGAAGTAATAGGATCAGTTGCCAAGATCTAAAATTGCTGGTTTTCCATGTTAATCTTTAAACATGCTTTTACACTCTCTTTTTTCATTCTCATCAAGAGGCTTCTTAATTCCTCTTTTCTATCTACTATCAGAGTAGTCTACATATCTGAGATTGTTGATATCTCTCCTGATGAGAAAAGATCAGTAGATTAAAACATTTAAAAATCATTAGTAACTTTGAAAAAATCAGTTTCTGTTGAATAATAAAGTCACAAGTAAGATTACAAAGTAAGAGGGAAAAAAGCCTTCTCAAGGAGTTTAGCCACAAAAAGGAATAGAAAATATGGATTGATAGCTAATGGGAAGATGGAGAAAACATAGGTGGGTTTATAGGAGAAATAGACAATAGATAATAGAAAAGAAGAAAATGAATATCAGTGACACATAAGAGATAATGGGGTACAATCTTCTGGAGAAGACAGGATTCCATAAGATTACTTGTATACATAGAAGTTTACCTTGTCAAGTAAAAGGGCCACCTCATTTTGTGAGAGAATAGTAGCAGAAGGGATCTGACAGATGTGACATGAGGAACAAGGAATAAGAAAAAGCTCTCTGAATAGTCTAAAATTTTAATAGTAAAATAAGAAACAAGAATCTCAGCTTAGAGGTTGAGGTAAGGGTGGGAGTTATGGAAGGTTTAAAAAGAGTGAAAAAGTTTGGAAAAGCCACCATGATGAGTGGGATAGTAAATCAGTTAGAGAGGTACAAAAAGACTGCCTTGCTATAGTGAGAATTCAATTAAAATTATATCACAGAAATTCATAATATATGAATCATTATTTTTATCTGAGGATCCCTAGGAACTGGACTAGGGAGGACCAAGCTAGGCCTAGAGGATTTGGGTTAAAGATTAGGTTCGCTTATTATGGTACTATTAAGTTTCACTGAGGAAAATCTTTTAAAGACATTTTCAGTTACCTACAAAGCCATTCTTACTATTTCTGCACATGGTACTTTTCTCTCATGAATATATTCCTAAGAAATAGAATTAGATGACTTTGGGTTTCTGGAGAATACAGGAAGGAGATAACTGAATCAATGCTAAAACCAAGTGTCAAATTCAATGGTGGGGACTGTGGGAGAGCTAATTATGAAACTTGTATTACAGATCTTATAAAATTTCTTGGGCTCTCAGAACTAGAACCTTAAAGAACATCTACTCAATCCTTCTTCTACAACTTCCTTTGGGGGTTTGTACAGACACTAAGTCTAGAAAGCAAAGTAGCAAAAAATAGTGAAGAGACTGGATTTAAGTCTGAGAACCGAGGTTCCAGTCCTAACTCTGTTATTTACTAGATGAGCAACACTGGGCAAGTCCCTTCCCTTTCCTGGTTCTCAATTTGATCATCTGTAAAAGGAAAGGTAGTCTCCAATGCTATGTTCTCAATGCCATTATTCCATGACACAAGCCATGTTCTCTTCCCCCAAACGATGCCAACCCAGGACATAGATAGGGTCTAGTCAGAACGCACACTTCTTACCCTGAGCCACACCCCCCAAGAGAATACTGCTGATTGGCTGAACCAAAGCCATGATTGGTTCCTGGAGGAGTCCTCAGGGAAGCTCCAGAAAATTTAACCTTCATACAGGAAGCACAGTTTATGTTCTCAGGACCTGGCATCCTGGTGAGTAATAGGTCTATGTCTAGTGGTGTCTGGGATAGGGAGAAGGGCAAGGTGATAGCAGGAGGAGGGGTTTTCATTTGTGCAGCCCTAGGGCCAAATTTAAAAAAAAAAAAAAACTTATACACAGTAGGAGTTTGATAAGTAATTGTTGCCTTAAAATTATTTAATATAAAAAGCAGGAAGATGAAATAGAAAGAACACTGTTTCTCAATGAGTTCAAATTCTATTTATTCTCTTTGAACTCAATTTCCCCATCTATTGAAAAAAGGGTTGCACCATATGAATCTGAGGACTCTTCCAAGTCTAAGCAGACGATCTGAAAAGAATAATTGAAACCTTTGCCACCAAAGTCCTTATCTGTCTGAACTTCCCTTGTTAACATGTCCCTCCTCAGGTTATATTCTCAAGTCAAAGAAACCAGGGTCACCTCAGATATCCAGCTTATAGCTGTTCCCTAAAAAACATCCAGAAAATCCAGAAAAGGATTATCTGATCCCCCCCCCAAAAAAAGGCCTCAAGCTTTAGTATTACACACAAATCCTTAAAGAGAGCAGTGCTCCTAACAGGGCATTGAATCCAGGGCTGAATAAAAATCACCTCTGCAGCAGTATCTGCCTGACATTCTCTCCAGACAGTCTCTGCTTGAAAACCTCTATTGAGGGGCAATTGGCTACTTCCTGAAGAATCTTATTTATCCATGAATTGCTCTCATTGCTGGGAGACATTTCCTTACCTTTGAGTCAATATCTGCCACCCTGCAATTTTCCCTCAGTACTCCTAGTATGGTCTAGATAGCGATGTAGAAAGAGAGAAAGGATAATGAAGGAAGGAGAAGAGGATCCTTGCTGTTTTCCCAGCTTCTAAAGTCCAGAACCTTCTGCCAATACAATAGCTCCAACCTCCCTGGACAGCTATTTCCCGTCTTTCATCCTGTCTTGAGCCTGATGTTTAAGGAGAACCCATTCTTTTATTCTCTAAGGCTTGAGGCTCTCCTAGCTTTAATGGGTCTTCTGCCTGATGGGGCACATAAAGATTTATGTCTTCATGGTACAGTCAGATGAGGAGATCTATGAGACCTGTTTGCTCCAGGACTCACTCTGAGGTCCAATTGATTACACCCCTGTTACTGCCCATGGGACCCCAGGACTTGGGTCTGATGTGAATCTGTGGTTGTGTCTCTATGTAGATTTGTGTCTTTTCACAGGCTTCTGTATTGGTCTTTTTCTATGTGTCTATCTCCTTGTGTGTATTACAACTCTATATGTGTCTTTGTATTTGTTTTTTATGTATATCAGCCAGATATGTGACTATATTCAGACTGTTTATGTGTGTATGTCTGAATGTCTTTGGGGAAGAGTTAGTTATCCACAGAGTAAGATGTAAAGTAGGCTGAGCAGAGTCTAGCCCACAAATTCAGATACAAAATCAAATTTCTTCCTCTGAAGCAAAGCACTGAAACTTTCTGTATCATACACTTACTGACCTGTGAGATCCTAAATACCACTTACTTTCTCTGGGTCTCAGTGTCCTTATGTATAAAATTAAGGAGTAAAATAAGATGGACTTCCAGGTCTAGAGCTCGGATCCTATATACTTACATATGCCAACTACATGCTATACAATCTCTTCAGCTCTCTGGTTCTCTAGTTTTCTTTTCTGAAGCCAACAAAATATTGTGCAATTGTCCTAATTCAGCTGTAACATATTTGGTTAAATTAAGTCTTGATCTATCACTTGCACCTAAGAGGAGAGAGAAGAAGCCAGTTGGATCCCCTCAACAAACCAAAGAAATATAAAAAGAGTAAGATCATGTTTGGTAGACAAAGTGATAAAAGCAGGGAAGGTTAGTTATTCAACAAGCAATTATTAACTCCTGATTATGTGCCAATGACTATATGCTAAACCTGGTGAATACAAAAACTAGGTGCTTGCCTATGTGGTCCTAGAGCTCACAGACTAGTGGGGACATGTAGTACTCAAATAACTGTACAAGCAAAATAGTTACAGGGCAAAAAGAAACTCATCTCAAATGTTAGAGAGCCAAAGGGGCAGGAGGGTGAAAGGTGAAAGATGAAAGAGGAGCCAGATCAGCAAAGATGTTCTAGAGGATAGGATTGGAAATGAGCTTAAAGGAAATCATGGAAAGCATAAAGCAGAACAGAGAGCATTCCGGGTATGAGAGACTATTAATAAAAAGAAACAGAGTTCAAAGATGGAGTATATTGTTCAATGTCACTAGATCATAGAGTATGTGGAGGGGAGTAAGGTGTAAGCAGAAAAGAAGGTAGAAAAGTGCAGGTTATGAAAAGTTTAAAATGCCAAATAGGAATTTTATATTTGAACTTAGCATTTTTGTGCAATCATTTGCAGTTGTGTCCTACTCTCTGTGACTCCCTTTGAATTTTTCTTGGCAAAGAAAAAAAATGCTTTGCCATTTCCTTTTCTGACTTATTTTGCAGATAAAGAAACTCAGCCACTGAGAGTAAAATGACTTGCCCAGGATCACACAGTCAATAAATGTCTGAGGATGGATTTGAACTCAGGTTTTCTTGACTCCAGGCATGATGCTTTATCCATTGTGCCACCAATGCCCATAATAACAAATCATTGGAGTTAATTGAATAATAAGGTGAAATGGTCAGAGCTGAGCTTTAGGAAGATGCTTTGGCAATGTAGTGGAAAATAGCTTGGAATGGGGAGAGACTTGAAGTAGGGAGAATAATTAAAAAGCTATTGCAATAGTCCCTTGGTGCCCTTGATAGTAATAAGAAGAGCATAGTTCAAAGAATGAAAGAGGACTTTCGTGTCATTTGACCAACAAGATAAACTCTAGATCTTTTTTTTTTTTGATCCCCAAGAGCTCTTACACAGAAATATTTGCCAAAGATAAAACAATTTCAAAAGTTTCTGTGTTCTAGAATATCCAGAATGCAAAGGAAGGTAAAAAATAAGTAGTAAGAAATGAGGAGAAAGGAAAAGTTGAGGGCTTAAAGATAATGAGTACTGTTTGTACATATTAAATTTGAGATTATTATGGGACAGACATTTGCAGGTAAACAAGAAGTAGTTGGTGATGTGAGACTAGAGTTTAGGAAAGTGGTAAGTGCTGGAGACAGAAACAACCAAGTGCTCAGACATGAACAGAAAACTGATCAGAATCTCGGGACTGGACCTTTGAGTTAGAAGGCACTCTAATTAGGATACCATATAATCAAATCCTGTCACTATATACTTGAAGAACCAAGGCACAGAGTGTTTAAACAACTTCCCAGAGTCACACAGGCAAGTGGCAAAGCTGAGATTTGAGCCCATACAGTTTCTTTAAGAGTGGCTTTAGACAAGCTTACTATAGAAAATAGAAAAAGAGAAAAACAATCTTCTAGAATTAAAAAGATTAAAATACAAATTGAAATTGAAATTGAAAATTTCTAAATTGAAAATATCTAAAAATAGATAAATATTCCTTCATTTCTCCTCTTCCACTAATTCCATCTGAGGCTGAATTAAAAGGAATAGAATATCTAGAATGAGGCACCATCCTCTACTGGAATAGGAACATGTTCAGTTCCAGGAATCACATTTTAGGAATGGCATTGATATCCTGGGAAGGGTTCAAAGGAAGAAAACTAGAAAAGTGAAAGGTCTCAAATTCCTGCCTTGTAAGAATGGAGTAAAAGTTTAAAAAAAAAAAACAAATGTAAGAAAGGAAGTGGAAATATTAGCCTAGAAAAGAAAAGACAAGGGCCTTAACTCTTCAAGTATTAAAGGTTTCTATGAGAAGAATGGGATTGAATTATTATGCTTGATTCCAGAAGTCATAATTAGGAGTAATAGTTAAGGAGGCAGCTTAGAAAGGAGGAATGAACTTTAGAAAGACAACTCAACCACTTATAAAGACATTCTCTTTGTTAGAGCTATCCAAAATTAGAATGGGCTACCTCAGAAAGTAGTGATTTCCCCATTACTCTTGGTATTGAAGCACAGGCTGCATGATGACTTGGCAAGGCTATTGTAGAAGGGATTTCTGTTCAAGTAAAGGTTAAACTAATGGTTTCTGAGGCAAATCCTTTTTCCTCCTTTAAGTGTCAATGTGAAATGTTGGGTGGAACAATGGACTTAGATTCAGGAGACTCAAATTCAAATCCTTGGGCTTGAGATCATGGGCAACTCCCTTGTTCTTTCTGTGTCTAGGTTTCTCAAGTATAAAAATTGTGATAAATTAATTGAACTATCTATTTCATAGGATTGTTGAAGGAAAATCAGTATGAAAAAACTTTAAAGACAACATAAATGAAAATGTTACTGTTAACATTTAGCAATAGAAAATGTTGCTATTATTATTATTTTATGATATATCCCCTTCACTTTACATGGACATTCAACATCTTCCTCCAAGTCCTGATCACTCCTCTTTTGAGCTATTGCAACAACTGCTTAAATTTGTCTTCTTGCTACAAGATACTCCCCTCTTCCATCTATTCTCCACAAATTGGGAAAATAATTTTCCTAAGTGATGGATCTGATCCTATGATTTCTCAATTCAAGAAACTCTAGTGGCTCCCTATTTTCTTTAAGGTCAAATAAAAACTTCTCTGTTTAACATTTAGAGTCTTTTTGCTCCAATTTATCTTTCCAGGATTATTATCCAGTTTTCCATTGCACATACTCTATGATCCAAACTGCTTTTCTTACTCTCCTCTTACTTAGCATCCCATCTTCTTTCTTTCTCTTGTTTCACAAGCTATCCCTCATTTCTAGAATGCACTGCCCCTTCCCTTCTGCCTCTGGGATGCCCACTTTCTTTCAAAACTCAGATTTTGTCTCTCTTAGAGTATAAGGTCTTTCCTGATCCTCTTATCAGCTAGTATCTCCTTCCAAAAATTTTAATATATTCTCTACAATACTTTAAATATATTTTCAACCCATTTTTATGTGTACCTTTTGCTTTAGCACCAAACCCAGTGCCTGGTATATAGCAATTAAATGATTAACTGGTTTACAATCATTTGAAAAACAGATTTGCCAAAAAAAGAAGTCATTTTTTAAGATCTATCTTGCTACCATTAACATGAAAATATTTTTTGCATGGCTGCACAGTTATAATCTATGTCAAATTATTCGCCATTTCAGAAAAAGAGTGGGGCAAAGAGGGATACAGAGAATTTGGAACTCAATTTTTAAAATAAATGTTAAAAAAAAATTTCAAATGAAATTGGAAAAAAATATTTTTAAAAGATTTATCTTGGTATACTTTGCCCAACAATATTTAAGTTTCTTACATTTACCTTCAGGACTATCAGATAAAGGGACGTGGGGACTCTTGTCTCCTCCCTCACCCCAGAGCTTTCGGGCCAGTCCTAGCAAGGATGTCAGGGGGGAATGTGACCTTCAACATCTCTTACACCAGCTTCTTCTTATTGGGCTTCCCAGGACTAAAGGAATCAAGGTCCCTTCTGATCCTCCCATTTCTCTTTCTCTATATGGTGATCCTCTCAGCCAATGGCCTAATCGTCTATACTGTGACCATACAGAGGAGCCTGCATCAACCCATGTATGTACTCATCAGCCTACTCCTGGCCATCAATATCTGCACTGCTACCACTGTGGTCCCTCCTATGCTCTTCAGTTTTTCCATCCACTTCAATCACATCTCTTTGGCTTGTTGCCTTGTCCAGATGTTCTTCATTTATTTTCTACTTCTTTTTGATTGCAATATCCTTCTAATCATGGCTCTGGACCGTTATGTTGCCATTTGTTACCCTCTGCGCTATACAGAGATAATGACAAGCCAGGTACTAGCAGGGCTGGTTGGGGTAGCTGCCAGCAGGAGTGTGGGCATGGTGGCTCCTGTGGTGATTCTGGCTGCAAGAGTTCAATTTTGCCGCTCCAACGTGATCCGTCACTTCACCTGTGAGCACATGGCCTTGATGAAGTTGTCCTGTGGAGACATATCACTAAATAAGTCTGTAGGACTTGCCCTCCGTGTCTTTAATAGGATCCTGGACTTGCTTTTCCTAGCCATCTCCTATACACGCATCATCCATGCTGCCTTTAGGATCTCCTCAGGAGGTGCCCGCTCAAAAGCTCTTCACACATGTGGATCTCACCTACTTGTCATCTTCACTGTGTATGGCTCCACTTTGTCCTCTTCAATCGTGTATCGTATGGCCCGCACTGCCTCTCAGGATGTACACAACTTGATCAGTGCCTTCTATTTGCTGATTCCCTGCCTTGTCAATCCTGTCATATATGGGGCCAGAACCAAGAAGATCAGACAACATTTAGCAAAGTTGGTCCAGAAGGCAGAGCCATGAATAACTACACACACAGAGAGATACACACAACCTAAAAAGGGACCTTCCAGACTGACTGGTATTGGAATCATTGGAGGGGAATTAAAGTGGAGAAAATCCTCATAAAAGACTCATGGTGAATTTCCAACTTAAGTCTGGGAGAAAATTGGAGTTACAATAGAAGTTCAGTCAGAACAGAACAATATACTTAAATTATCAACTCATATTCTAAAATCACATTCACAGAAACTCAAAGCTGCAAAGGATTTCTGAAGACATGCACTCCCAGCTCTTTCTACACTAGCACCTTCTACAGCATCCTCAACTAGTGGTTACCTAGCATCCACCTGACTCCCATTCATGCTCACTCCAGTTTTATATAACTTCAGTTGTTGGAAGTTTTCCCTTATAACAAACCAAAGGTAACCTTTCTGCTTCTTCTCCCCATTATTTCTAGTTCTATCCTATAGAGCTATGATAAAAAATTCTAATTCTTCTATCACAATGTCTTTTTTGTAACTAGCATAGTTAGTTAGCAATCATTAGGTCTCTCTGATTCATTTCATCTCCAGATTAAATGTCCTCACTTCCTTCAACATCTCTTTGTATGGCCTGGGCTTTAGTTTTCCCAACAACCTAGATGCCATCCATTAAATGAGCTGCAGCTTTTCAGTGTCTTTCCTTAAACAACATGCCTAGGATTGAAGCTCATACTCCAGATGTGATCTGCCAAGAGCAGTGAGAAGTGATTTTCACCTTCCTCATTGTACTCTATCCTTCTATTTTAACTTAAAATCACTTTAACATTTGTGTCTTACATGTCATCTCTTTATTTTCTACTAAAACCCCCCAAGTTTTATTTCCTATGGTCCAGTGGAAAGAGTATTTGATTTATATTCAGAAGACCTGGTTTCAAATCCTTGCTCCGTTAATAACGTCTTATGCAAATTATTTACCCTCCCTGTGCCTCAGATCCTCATGTGTACAAAGATAAGGTTAAATAAAATCTCCTTCCAATTCTTTTTCCATTTTTAAATACTAATTTATTTTTTCCAAAATGTGAAGACAATTTTTCACTTTTTTTTTAACGGAGGCAATTGGGGTTAAAGTGACTTGACCATGGTCACACAGCTAGGAAATATAAGGTGTCTGGGGCCACATTTGAACTCAGGTCCTACTGACTTCAAGGCTGATGCTCTATCCACTGTGCCATCTAGTGCATTAATTTTTTAGATAAAATATTGAGTTCTATATTTTTCCCTCATTGCTTTTCTTCCCCACTTCCTACAAGAGTAAATAATTTGATATATGATATATGAAATATATGTATGCGATAATGTAAAATCTATTTTGGTAATAGTGATGTTTTAAAAGAAAAAACAGTTTACAAAAGGAAAAAAAATACCAAAAAAGTGAAAACTGAATGCTTTAATTTGCATTCAGACTCTACTACTTCTTTCTCTGGATATAGATAGCATTTTCCATCATGAGTCTTTTGGAATTTTTTTGGATCCATTGTATTGCTGAGAAGAGCTAAGTCTATTATAGTTGATCATTGCACAATGTTACTGTTACAGTGTACAATGTTATCTGGGTTCCGCTTACTACACTTTGTATCAGTTCATGTAAATCTTTCCAGGCTTTTCTGAAATCTACTTACTTATTTTTTAATAGCATAATAGTATTGCTACATTCAGCTTTTCCCCAAATCAAGTCATTCCCTTAATTCTAATTCTTTACTACCACAAAAAGAGCTATTATAAACATTTTTGAACATTTAAGTCTTTTCCCCCTTTTTATGATCTCTTGAGAATACAGATCTAGTAGTGGTATTCCTAGATGAAAGAGTATATACAGTTTCATTGCCCTTTGGACACAATTCCAAATTGCTCTCTAGAATAGTTGAATTGTTTCACAATTCCATTGAGTGTTTTAATGTCCCAATTTTCCCACATCCTTTCCAAAATTTATCATTTTCCTTTTCTGTCATATTAATCAATCTGATAATACCTCAGAGTTGTTATAATTTATGTTTCTTCAATCAATAGTGTTTTATAGTATTTTAAAATTATTTTAGATAGCTTTGATTTCTTCATTTGGAAACTACCTGTTCATATTCTTTGATCATTTATCAACTGGGGAGTGATTTGTATTCTTCTAAATTTGACTCTGTTCTCTATAGATTTGAAGAATGAGATCCTTATCAGAAATACTAACAATAAAAAAATGTTTTCCAGCTTTCTGCTTTCCTTCTAGATCTGACAGGTAAACTATTCCCTGGTCTCCTAATTTGTTTATTGTATCCCCATTTTTAAAAATCATGTACCCATTTTGACTTGATCTTATTATGTATTATAAAATGTTGGTCTATATCTAGTTTCTGCCACACATTTTCCCAGTTTTCCCAGAAGTTTTTTTCCCCAAATAATAAGTTCTTATTCCACAAGTTGGGTCTTTGAATTTGTCAAACGTTAGCTTACTATAGTTATAAACCACTGTGTCTTGTGTACCATTGTGTACTATTTCACCAATCCACTATTCTATTTTTAGCCAGTACCAGTTAGTTTTGATGACTGCTGCTCTAAAATATAGTTTCAGATCTGGTATATCCTTCTAGTTTTAAACTGATGATTCAATGAATATGCCCAGCTACATCTCCCTCAACCTATACATATGATTTTCTTGAGTTTAGTAAAAAAAACTTCATATGAATTCTCATTCAGTTATATATCATTAGACTTAGTGTATCTTTCTAGTCTGTTAAGATGTTTTTATATCAGGACTGTGTGATCTAACTTGTTAACTATCCCTACTGAAGCTATGTCATCTTTAATGTGATATGTCTGCCATCCATGCCTCCCCCAGATCAGTGATAAAAATGTTAAACTGCATAAAACTAAGGATATTTGGATACTTCTGAAAATTCCAAGCCAATATCATATTGATATACTAATAATTCTTCTTTTGATATATTCATTCACCAGTTTTGAATACACATAACTTTACCACTTTCAAGTTGACAGAGTTCACATCATTTGCCTGTTGGAGATCCTAGACTCACTAACACTCCAGTCAATTTTCCATTCTCTAAGTTCTGAGTCAACCGTTTCCAAAATGTTCTTGTTTATCCAACAGATGCTACAGAGGTCCAAAAATGCTAATTCTTGTAAAAGATATGAAACCAAGGTTGACCAATGTCTGTTCACCATTTTCCTAAAAGGAATAATTCTACATGAGAGAACACCATGACCCAAGTCTCAAACATAGTCTCTCAGGATCAGTGCATGAGGACATCATACTAGTATCACACTTACTGTAGCACTCACCTTTCCTTAAATCAAACTAGTATCCTGCATACAAGATTGATTCCCTATTCTTGACTCATCAACAGAACACTGAAAATCTGAGATTCTAAACATCTCTTCACTATGTCTCCCACACACAGAGTAACTCTTCTTAAATGACTCCCATCACACCTAAAATCACAAAATTATAAATCATATCAATGACTACGATATTTGGCCTCTCAGAATGTGTGTTGGTACCAAGTTGTTAAATACAAGGTAGTTTGGAAGGGGGAAATGCTAGTATTCAGAGAAATCAAGAAAAGCATCATGAATAAGGTGATGTCTGAGCTGCTCTAAAAAGAAGAAAGACCAAGGTAAAGAGAAGCTATGTTTCAGACATGAGGAATAGCCATCACAAAGGCATGGAGGAGGAAGGGGAGTGTCACATGTGAGGAAGAGAGAAAAAGCCAATTTAGTCGTGTCATAGAGTATAGGAAGAATAATAATGTTCAATGAAGCTGGGATGATAATGAGGAACCAAGTTGGATAAGACTAGAAAAGTTTATGTTGGATCCAAGAAAAAATAGGAAGCCACTGGAGTTGAATAGGGAAGTCAAATGATCAGATCTGCCCTTAAAATCACCTTGATAATAATGTGGAATAGTAGTGTGGAAGAACAGCCCACAATCAGAAGTAAAACTTTATCATCTGATCTGTACCTCTCTTAGGTGCTTCTTATATTCTACTTTATAATAGCAAGAGTTGATGTCATGCTTTAAGGTTTACAGAGAACTTTACCAATTTCATTTCATTTTAAACTCACAACAATCTTAGGAAGTTATTATTACCTGCATTTAACAGATGGGGAAACTAAGGCACACAGAAGGTAAATGATTTACCTAGAGTCACACAACTAGCAAATGTCTGAGGATAATTTTAAACTCAGGTATTCCTGACAGCAGGAACTTTATGTAATAATGATTTATTTTTTAGTCTAGCCTCCCTGTAATACTGTTATCTTCCAAAAACTGGCATCCTGACAATTATCTTTGTCTCTTTTTCATTAAATCCAAGATTAGGTCCCTTCATATACTGAATATTTAATAAAAACTCATTTACTATCAAGTGAATTTAAAGAATTTATCTTTGAAGGGTTAAAATGAAGATCTGACCATTTCAAAAGTTAATTCATAGAATCAGGATTTCTTATTTGGAAAGAATCCCAAGGGCCATCTAGTTCAACTCATAATGGAATACCTCCATAGGGCAGGTAGGTGGTGCAACAGATAAAGCACTGGACCTAGAGTCAGAAACATCTGAATTCAAATACAGTCTCACTTTTACTGGGTATGAAACCCTGGGCAAGTCCTTTAACCTTGTTTGCCTCAGTTTCCTCATCTGCAAAATGAACTGTAAGGGGAAATGGAAAACCACTTCAGTATCTTTGTGAAGAAAACCTAAATGGGGTTACAAGGAGTTGGACATGACTGAAATAATTGATCAACAACTCCCACATCCCTACAGATGGCCACTGAGCCTTTGCTTGAGATGGCTCAAAGGGAGAACCCATTCTATCCTGGCATTGTCAATTCCAATTCTGAGTGATTCTAATTGTGAGGAAGGTTTTCATAATGTCAAGACAAAACCTACCTCTTTGCATTTTCTAGCCATAGTGATTTCAATAAAGAAAATATTTGCAAAACACTTTGCATACTTTCAAGCATTCAAAATGTTACAGATAACACTATTATTAATTACAGAGGTAGGGAAAATAGGAGATATCTATTATCCATATCTATTATCTATCAAATTAATCTGAGTTCCTCCATTCTACCTCCTTAGTTTTTTTGCCTGAACTACACAAAAAAGTAATAAAATATTTTAGAAGTAGCAGCCAATAGGGGGATGACTTCCCTAACACTATCTATCTTCCTTGTGTCTACTTCAATCTGAATCTCAAGAAGAGATTAAGTGCTAAGAACTCTTCTCTCCAAGAATGAGGAGAGGAAAGAAAACCTCCCTTAATATGTCAGGACAAAAGGCTGAAAATCCAGGAGCTTCTTTGCCCTAGTAAAACGGACAACAGGAATTGTCCCTTGGGGTAGTGGAGTGTCAATCTACAAGTTCTAAAGATACCCTCTATTTCCAGCCTGTTCTACTTGCACATTGGCTGCTCTGGTCTTTCTTCCTTCCCTTTCCCCTTTCCAATTTCCCTTTATAATATGTCTTTTCCTCTTAGAACATTCTTTGAGAGTAGACTATATTGGTTTCTTTTTTTTTTTTTTGTACTCCTCCCTTTGGTCAATGTTTCTATCTATTAATCTATCTACCTACCTACCCACCAACCAATCAATCTACTAACTTATTTTAAGAGCTAATTCTACTTGTCCTTTCTATTATGACCCTCACTGGTGACCCTATCTTTATATATTTTTATTTTTCATCTATCAGATAAATAATTTTGACCAGTAGGCAGCAGCATGGTAAAATGGATAGAGTATTACATTTAAAAGCAGAAAGATCTGGGTTCAAAACCTGATTCAAATTCTGTGTATTCTTGAGACTCAGTTTCCTAATCTGTAAAATGAGCTGATTGAGTAAATTTAGCTCTAAGGGTTCTTTTAATTCAAAATCTATGATTCTATGACCAGAAGATCTCTAATATCTATTCTATTTCTAACACTATGAGTATTTGGGAATAGGAGCCCATCACTACCACCAGTTTCAGTACTTTCTTTTCTCTTTCCATAATGTTCAAGTGGTTATCTAGATCTTGCTACTACAATCAGAATCTGATTCCCCAGCTATTTGGAAGCCCAAACTCAAGGGAGCACTGGAGTTCTCCTTCCTTCCTCATCATCTTTCTCCCTCTGAATATTACATCTTAGTTTCTTGTATAGATGAAATAATAAATATACACATCTCCCTCTGGGACCTTGTCCAAGGTAATACTGTTGTTGATTCTCTGGATGCCACCATCTAGAGAAAAGTCTCAGAAGCATTCCCCAAGGAGACTTAGGAGAATTTAATTTCCACATGTGTTACATGTGTTACTGGTCTTCTCCAGTCCTGCTTGACCACATTCTGGTGAGTAACAGATCTTGGGCAGTCCAGGTAGGAACCTGGAGAGAGAGGATAGAATTATAGTGACCAAGAAGAAAAGTGGCTGAATTCAGACAATGAGAAAGAACTAAACAGATACCACCAATATAGTGATTTCACTGACCTATGATTAAAAAACCATTAGCAAATCCCAAGTCAAGAAAGCTTTTTTTTTTTATCATAATACCCTCCTGCTGTCTTCAATCCTGGCTCTTAAAAACCTGAAAGAATGAGAATCTTCCTCCCTCCATTCTGGTGTGGCAGTCTATCAATTTTAGTGTAGGGAAATCCATAGCTTTGTTCTGGTGTATAACTTTAAATATGTCAGATTGGGGATATTTCATGTGTTGCTCAATTTTGCTGAATTTTTCCCCTTGTTTCTTTTTTCTTAAAATTTGGATGATGTAAAAACAAAAAAAATCAGCATTTTTAAAATAAGAAAATATTACCTGAGAATGGAATTTGAATTCTTTCTTTTTTATTATAACTTTTTATTTACAAGATATATGCATAGATAATTTTTCAGCATCGACAGTTGCAAATCCTTTTGTTCCAACTTTTTCCCTCCTTCCCCCCACACCTTCCCCTAGATGGCAGGTTAGCCAATACATGTAAATATGTTAAATTATAAGTTAAATACAATATATGTATACATGTCCAAACAGTTAATTTGCTGTATAAAAAGAGTCGAACTTTGAAATAGTGTACAAATAGCCTGTGAAGGAAATCAAAAATGCAGGTGGACAAAAATAGAAGGATTGGGAATTCTATGTAATGGTTCATAGTCATCTCCCAGAGTTCTTTTGCTGGGTGTAGCTGGTTCAGTTCATTACTGCTCTAGTGGAACTGATTTGGTTCATCTCATTGTTGAAGATGGCCAGGTCCATCAGAATTGATCATCACATAGTATTGTTGTTGAAGTATACAATGATCTCCTGGTCCTGCTCATTTCACTCAGCATCAGTTCATGTAAGTCTCTCCAGTCCTTTCTGAAATAATCCTGCTGGTCATTTCTTACAGAACAATAATATTCCATAAAAGTCATATGCCACAATTTATTCAGCCATTCTCCAGTTGATGGGCATCCATTCAGTTTCCAGTTTCTGGCCACTACAAAGAGACCTGCCATTAACATTCTTGCACATACAGTCCCCTTCCCCTTCTTTAAAATTTCTTTGGGATATAAGCTCAGTAGTAACACTGCTGGGTCAAAGGGTATGCACAGTTTGATAGCTTTTTGAGCATAGTTCCAAATTGCTCTCCAGAATTGTTGGATGTATTCACAATTCCACCAACAATGTATCAGTATCCCAGTTTTCCCACATCCCCTCCAGCATTCCGCATTATCTTTCCCTGTCGTTCTAGCCAATCTGATAGGTGTGTAATGTTATCTCAGAGTTGTCTTAACTTGCATTTCTCTGATTAATAATGACTTGGAGCATCTTTTCATGTGGCTAGAAATAGTTGGAATTTGAATTCTGAACTCAGTTTGAAATACAAGGATGATGAACTCCTGGCCAATTATGAGGTTCATTTAAGAAGAACAAATAACCATGTATTTACTTGAAATCTGGTAAATGCCATTAAAGGGGATCTGAACTGAAATTAAAGTAGGAAGGAAGAAAGTTACACTTTATACATATAGCCCAAAAAGCTAGACACTATAGACAATCACTATCATATAAGTAGGAAAATTGCAATAGAAACAACCAGAAGATTACAGAAGACAAAAATATAAGAAAGGAGCCCAAAGTAAAACCTGTGATAACAGCTATCTAGACAGAAATAAAAGAAAAAGACATGACAAGGAAGGTGAAATAAGGATCCTAACTCAAAAAACCAAAGTAAATTATCACTGAATCTGAGTGAGTTGGAATATGACCCAAGACTAGAATATGGCTTTGGAAGGATATGCCTTATTATAAAGAAGAAAAATAGTTGACAGGGCAAGAAGAGAGAATTAGCATAGTAAATTTAAAAAATATATTCCTGTGAGGAAGTCGAGGAACCAAAGAAGAAAACATGGTGGAGAACCCTTGGGTGAAAGTCAACAAGGAAAAATGCAAGTGACATTTTCAAGAACATATACTATGAACCACCAGAACAGAAAGAGAAATTTAATGAGAAGTTTAAGGAAACATATCTCAAGTCTGGTACAGAGGCATAATACTGTGGAAATAGAGTCAATGATTGTTTGCTTTGATTATTTGGGAATTTGCTACATAATTCCCATGTACAAAACAGGGAGGCTAATAATTCCTTGACTTACCTTCATGATAATTCCATCTTCCAAAACATGGAAGAACCCCTAAAATGAATTGCTATTCTGTGAGGAAAATTACTAGTTTTCTCATGATGAAAATGATGGGAGAAAGAACTATTCCATCTCAAAATTTGCAATAGAAGAAAAGAGGCTGACAGTATATTAAATTTGAAAAGAGCAGATTTCAGAGGGTTCAGAAAATGGATAAATAGGAACCCATGACCTAAAGTTCTATGGAGGAAGTGAGCCCAGAAGAAAGAAGAAAGTCTGAAGAATTAAATCCTTAAGGATAAACATAAATAATTCTTAGGAGGAAGAAAAGTGAACTTATCTAAAGAGACCAATGTGAATAACAAAGGAAATCCATGAACCAACACGAATTTTTCAATTTGCAGAAAATAAAGCAAAATTAGGTGAAAGCAGAAAAGTACAAAAAAAATATAGCATGATCATGTAAGAACAGTGTCAGGTAAGATAAAGTCAAGATCTGAATTAAGATCCAGATTCTAAATGGGGTATTATTTCCACTGTACAACACTACCTCAAGAATAGCCTTTCCCTTCTGAACTCTCAGATCACTTTACTTATTGAATGTATATGATTCTGCTGTCTGACTGCATTTTTAGTTGTATATGTGTTTTCCTCAAAAAATTCTCCTTAGCTTAATATATCTTTCTATCTGGTTTTACTGCCCAGCATAGGGTCTTGTAGACATTAGATATAATTGATCGGTCAGTCAACAGCTATGTGCTAGGATGTATGCTAAGAATTTTGAGAGAAAGAGAAAAAGCAATCTTTGCCTTTAAGTATTTCAAACTCTAATTGTGGAGACAACATGCAAAGAAATCTGTACAAACAATATATCTACAGAATAGGTTACAGCATAAGTTGAAGGTGATCTTGGAGGAAAAAAATATTTCCATCAGAAAGGTTTCTTGCAGAAGATAAGATTTTAGCTGAGACTCAGAAAAAGCCAAGCACCCCAGAAAGCAGAGATGACGAGGGAAAGCTTTCCAGGCATGGGGAACAGCCAGTAAAATACACATAATTGAGTATTAGATAATTTCTCTCAGGTCTCAAAGGAAGAGAGGTTACTAAGGGATAATAGTACATGTACAAGGAGATCCTGGAAATGGTTACTGGAAGAAAAAAGAATTCTAAATCCTCCCTTTATTCAATGAGTTGGCAAGTGTGGATGAAAGTATGAGTGAATGAAAGTATGAGGATAGCTAGGGAAGCTATGTCATCAGGAAAGACATAGGTTTCAGAGACCGCAATAAAATAGAGGGAGTAAAGAAAAGGTTTAAGATGAAAACAAGTTTGTTAACTAAGGAATAGGCATTCCAAAAAGCAAAGTTGAAGGGAAGGATCGATCTCAAGTGGAAGATAGTGGGTCTGGATTGAGAAGAATGGTAATAAAGGAGGCAGGTAGTGAGAGATGGGAAATAGGGTTTGTACAATGACTTCAGCAATTCAAAATCATTCAGTAGCTCAGAATCATTGGGGATAAGAATTGATAATCATTGAGAAATTAGTTCAGTTAGATTATCATCTTTAGAAGATATGGTATAGAGGTGAGACAGGAAAAAAGATAAGCTAGTAGTAGTAGTAGTAGTAATCATATTAGTCCTAGTTGTAGTAGTCATAGTCGTAGTCATAGTAGTAGTAGTAGTAGTAGTAGTAATAGGCCTTATCATAAAATGGAAATTCTAAAGAGGAACTGAAAAATCATAGATGTAACTTTGGAGTAGTGATCCTAGGGCATCATTGTGTAGGTACTTATAAATGATTGTTGTAAGATTAAACTGATTGATCAAAAAGAGTTGATAATAGCTACAGAGGATCTCACTACAGGAAAAAAAAATAAACAGGGGGCACTCCTAGGAGTAGCATCTAGCAGTAAAATTAAAAAGCAAAATATTGATAGTCTGCTAATTTTTTTCTCTTTTTCTTTTAAAATATTTTTTGATATATGGGATAGCTCTCAAAGAGGGAGGCAAGAGGAGTAATGAAGGAAAAAATTAAGTGATATATAAACAAAATACATCAAAAAGTTATTTCAAAAAATTAAAATATAAAGCCAGGGACAAATTCAATAGGAAAGTCCCTAATGGTGATGGACAAATATTATCATGCTTATATTTTCCTCAAGTCATCTCCATTTGGGAGATATCTGTGAAAAGTAGAGATAAGAACAAGTTAATATTTCTGAGAAATATCTCATTAAATTGGATCTGATGTTTCCTTTTCTTACATTTTCCCCTGCAGGAACATTAAAGATAAATGAAGGAATAGGACTTCCATTCAGTCCACTAGATCTAGTTCTAAAGATTACTGGATTCAGGGATTCTGTCTCCTACTCACCTGAACACACTCTCCCTAGAGTCCTGAAACATCAAGGATGTTAGGGTGGAATGAGACCCACAATATCTCCTACACTGACTTCTTCTTGATAGGCTTCCCAGGACTACAGGAGGCCCGATCCTTCCTGATCCTTCCATTCTCCTGCATATACCTGGTGATACTCACAGCCAATGCCCTGATCATCTACACTGTGGTGACCCAGAGAAGCCTGCACCAGCCCATGTACGCCCTCATTGCAATGCTCCTGACGGTCAATATTTGTTCTGCTACTGCCGTTGTACCTGCCATGCTCTTTAACTTCACTACTCGCTACTACCGTATTTCTCTTTCCTGCTGCCTTATCCAGATGTTCTCTGTTTATTTCTTCATCATCTTTGACTGTGGCATTCTCCTGGTCATGGCACTAGATCGCTACATTGCCATCTGCTATCCACTGCGTTATCCAGAAATTGTGACATGGCAGATGTTAGCAGGGTTGGTGGGCTTAGTGACAGCACGGAGCATAGGCACTGTAACCCCAGTAGTCGTACTGGCTTCAAGAGTGCGCTTCTGCCGCTCTAACATCATCTATCACTTTACCTGTGAGCATATGGCTCTGATGAAGCTGTCCTGTGGAGACATCTCACTCAACAAGACAGTGGGGCTCACTATCCGCATTTGTACTCGGGTCCAAGATATGTTGCTCTTGGGTATCTCCTACACACGCATCATCCACGCTGCCTTCCGGATCTCTTCTGGTGGAGCCCGCTCCAAAGCCCTGAACACTTGTGGCTCCCACCTACTGGTCATCTTCACTATCTATACCTCTACACTTTCCTCTTCCATTGTCTATCGTGTAGCTCGCACTGCCTCCCAGGATGTGCACAACCTGCTCAGTGCTCTTTACTTACTGCTCCCCTGCCTTGTTAATCCTGTTATCTATGGAGCCAGAACCAAGGAGATCCGACAACACCTAGTCAAGATATTCCAGAGTGCAGAAACTTAGGCCCCTTCTGAAAAAATTCCATCCTTATCCCTACCTGAGAGATTGGAGGGGGGAACATTGTTGAATATTTAGAAATATAGGGACCCAATAATCACTCACATTTTATTTTCTTGTGTTACCTCCACCCATTTTTATATTTGCACTCTTAGATAGCAGTATAAGTATTAAAACCTCTCATTACTACTCCGTCATTAACCTCAGCCATCTCATTAGCTTCTACAATCCCACCTGATGAAGTCAAATTATTAAAGACTGTTCTATTCAGCTCAATTCAATGTTTGTTAAGTAACTTTTGCAGGAAGCATCATATGCTTGGTCCCAACAATGAAAGATATAATTCCTACCCTCAAGGAACTCACTCTCTAATGAGGGAGATAATAAGCAGACATCAAATGCTGAAGCAAACAGTCTGGCATCGTGAACCCAGGAGCCTTGTGAATGGCAACACTTTCAGCCCATAATTTGCAACCACTTTCCTCGGCAGCAACCCATGTAAAGATGCAGCCTGGCAATTACTCCTGCAAGTGCTGATTTCAGTAGCTCTTTGAGCTACTACAGACCTAGAAAAGAATACTCTTGTCACCCAGATCCTTGGCATTATCAAGTGGTTCAATATCAACAATTATAGGATTTTATCAATGAAAATGTCATTTGAAATAAGCATTCTCATCTGCTATGCTGCTGTATCCTAAGCATTATGGGCCTTTTCCATATAACTTGCAATATAAATTTTGTATATTATGTGGTGGCATTTCCCACATTAGAAAGTGAGCTCTTTGAGAGCAGGGATTGTCTTGCTTTTCTGTTTGTATCTCTAGCACTTAGGAGAATGTTTTGCAAATAGTAACTTTTAACTGAATATTTTGTTTATCTATTCACATACAAATAACATAAATGGAAGGTAATCAAGAGAGGGAAGGCACTACCATTATGGGAGTATCAAGCAAGGCTTCTTGCATAAGCTGGGACTTGAAGGAAGCCAGGGAAATTCAGAGAAGAAGATGGGGAGAGATAGCATTCCAGGCAGGGAAGATGGCTAGTGACAAGGCATGGAGTCAAGAGATGGAATACTTTGTGCAAGGGACAGCAAAAAGGGCAGTCTTACTAGGGAACTAGTGTCACTACATGAAGGAAAGTATGAGAAGATTGGAAAGATAAAAAGGGCTTAGTGAAGAGCTTTGAAAGCTATACAAAGATGATTTTTTTTTTGTATTTGGTTCTGGAGGCAATAGGGAGCCCTTGAATTTATTGAATAAGTAGAGTTGGTAAGATCTGCATTTCAATAAAATCTGTTAGAAAGATAAGTGGATCATAGATGAGAGTGAAGAAAGACTTGAGGCAGAGAGACCAAAGAGATGACCACATATAAGATGACGAGGGTCTACAAAAAGGTAAAAACAGTGTCAAAAGAGAGAAGTTAACATATAAAAAATGTTGCAAAGGTAGATCTTGGGAATTCATTGTATTTGGTATAGTAAAAAAGAAAGAAGAATCAAGGAGATGAGCTTAAGTGACTAGGAGGTTGAAAGTATCCTACAATGAAAAAAGGAAATTCAGAAATGGAAACAATGTCTAGGGAAAACTGGGATGAGCTAATGAATTCACTTTTGGACATGGTGAATTTAAAATATTTACAAGGCATTCAGTTCAAGATATCTAATAGGTAGTTGGAGATGTGAGAGTAGAAATTGGGAGAAATAAAAGGAATGGATTAGTAAATCTGAAAATTATCATCATTGAGGTAAAAAATTAAACCATGAGAGTTGATGAGATCATCAGGAGAAAGTATAGAAGAAAAAAAAGAAGAGAACCCAAGACAAAGCCTTAGGAGACACTGTTAACAGACATGGCTTGGATGAATTTTTAGCACATGAGATTGTGAAGGAGCAGTCAAACAGGTAGGAAGAAAACTAGAAGAGAGCAGTATCATGAAAATCTAGAGAATATCAAGGATAAAGGGATGTTCAACAGTATCAACAGCTTGAGGAGGTCAAGAAGGATGAGGATTGAGAAGTGGTCATTAGATTTTTGCATTTAAGAGATCATTGGTAATGCTGGAAAGAGATGTTTCAGTAAAATGATCAAGGTGGAAGCCAGATTACAGAGGGTCAATAAAAAAACTGATAAAAAAACAAAGTGAAAGCACTAATTGTAAACAGCCTTTTCAAAAAGTATAGTCACAAAAGGAAAGAGTAATAAAGAACTATAAACAATAGGGAAAGATGGATGATCTTTGTAAAGCATAGAAAAGCAATTAATAGATAGGGAAAGATGAAAGATTAGAGAGAGAGTTAGGATATTACAATGGAGCAAGCTGTGGGAGAAGATGGGATAGAATAGGATAACTTCTTTTTTTATTATATATTTTATTTTATAATAACTTTATATTGACAGAATCCTTACCAGGGCAATTTTTTTTACAACATTATCCCTTGCACTCGCTTCTGTTCCGATTTTTCCCCTCCCTCCCTCCACCCCCTCCCCTATATGGCAAGCAGATATGTTGCAGTTAGATATGTTGCAGTATATAGGATAACTTCTTCATGAAAAAGTCAAAACTCTGGCAGGGAGAAAGGTCCCTTCTTCATGTGAGATAGGAAATTAGATAGGATTTGATTAATGTAGTAAAACCTGTTCTTTATGGCATTTGTTGATCACTGTTTCCCTCTCTAGACATTCACAAGTTATCCCTTTAATAATGTATTCAAGAATGTTACCATGATTGTAAGACAAACCAGAATTCAGAGACTTCACTCTTCCTTGTGACAATCTAGACATGACTGTCCTCAGTGTTGCCCCATCTCTCTTTCCCCCCTGATTTTCCCAAGCTTTTTCTCCCCATTTCATTCATAGCAGGAACTCACTTTATATTCCCAACAATAAACACCGTGTGCCTGCTGAATAAATATATACTGGTTTTATGACCCCAAGCCAATGGTTTACCTCTCTGTGCCTCAGGACAGAGGTGTTCTGGTCAATGTTTAATAGCTATTTCTGAAGGCAGGGGGAGGTGCACAAGTGACATCATTTTAAACTTAATCTGTTTTACACTTTCTCTATTATTTTGAGTCCATACAATCAACAAAACAATCCTAACCCTAAATCATGTGCTGATTTGTAGCATTTACTAATTCTCAAAGTGTAAATCTTCACATTGAAATTTTAACAATCAGCTTTCCTTAACTGGCTCTGAGCTAGCTCCAGGATGTCCCCATCAGAACAATCTGGAAGAATGAATTAAGAATGGAATTTCCACCTCTAAAATTCTTTCATTTATGGAGGTGGAGGATTGAAGATGGGGAAGTGTTTGGTTTCATTATTTCCACAAATAACTCCATTTCTACCACAGCTCTTTTTTTTTAATAATTTAATTTAATAATAACTTTTTTATTGACAGAACCCAAGGTAATTTTTTACAACATTATCCCTTGCACTCACTTCTGTTCCAACTTTTCCCCTCCCTCACTTGACTCCCTCCCCCAGATGGCAAGCAGTCCTATACATGGTAAATATGTCACAGTATATCCTAGATACGATATATGTGTACAGAACTGAACAGTTCTCTTATTGCACAGGGAGAATTGGATTCAGAAGGTAAAAATAACTCGGGAAGAAAAACAAAAATGCAAACAGTTTACATTCATTTCCCAGTATTCTTTCTTTGAGTGTAGCTACTTCTGTCCATTATCGATCAATTGAAACTGAGTTAGATCTTCTCTTTGTTGAAGAAATCCACTTCCATCAAAATACATCCTCATACATATCATTGTTGAAGTATATAATGATCTCCTGGTTCTGCTCATTTCACTTAGCATCAGTTCATGTAAGTCTCTCCAAGCTTCTCTGTATTCATCCTGCTGGTCTTTTCTTTACAGAACAATAATATTCCATAACATTCATATACACAATTTACCCAGCCATTCTCCAATTAATGGGTATCCATTTAATTTCTAGTTTCTAGTAACTACAAAAAGGGTTGCCACAAATATTTTGGCACATACAGGTTCCTTTCTCTTCTTTGGGATATAAGCCCAGTAGTAACACTGCTGGATCAAAGGGTATGCACAGTTTGATAACTTTTTGGGCATAATTCCAAATTGTTCTCCAGAATGGTTGGATCCATTCATAACTCCACCAACCATTAATGCATCAGTGTCCCAGTTTTCCCGCATTCCCTCCAACAATAATCATTGTTTTTTCCTGTCATCTTAGCCATTTTGATAGGTGTGCAGTGGTATCTCAGAGTTGTCTTAAAATTGCATTTCTCTGATCAATAGTGATTTGGAACACTCTTTCATATGAGTGGAAATAGTTTCAATTTCATCATCTGAAAATTGTCTGTTCATATCCTTTGATCATTTATCAATTGGAGAATGGCTTGATTTCTTATAAATTAGAATCAATTCTCTATATATTTTGGAAATGAGACCTTTATCAGAATCTTTAACTGTGAAAATAGTTTCCCAGTTTGTTGCTGCCCTTCTAATCTTGTTTGCATTAGTTTTGTTTGTACAAAAGCTTTTAAATTTGATATCATCAAAATTTTCTATTTTTGTGATCAATAATGATCTCTAGTTCATCTTTGGTCACAAATTCCTTCCTCCTCCACATGTCTGAGAGTTAACTATTCTATGTTCCTCTAATTTATTTATAATCTCATTCTTTATGCCTAAATCATGGACCCATTTTGATCTTATCTTGGTGTACGTTCACCACAGCTCTTAAAGTTGTCCACAAGGACATTGTGAGAAATTTTTAACAAAGTCCAATCTGCTGAAATCCAAGAGTAATATTAATAAATAAAGTATTTATTTTAAATTTACTATGTGCCAATCATTGTGCTAAGCACTGAAAATATATATAAAAGCAAATAAGAGAGTCTCTTTCCCTAAGAAATTTGTATCCTAGTGGAAGAAAATAACATATAAAGATATAAAGAGGTGTTGGAAAGAGGAATGGCGGATTGCAAGGAGTCTGCAGAAAATGGCATGATCTCTGGTTCAGAGCCAAATAAAATTAAAAATGTACCTCTCAGAGCTGGAGGGAGTTGGAGTGGAAGCTTAGATTCCAGTGAGAAGGGGAGATCAAAATGGGCCATTACAATATATACAGAATAATGATTCTTAGCTTCTTATATCATGGACTCCTTTGACAGTCTGGTGAAACCTATAGACTTTTTTCCAAAAAAATATATTTTTCAACTACATTCATAATTGAAGAAAATAATAAATTCCACTGAGAGGTTAGTGAAAATTAAAATATTATTTTTCCCACTAAAATTCATGGATTCCCTAAAATCTATCCAAAGACCCTTTGAGAATCATAGACCCCCAGGTTAAGAAACGTTGTTCTGGAACATTCTCTTAATCTATCTGCCAACCAAGTTGTAAAAGGAAGGCCTATTCCTAATAAATATCTCCAATAGTCAAATAGCATTTTCTTTATCACCATTTCCCTAATTGTTCACAAACACTACTTGAGTAATACTTACCCAATACTTTAAGACGCTGTTGTTTCATCAATGTGGGCCTATCAATAAAACTAACAGCCCCCTTACAATCACAACAGTGATCAAGAAAACTGTTGTAAGACAAAGAAGTCATTGGCTGATGGCTAAACTACAGAAGATTTTCTCTGCTTTTAGCCGAGCTAATTCTCTCTCTCTTTTTTTAAAATAACTTTTTATTGATAGAACTCATGCCAGGGTAATTTTTACAGCATTATCCCTTGCATTCACTTCTGTTCCGATTTTTCCCCTCCTTCCCTCCACCCCCTCCCCCAGATGGCAAGCAGTCCTTTACATGTTGAATAGGTTACAGTATATCCTGGATACAATATATGTGTGCAGAACTGAACAGTTTTCTTGTTGCACAGGAAGAATTGGATTCAGAAGGTATAAATAATCCGGGAAGAAAAACAAAAATGCAAGCAGTTTATATTCATTTCCTAGTGTTCTTTCTTTGGGTGTAACTGCTTCTGTCCATCCTTGATCAATTGAAACTGAATTAGCTCTCTTTATCGAAGAAATCCACTTCCATCACAATACATCCTCATACAATATTGTTGTCGAAGTGTATAATGATCTCCTGGTTCTGCTCATTTCACTTAGTATCAGTTCATGTAAGTCTCGCCAGAGCTCTCTGTATTCATCCTGCTGGTCATTCCTTACAGAACAATAATATTCCATAACGTTCATATACCACACTTTACTCAACCATTCTCCAATTGATGGGCATCCATTCATTTTCCAGCTTCTAGCCACTACAAACAGGGCTGCCACAAACATTTTGGCACATACAGGTCCCTTTCCCTTCTTTAGTATCTCTTTGGGGCATAAGCCCAGTAGAGACACTGCTGGATCAAAGGGTATGCACAGTTTGATAACTTTTTGAGCATAGTTCCAAATTGCTCTCCAGAATGGCTGGATGTGTTCACAGTTCCACTAACAATGTATCAATATCCCTGTTTTCCCACATCCCCTCCAACATTCCGCATTACCTTTCCCTGTCATTCTAGCCAATCTGACAGGTATGTAGTAGTATCTCAGAGTTGTCTTAATTTGCATTTCTCTGATTAATAATGATTTGGAGCATATTTTCATATGTCTATAAATAGTTTTAATTTCTTTGTCTGAGAATTGCCTGTTCATATCCTTTGACCATTTATCAATTGGAGAATGGCTTGATTTCTTATAAATTAGAGTCAATTCTCTATATATTTTGGAAATGAGGCCTTTATCAGAACCTTTGACTGTAAAAATGTTTTCCCAGTTTATTGTTTCCCTTCTAATCTTGTCTGCATTTGTTTTGTTTGTACAATAACTTTTCTTTTTTTTCAGATTTTTTTTTATTAAATAACTTTTTATTGACAGTGTACAAAAACTTTTCAATTTGATATAATCAAAAATTTCTATTTTGTGGTCAATAGTGATCTCTAGTTCTTCTTTGGTCATAAATTCCTCCCTCTTCCATAGGTCTGAGAGGTAAACGATCCATGCTCGCAAAATAGTTATTGAAAGACTCTATTGATCATCTCTGAAAAGAGATCCCACAAGAAAAACTCCAAGAAACATTGTTGCAAAACTCCTGTCCTATAATCTCAAGGAAAAAAAAATACTCAAGACTGCCAGGAAAAAAAAAGAATTCAAGTATCAAGGATCCACAGTTAGAATTACCTAGGATTTGGCATCTTCTACAATAAATCATTGTAGGGACTGGAATACCATATTCTGAAAGGCAAAGGACCATGGATTATAGGCAAGAATCAACCACCCAGTCTGACTGAGTACCATCTTTCAAGGAAGGAGATGGATCTTCAATGATGGAGGGGACTTTCAATCATTTCAATTGAAAAGACCAGAACTAAACAGAAAATTTGATCTTTAAACACAGCACTCAAGAGGAACATAGAAAGGTAAACAGGAAAGAAAAAAACATTTAAAAGTTAAACTGTTTACATCTCTACATGGGAAAATGATACTTGTAACTCTTGAGAACTGTATTTTTTATTTGGGCAGTTAGAGGGGGCATGCATAGAAAGAGAGTATAGGTATAAATTAACTCTGATATGATGATTTTTTTAAGACATTAAGAAGTGGGGAAAGGATTGTACTGGGAAAAGATAAAAGGGGAAATAAAACAGGGTAAATAATATCACTTGAAAGACCTATTACAGTAGAGGGAAAGAAAGGAGGGAGATGAGCATTATCTGAAACTTAATCTAATCAGTTGTGGCTCCAAGGGAATAATATACACACTTGAAAAAAGTGTATGAGAAGCCCAAAAAAAGAACACTGCAAGCCCTTACACTAGAAGTGCTAGTCTTCCTGAATACTGCATACAGCACATTGAAGTGATGAGAGATTAGGATTAGAGTGATCAATCAGCAGGATCTTGCAATAGATGAGACATTAATTTATGAGAGCCTGTGTCTAGTAAGTGTCATAGAAAAGAAACATATAGAATTGTTGTGAAGATAGAGATGATAGGACTTGACCTTTGATTAGACATCAGGAATAGACATGAGAGAGAATGAGGAGCCAAGGATCTAGGTAATGAGACTTGGTGATTGGTAGAATTGTGATATCCTCAATAATATAGGGAAATCAGGGGAAAGGAATGGTTTGGGGGTAGGAGTTCAGTTTTTGACACATTGAGTTTAAGATGTCCAAAAAGGGGTCAGACATGAATAGATTATAAGAAAAAATGAAAGCTGGATAACCTCTTCTAAAAAAATCATCTGCATAAAGATAATAATTGAAGTCACAGGGGATGTTGAGATTGCCAAATGAAATAGAATAAAAAAAGAAAAAAGGACCTAGAACAAGAGCCTGAGGGAACCCTAATATTATCACACATGAACTATATGATGATCCACAAAGAAGACAAAGAAGGAGCAGACAGAAGGAGAATCAGGAGAGAATAATTGTCTTGAAAACCTAAAAAGTAGAGATTGTCAAACAGAATAATGTGATCAACAGTGAAGGCTGCTGAGAGGTCAAGAAGAATGAGGACTGAAAAAAGATCATTAGGCTTAGTAATTAAAAGATCATTAGTATTTTGGAGAATGAACTTTTTATTGAATGATAAGATTGGAAGCTAAACTGTAAAGAGTGAAATGAAAAGAAATGAAGGCATCTGTTGTACACTTCTAAAGAAGTTTAGCCACCATAAAAGGAGGAGATACAGGAAAATAGGCAATGAGGATGGATGGATCAAGAAATGGTATTTTGGAGAAAACACAGGTGTATCTATAGACTATTGATAAGGATCCTGTACACAGAGAACCGAACATTAAAGAGACAATAAAAATGATGGAGGTGACATTCTACTGGAGAAGGCAGGATGGAATGAGATCACTTATGTACACAGGAGTTTTATTTTACCTGGTTAAGGAAAAGTAATTTTGTGAGGCAGTAATAAAAGAGATAATGGAGAAGCCATCAGAACTACATGATATGAGGAAGTAGGAAGAAGAGAGAGTTTTCTGAATAGCTTCCATTTATTTTCAGTTAAATATGAGACAAAATTCTCAGTTGAAAAGGTGGGAGAAAGGGAAGCTATGAGAGGCTTAAGAGGAATGAATTGGTTTTGAAAATCCAGCATAAGTAGTAGAAAAATGAATCAATTAGGGAAGTATAAAAAAGATTGCCTTGTTATGGTGAAGATTCAGTTCAAATTATGCAACAGAATAGATGAATCACCATTTTTATTTGAAGGACTATCGGAGCTATTCTAGAGAGATTTAAGACAACCAAGGTAGGCCTGGAGAATTTGAGTTAATGATTAGATCAGCTAATTATAGCACCATGTAATTTGACCAAGGAAAACCTTTAAAAAGCATTTTCAGTTACCTATGAACCTATTCTTAATATTTATGTACCTAACATTTTTCTCTCATGAATACATCCCTGGAAATACAATTGGATGGCTTTGGGTTTGTGGAGAAAGGAAGAAGGGTAGATTGAATCAATGCTAGAACTAAATGCCAGACTCAATGGTGCTGGCTAAAAGAAAGACAGTTAAGAAACTCATAAAATTTCACGAGTTCTCAGAGATAGAATCTTTTTTTATTTTTTTATTTTATTAAAGTTTTTTCTATTTTTGAAACATACGCATGGATAATTTTTCAACATTGACCCTTGCAAAATCTTGTGTTCCAAATTTCCTCCCCCAGATGGCAAGTAATCCAATATATGTTTAATGTGCACAATTCTTCTATACATATTTTTACAATTATCATACTGCACAAGAAAAAATCAGATCAAAAAGGAAAAAAATGAGAAAGAAAACAAAATGTAAGCAAACAACAACAAAAAGAGTAAAAATGCTATGTTGTGATACACACTCAGTTCCCACAGTCCTGTCTTTACATGTAGATGACTCTCTTCATCATAAGATCATTGGAACTGACCTCAATCATCTCATTGTTGAAAAGAAGCATGTCCATCAGAATAGATCTTTGTATAATCTTGTTGTTGTGTACAATGATGTCCTGATTCTGCTAATTTCCCTTAGCATCAGTTCATGTAAGTCTCTTCAGACCTCTTTGAAATCATCCTGCTGATTGTTTCTTATATAACAATAATATTCTATAACATTCATATACTATAATTTATTCAGCCATTCTCCAATGGATGGGCATTCACTCATTTTCCAGCTTCTTGCCACAACAAAAGGTGCTACCAAAAACTTTTTTGTACATGTGGGTCCCTTTCCTCCTTTAAGATCTCTTTGGGATATAAGTCCAGTAGAAACACTGTTGGATCAAAGGATATATAGTTTGATAGCCCTTTGGGTACAGTTCCAAACTGTTCTCCAGAATGGTTGAATCAATTCACAACTCCACCAACAATATATTAGTGTTTCAGTTTTCCCATATCCTCCCCAACATTCATCATTATCTTTTCCTGTTATCTTAGTCATTGGGAGAGGTGTGTAGTAGTATCTCAGTGTTGTCTTAATTTATATTTCTCTGATCAATAGTGATTTAGAGTACCTTTTTTATATGATTAGAAATGGTTTCAATTTTTTCATCTCAAAATTGTCTATTCATATCCTTTGACAATTTATTAACTGGAGAAAGGCTTGTATTCTTATAAATTTGAGTCAATTCTCTATATATTTTAGAAATGAGGTCTTTATCAAAACCCTTGAATGTAAGTTTTTTCCCAGTTTACTGCTTCCCTTCTAATCTTATATACATTGCTTTTGTTTGTACAAAACCTTTTTAACTTAACATAATAAAAATTATCTATTGTGTTCAATAATGTATCCCAGTTCTTCTTTGGCCACAGATTCCTTTCTTTTCCACAGATCTGAGAGGTAAACTATCCTGCATTCTTCTAATTTGCTTATAATATTCTTTATGTCTAGATCATGAACCCATTTTGCCCTTACCTTGGTATATGATGTTAGATGGGGGTCAATTCCTAATTTCCACCATAATAATTTTCAATTTTCCCAGCAGTTTTTGTCAAATAGTGAGTTCTTATCCCCAAAGCTGGGGTTTTGGGGTTTGTCAAACACTAGATTACCATAACCATTGACTATTTTGTCCTGTGAACCTAACCTATACCATTGATCGACTATTCTATTTCTTAGTCAGTACCAAATGGTTTTGGCGACTGTTGCTTTATAATATAGTATTAGACCTGGTACAGCTCGGCCATGTTCATTTGCATTTTTTCATTAATTCTCTTGAAATTCTTGACCTTTTGTTTCTCCCAGATGAATGTTGTTATTTTTTTCTATCAGAGCTATAATCTTAAATCTCTTCTCTACAACTTCATTTTTGGAGTTGTACAGACCTAAATCTAGAAAGCAAAGTAGCAAAGGGTAGTGGAAAGAGAGCTAGATTAGTATTAACTCTTATATACTAGATGGGGAACATTGGGCAACTCCCTTCTCTTCCCTGGTTCTCAGTTTGATCATCTGTAAAAAGAAAGAGTTGTACTAGATCATCTCCAAGGTCTCTTCTAACCATCAAGCCTATGATCCCATGATACAAGTCACAATCTCTTCCCCCCAAGGATGCCTACCTTTTTACCGTGAAAATGCACACTTTTTACAGTGAGCCACATCCCAAGAGAATGCTGCTGATTGACTCCTGGGACAGACCTCAGGGACTCTTTAGAAGATTTAACCTTCATACAGGGATCACACTTCACGTTCTCAGGACTTGGCATCCTGGTGAGTAACAGGTCCATGGCCAGTGGTACCTGGGACTGGGGAAGGGACTGGGGACAGCAGGAGGATGGGTTTTAAATTTGTGAAGCCCCAAAGCCCATTTTTTAAAAATTTGCACACAGTAGAAATTTGATGAGTATTTGTTGCTTTCAAATTATTTAGTACAAAAAGCAGGAAGATGTAGTAAGAGGAACACTGCTCTCATCTCCGAGAACATGAGTTCAAATCCCTTTTATCCTTTCTGGGCCTCAGTTTCCCCATATCTTGAAAGAAGAGTTGCACCATATGACCCAAGGATGCTTCCAAGTCTAAGCAAATGATCTGAGGAGAGAAATTGAAAGTTGTATCCCCAAAGCCCTTATCTGTCTCTCTTGCTAACATGTCCCTCCAGGTTATATTCTTGATTCCCCCAAAAGGCCCAAAGCTTTAATACTACCCAAAATGACAAACTCTCAGAGAAAGAGGGTCCTAAGAAAGCACTGAATCCAAACCATGCCTGAATAGGAATCTTCCCTAGAGGCAGTCTTTGCTTGAAGACCCTTATTAAGGGGAGATTAGCTGCTTCCAAAGAAATCTGATGTATCCATGAATTGTTCTCATTTCTGGGAAACATCTCCTTATCTTGGAGTCAACATCTTCTATCCTGCAATTTTCCCTTAGTACCCCTAGTACTTTCTAAGTAGGGACATAGCAAGATAGAAGGGATAATGAAGAAAGAGGAGGAGGATCCTTTCTGCTTTCCCAGCTGATAAAGTTTAGAATTTTCAGCCAATGCCACCACCTGACATTTTGGTGAATACAGTATCTCCAACCTCCCTGTGTACCTCTCTCGTGTCTCTAGTCCTGAGCCTGGAGTTTAGGGAGAACCATCCTTTTCTTCTGTAACGCTTGAGGATTTCCTAGCTTTAATGGATCTTCTGTTACAATGGATCTTCATGTTACAATCAGATGAGATCTATGGGAGCTTAAGGTTTGCTCTAAGACCCACACTGAGATTCAATTAATCACACCCCAGTTACTTCCCATGGGAATCCAGGCGTTTGCCTGATGTGAATCTGTGGTTGGGTCTCTGTGTAAAATTTGTATCTTTTCACAGGATTCTGTATTGGTCTCTTTCTGTATATCTCCTTGTGTGTATTACAACTCTATATGTGCCTGAGGTTAAGTGAGAATATGTATGTCTCTGCTTTTGCACTGTTCTTTGAGTTTGACTATATTAAATGTATATCAGCCTGATATGTGACTGTATTGAGAGTAGGTTTATGTGTGTATGTCAGAATGTCTCTGAGGAAAAGTTAGTTAACTAACTAAGATAAGGTGTAAGATAGGCTGGGGATGGTCTAGCACACAAATTCAGAAACAAAAGCAAATTCCTTCCTCTGAATTAAAGCATTGAAACTTCCTGTACCGTACAATTGCTAGCCCATGAGATCCTGAATGTTATTTACTTCTCTGGGCTTCAGTTTCCTTATCTATAAAATTAACTGATGGGATAAGATGGTTTTCCAAGTCTAGATTTGTAATTCTAAATGCTTATATATGCTCTATATACTATATGTTATCATCAGCTGTCTGGTTCTCTACAGTTTTCATTCCTGAATCCAAATGAAATATTGTGCAATTATGCTGATTACATTGTAACATAATTGGTTAAATTAATCCTTGATCTATCACTTGCACCTAAGAGGAGAGGGAAGAGACCAGAAATGTTGGATCCCCTGAACAAACCATAGAAATATAAAAAAATAAGATCACCTTTGGTAGACAAAGGGATAAAGAGAGGAAAGATTAGTCATTCAATAAGCATTCATTAAACCCTAACTATGTGCCAGGCACTGTGCTAAGCACTGTGGATGTAAAGAATAGCAAAAACTAGTCCTTGATTTCCAAGAGTTCACAAAATAGGTGAAATATAGAATGCAAATAATTGAACAAGCAATGAAGATACAGGACAAAAGGAAACTCATGTCAAATGTGAGATGGGGAGTAGGAAGGGAAAGGTGGACAAAGATACAGACCAGCTAAGACATGCTACAGAATGTGGAATTGGAAGTGAATCTTAAAGGAAGTCATGGAAAGCATGAAGCAGAGCAGAGAACATTATAGGCATGGGAACTCACCAATGTACTAGCAATGTCATGGAAGACTAGTGTCACTAGATTATGCAGTGTGTGGAAGGGAGCAAAGTACACAAGAAGAAAGGAAGGTAGGATGGGGGCAAGTTATGAAGAGTTTTAATTATCAGAGAATTTTATATTTGGTCCTCAGAATTGCTAAATCATTCTGTGTCATGTCCTACACATTGTGACCATATTTGAGGTTTTCATGGCAAAGAAAAGAAAAAGGCTTTGCCACTTCCTTCTTCACTTCATTGGACATATGATGAAACTGAGGCAAAATTAAATGACTTGTCCAGAGTCACACACTTAATAAGTGCCTGAAGCTAGATTTGAACTCAGTTCTTCCTGACTCCAACCATGGAGCTCTATCCATGGCAATACTTAGCAATCCACAATAACAAATCACTGGAGTTAATTGAATAATGAGGTGACATGGTCAGATCTGAGATTTAGGAACAGTGCTTTGGCAACTGAGTGGGAGATGACTTTAAAAAGAGATAGATTTAAGGCAGGGGGAATAATTAAAAGGTTGTTGCAATAGTACAAGTTTATAGTGATGAGGACCTAACATCAGGGTGACAATTGTATGAGCAGTGAAAAAGGAAATGTATTACTAAGAAATGCAGTAAAAGTAAAAACAATAGATTTGACAACAGACAGGTGGCCATGACACTGAGGTTGCAAGCCTAACTAACTGAGAGAATGATGGTGCCTGTGAGAGTAATAGGAGGAACACAGCTGAAAGAAGATGACTTTCATGTCATATGACCAACAAAATGAAGACTGCTTTTTTCTGATTTCTAACTTCTCTCAAACCTCTTCGAAACAGAAATTATCTGCCAAAAATAAAACAACTTCAACTGTATCCCTGGTCAAGGAAATTTAGGAGTCAAAAGAAGATAAAAAATAAAGACAATAGGGAATTTAGGGAGAGAAAAGTTGCCAGGGTTGGGGTGGAGGGAAGGAGATAATGAGTTTAGTTTTGGACATGTAGAGTTTGAGCTGTCTATGGGACATTCAATTGCAGATCTCCAGGAGGCAGTTAATGATATGAAAATGGAACTCAGCAAAGAAATTAGGGCTAGAGACAGGAAGAAACTAAGAGCTCAGACACCAACAGAAAAGTGATCCAAATCATAGGATTGGAGCTTAGAATTAGAAGAGACTCTAATTAGGAGGGGATCATGCATTCAAGCCCTGTTATTGTATACTTGAAAAATGGAGACCCAGAGAATTAAGGCAACTTCTCAGAACCACACAGGCAAGAAGCAAAGCTGGGATTTCAATCAATAGTCTCTTAAAAGTTGTTCTAGCCTTGTTTTCCACAGAAAACAGAAAAACAGAGGGAAAAAATATCTCCTAGGAGTAAAAAGAGAAATGTAATGAACATGATCTGAATTGAAAATAAAAAAAACAAACAGATAAATATTTCCTCATCTCACATCTTCCACGAAGATCCCATCTTTTGCTGTAGTGAGAACATATCTGGAATATTGTATTCAATTTTGGGAACCACATTTTATGAATGTTTTGATGCCCAGGGGATATTTCAAATGAGGAAAACCAGAATGATGAAAGTCATAAAGCCCTACCTTACAAGAGTCAGTGAAAAAACTGGAGACATTAATTAGACTGTAGAAGAAAAGAAATGGAGTAAATGATGGGCACCTTCAAGCAGGAAAGTCTTCCAAGTGGATGAGAGAATTGAATTACTCGGCTTGATCCCAATGTCAAGTAATGCAGTAATGGGGAGAGGGGAGCAGAGAAGAGGAGAAAGAACTTGAGGAAAAACTTGAGAAAGACATCTTAGCCTCTTATAAAGACAAACTTTCTACCTGTTAGACCTTTCCATAAGTAGGATGGACAAGCTCAGGAAATAATGATTGCCTCATCACTATAGGTATTGAAGCACATGCTACATGATGACCTGGCAATAATATTGTGAAAGGGATTTTCGTTCATTTTTGAGTTATATGGTGGTTTCTGAGGCTCCTTATCCTTTGACAGTATATTCTCCTTTAATTAAATATTAATGGGGCAGCTAGGTGATACAGTGGATCGAGCACCAGTCCTGAAGTCAGGAGGACCCAAGTTCAAAGCTGCCTTCAGACATTTAATACTTTCTAGCTGTCACTTAACCCCAATTGCCTCAGAAAAAAAGTATTTAAGTATTGATGTAAAATTGTGGATAGAACAATGGACTTGCATTCAGGAAACTCACATTCAAATCTATCAGGCACTTACTAGTCAGTAATCTTGGCAACTTTGTCCTTTCTGTGTCTAGGTTTCTCAGGTTATTGACCTATCTCGTAGGAAAGCAGTTTGAAAAATTAAAACACTATAAATGTAAATTATTATTGTTGCTATTATCATCATCATTATCATTTTAAGATCTATTCTCCTTTCTATTCACTATTCTCTATTCTCATTAAGGTCCCAATTACGCCATTTCTAAAATATTGTAATAATTGCCTAAGTTTTCTTCTAGCCAGAGGTTGCTCTTATCTTCCATTTTTTCTCCACAAGTTGGAAAAGTGATTTTCCTACAAGATGGATCTGACCCAATCAATTTACCTGAAAAACTCTGATTGCTCTCTATTTTCTCTAAGGCCAAATAAACTCTTCTTTGG
The DNA here is from genome assembly GCF_016432865.1 of Antechinus flavipes. Lineage (NCBI taxonomy): Eukaryota > Metazoa > Chordata > Mammalia > Dasyuromorphia > Dasyuridae > Antechinus > Antechinus flavipes. Next base: position 553,463,940 of record NC_067400.1, on the reverse strand, counting down.
CCCTAAAAGGTATTCATTATCTTAATTCAACTTATCTTTTCAAGCTTATTACATTTCTCCACTGCACATGCTCTATGATCCACATTGCTTTTCTTACTCTCCTCACTTGTCATTCCATCTTTTTTCTCTCTATTGTTACATAAGCTATTCCTTGTGCCTAAATGTACTGTTTTCTCCCCTCTGCCTCTGGAATGCCCAGTTTCTTTCAAAGTTCAGATCTTGCATCCCCTAGAATATAAGATCTTTCCTGATCCTCTTATCTTTAAGTGACTTCCTCCAAAAATTAACTTGCATTTACTTTGTATTTTGACTTGAGAACAGGGAATGTTTCATTTTTTCTTTATATACTTAGCACCATGCCCAGTGCCTGGCACCTAACAATTAATTACTTAATCGATTTACATCATTTGAAATACAGATTTGCCAGTGGAGAGAGACCAGCCATTTTTTTCAAATTTTCTCTTACTAAATTTTATGCAATAATATTTGAGTTTCTTGCATTTACCTCCAGGGTTATCAGACAAAGGGACGTGGGGGATCTGTCTCCTCCCTCACCCCAGAGCTTTCTGGCCAGTCCTAGCAAGGATGTCAGGGGGGAATGTGACCTTCAACATCTCTTACACAAGCTTCTTCTTATTGGGCTTCCCAGGACTAAAGGAATCAAGGTCCCTTCTGATCCTCCCATTTCTCTTTCTCTATATGGTGATCCTCTCAGCCAATGGCCTAATCGTCTATACTGTGACCATACAGAGGAGCCTGCATCAACCCATGTATGTACTCATCAGCCTACTCCTGGCCATCAATATCTGCACTGCTACCACTGTGGTCCCTCCTATGCTCTTCAGTTTTTCCATCCACTTCAATCACATCTCTTTAACTTGTTGTCTTGTCCGGATGTTCTTCAACTATTTTCTACTTGTTTGGGATTGCAATATCCTTCTAGTCATGGCTCTGGACCGTTATGTTGCCATTTGTTACCCTCTGCGCTACACAGAGATCATGACAGGCCAGGTACTAGCAGGGCTGGTAGGGGTAGCTGCCAGCAAGAGTGCCGGCATTGTGGCTCCCGCGGTGATTCTGGCTGCAAGAGTACAATTTTGCCGCTCCAACGTGATCCATCATTTCACCTGCGAGCACATGGCCTTGATGAAGCTGTCCTGTGGAGACATCTCACTAAATAAGACTGTAGGACTTGCCCTCCGTGTCTTTAATAGGATCTTGGACCTGCTTCTCCTCGCCACCTCCTACACACGCATCATCCATGCTGCCTTCAGGATCTCCTCCGGCAGTGCCCGCTCAAAGGCCCTTCACACATGTGGATCTCACCTACTTGTCATCTTCACTGTGTATGGCTCCACTTTGTCCTCTTCGATCGTGTATCGTGTGGCCCGCACTGCCTCTCAGGATGTACACAACTTGATCAGTGCCTTCTATTTGCTGATTCCCAGCCTTGTCAATCCTATCATATATGGGGCCAGAACCAAGGAGATCAGGGAACATTTAGCAAAGTTGTTCCAGAAGGCAGAGCCATGAATAGCCCCCACCTCCACAAACACACACACCAAAAAGGGACCTTCCAGACTGGTTGTGATTGGGATCAAAAGGGTGGGATTTGAATGGAGAAAATCCTCATGAAAGATGTGATGAATTTCCAACTAAGTCTGGAAGAAAACCAGCATTGAATGACAGTGATTACAATGGAAGTTCAGTCAGAAAGTATCAAATCTATACTTAGATTATCAGCTCTCACCCTAAAATCCTATTCCCTCTTCCTGCACTGGCCCTCTCTACAACATCCCTAACTAGTGGTGCCTTAGTATCCACCTGCTCCCAACTCATACAGAAGAGGTGGCTCACTCCAATTTTGTCCAACTTCAGTTATTGGGAAGGTTTTCCTTATATCAAATGAAAGGTGATATTTCTACTGCTTCTCCCCATCAATCCTAGTTCTATCCTATAAGGACATGATAAACAATTCTAATTCTTTTATCACAATTGTCTCTTAGTAATTGATAGCAGGCATTGTATCCTTCTAATTCATTTCATCTGCAACTAAACATCCTTAGTTCCTTCAACCTCTCCTTATATGGTCTGAGCTTTAGTCTTCTCACCAACCTGGATGTCATCCTCTAAATGAGCTGCAGTTTGCCAGAGTCTTTCCTTAAACATGCCTAGAATTGAAGATCTCACTATAGGTGTAGTCTGCCCATGGCAGTGAGAAGTGATTATCCCCTCCCTCATTCTATTTTATCCTTTTATTCTTGATTTTAAATCGCTTTCACTTTTGTTCCAGTCATGTCATCTCTTTGTAACCTACTAAATACCCCAGCTTTATTTCCTATGGTTCAGGAGACAGAGCATTGAATTTATATTCAGAAAATCTGGTTCACATTCTTCCTCTATTAATTACATTCTTTGCAAAATTTTTAAATTCTCTGTTTCACTTTCTTCATTTGTACCATATAAGGTTAAATCAAATGCCATTCAAGGTTTAAATTAATGATCCAATGAACATATTTTTGCTATATCATCTCTTGAATTCATTGTGAAAACTTTATATTTGTTCTCATTCAATTATACATCATTATATTTACTATATCTTCCTAATCTGAAAAGATCTTTTTTAGATCCAAATTGTATGATTCAACTTATCTATCCCTACTTGAGCTTAATTTGATATGTCTATCATTCATGCCTTCCCCAAATTAGTGATTAAAATGTTAAACTGCATAAAAGTAAGGACATTTAGACACTTTTCTGAAGATTCTAAACAAGCTTCATATTGACCCACTTGATGATTCCACTTTTGGTCTAATCATTCACCAGTTTTGAATATATATAACTTTACCATCATTTAGTCGACATAGTTTATGTCTCTTGGTTTTTGGAGGTCCTGGATCCACCCACATTCCCATCAATTTCCCATGCCCCAAGCTTTGAGTCAACTTCTTCCAAGATGGTATCCTTTCTCCAGCAGAGACTATGGAGTTCAAAAAATGCTAATTCTTGCAAAGATGTGAAACCAAGTTTAGCAAATGTGCATATGTTTATATATACCAAACACAGGATTGATTCCCTATTCTTGACTCATTGACAAACCATTGTGACTCTGACCTTCTATATACCTCTTCACTATCAGTCTCTCACACACAGTCACTTTTTAAAAAACAACTTCTTCCACACATATAGTGACAAAACCCTAGCATTACAATGCATTACTGTATTTGGACTCTCAGAATGTGTGTTAATGACCTGATTCTGCTCCTTAATGTCTTTGGGACTGCCTCCCAAACTTGATCAGTGCCTTCTATTTGCTGATTCCCAGCTTTGTCAATCCTGTCATCTATGGGGCCAGAACCAAGGAGATCAGGGTACATTTAGCAAAGTTGTTCCACAAGGCAGAGCTATGAATAACCACACACAAAACAAGTCATTTAATCTCTCTGGGTCTCACTTTGTTCATTTATACAATGAGAAAATTGGATTAGATTATTTCTAGGATTCTTTCCAACTCTAAATCTATGAGTCTTTAAATTTCACTCTGCACATAAACCCACATGTCCAAGGATTCTCCTTTACAGTCATGACTTGAAACATCAACATCACAGGTCTGTCCTGACAATTCTTATAGAAATCTGGGACATAGTTGGAGGCACTGGGCAGCCAGGCTTTCTTGCTGCCTCCTATATACAGATATTCCCTCTTTACTGTTATTATCATAAGGATATCATAAGAAACTTTCAAATGCTTTCCTGAAACCAGCTACATAATATCTATCATACTCTTCTGATTGAGATTAGGCTGGTATAGCTTTTGTTTTATGAATCGAAGGTACCTCTGACTGCTGTTTCCCTTTCTAAATAATCACAAACTATCCTTTCTAGAATATATTCTAAAGTTTTACCAATATTTGAAATCTCGTTTATTACAATCTATTTTTCAGGACCCCCCCAATTTTAAAAAGACATTTATTAAATCATTCAACTATCCTTGACAATGAATCTACAATCATATCCCCAAACTCCAACATTAATTTGGAATATAATTCATCAAAGACTCTTGTTTTGAACTCACTGAGAGTGATGAGATCTTGCCTTACCTTTTTCTCAGGTCTTAAATGATGCAATATAAATCATAGCAAATTTGGAGTTAGGGGGCCTAGTGATCAAATTTTGATTCTGTCACTAATTTTTCTTGTAACCTTGGATAAATTATTTAACTTCTCAGCACTTTTGTTTCATTATTTATGATATAAGGAATATGAATTAGATGTGCTCTGAACTTCCTTCTACTGTTAAATCTAAAAGCCTTTGAAATCCCCATTAACCAAATATTTGTGTGTCTTTCCAAATTTGAATATCATTATCTGATAGAGAAAACAGAAGCAAATTGGCTTGAGGGTTTCTGCCTTGTCCATAACATCAATTATTATTGAATGATGGTATAGCTGATCAAGAGTCCTATCAATGTTTTGCTCTTCCACCTGACACTCACATGGCTAAAAGGATTCTTTCTTCTGTCCTTAGTATTCATCTATTATTTGAGCTCTTAGAAATCATCATAAGAAATTTTTGTTTAATGCTTTTTTCATACATTTTATTCTCATATCCAATTCCTTTCAAATATACACTTCCCTTCTTCCAGGGAGCTTTTCCTTTCCAAGGAAAAAGGAAAGGAGAAAGGAGAAAGGAGAAAGGAGAAAGGAAAGGAGAAAGGAAAGGAGAAAGGAAAGGAGAAAGGAAGGAAAGGAAAGGAAGGAAAGGAAAGAGAAAGGAAAGGAAAGGAGAAAGGAAAGGAAAAAGGAAAGGAAAGAAAGGAAAAAGGAAAGGAAAGGAAAGGAAAGGAAAGGAAAGGAAAGGAAAGGAAGGAAAGGAAAGGAAAGGAAAGGAAAGGAAAGGAAAGGAAAGGAGAAAAGAAAGGAAAGGAGAAAGGAAAGGAAAGGAGAAAGGAAAGGAAAGGAAAGGAGAAAGGAAAGGAAAGGAGAAAGGAAAGGAAAGGAGAAAGGAAAGGAAAGGAGAAAGGAAAGGAAAGGAAAGGAGAAAGGAAAGGAAAGGAAAGGAGAAAGGAAAGGAAAGGAAAGGAGAAAGGAAAGGAAAGGAAAGGAAAGGAAAGGAAAGGAAAGGAAAAGGAAAGGAAAGGAGAAAGGAAAGGAGAAAGGAAAAGGAAAGGAGAGGAGAAAGGAAAGGAGAAAGGAAAGGAGAAAGGAAAGGAGAAAGGAAAGGAAAGGAAAAGGAAAGGAGAGGAAAGGAAAGGAAAGAAAGGAAAGGAAAGGAAAGGAGAAAGGAAAAGGAAAGGAAAGGAAAGGAAAGGAGAAGGAAAGGAAAGGAAAAAGGAAAGGAGAGGAGAGAGAGGAGAGGAGAGAGAGGAGAGGAGAGGAGAGGAAGGAGAGGAGAGGAGAGGAGAGGAGAGGAAGGAGAGGAGAGGAAAGGAGAGGAAGAGGAGAGGAGAGGAAAGGAGAGGAAGAGGAGAGGAGAGGAGAGGAGAGGAGAGGAGAGGAAGAGGAGAGGAGAGGAGAGGAGAGAGAGGAGAGGAGAGAGAGGAGAGGAGAGGAGAGGAGAGGAGAGGAGAGGAGAGGAAGGAGAGGAAAGGAGAAGGAAAGGAAAGAAGTAAGGCAGTGTTACTGGAGTTGCCAAACATCTCAATACAATTTTCATTCCTAATGACTACTGAGAAGCCACTTACTCAGTGAGGTGGGTGAAAGATGAAATGAATGAGAAAATAAAAGTTTGAGCTTCTGAATATAACAGTTGATTAAACTATACATGTCAATTGCATAGTAAAGCAGAAGCAGATTTCAACTTGTCCTACATTCTGAATAGATGGATAGGCAGATTTTTATGCATTAAAAACAATTAAAGAAATAAAATTTGATTAAAAGAGAAGATTAGCCAGTTTGTATATGTGAATAATCTGATACCCGGAACTTTCTAAATTGGGGAAGGGAAAGAAAACAGATATAATTCCTTGAAATAAGAAAAAGCAGTGTCCTACTCCCTCCAAATGTCAGCATTTCATCAGAGAAACATGCAAATAAATAATTGACAAGGTCAGAGCCAGTTTTCAGATAAGATATATGGATTGCTTGAGGTGAATAGTTGTGAGAAATCTCATTGCATCAGTCTTCAGATCTGACTGGGTTTCTGGTCAACATAATCTACATTCTACCCTAAGAAGCAGGTGGAAGTGGTTCAGCTTCTCAACACACACAGGATTAGGTTCAAATAATACAAGAAAGTATTCTCAGTATTCCTACAATTGAATAAACTTTTCTCCCAAGACTGAAATTGGTTAACACTTATAATTGAATAGAAAGGGAACTGGGTTAACTCGAGAGTTGAGTCACAAGATGAAGTCAGTGTAGTTCACTCAGTTCCCTTACCAGTTCAACAAGGTGCACATGTGTCCTTCAACAAAAGGACAAAGTACATCCTAAATCAAGATAATGTCAAAATGGGTTCATTATTTAGACATAAAAAGTGATAATATAAGTAAATTAGGCGAAAAAGAAATAGTCTAGTTCTCACATCTGTGGACAAAGGAGGAAGTTTTGGCCAAAGAACTAAAAATCATTATGAAATACAAAATGGATAATTCTAATTACATTAAATTAAAAGGGTTTTGCTCAAACAAAATCAATGCAGCCAAGATTAGAAGGGGGAAATTTTACAGCAAAAGTTTATGATAAAGGCCTCATTTTCTAAAATATAGAGAGAATTAATTCAAATGTAAAAGAAGATAAGCTATTCTCCAGTGATAAATGGTCAAAGGGTATGAACAGACAATTTTCAGATAAAGAACTTAAAGCCATTTCTAGTCATATGGAAAAATACCCTAAATCAGTGTTGACCAGAGAAAAGAAAATTAAAACAACTTTGAGATACTATCTCATACCTATCAGATTGGCTAAAGTAACAAGAAAAGACAATAATAAATTTTGAAATAAAGAAATAAATAATGTTTCGAGGGGATGTGGGAAAACTGGCACACTATACATTGTTGATGGAATTGTGAATGATCCAAACATTCTGAAAAGTAATTTGGAACTATGCCCAAAGGCCAATAAAATTGTGCATACCCTTTGATCAAGCAATGTCTCCACTGGGTCTGTATCCCAAAGATATCATTAAAAAGGGAAAAGGACTTACACGTGCAAAAATATTTGTAGCAGCCATTTTTATAGTGGCAAGGAATTGGAAATTGAGAGGAATAAGTTATGGCATATGAAAATAATGGAAAATTAGTTCTATAAGAAGTGATTTCAGAAAAACTATAAAGACTTACATGAATTGATGCTGAATGAAGTGAACGAACCAAGAGAACATTGTATACAATAACAAGATTATATGATGGATTTGGCTCTTTCTAACAATGTGGTGATTAAAAGAAATTCTAGTAGACTTAGAATGGAAAATGCCATTCCCATCTAGAGAAAGAACCATGGAGACTGAATGTGGATCAAAGAGTAGTATTTTTTACTTTTTTGTTCTTGTTGTTTGTTTCTTTCTTTCTCATATATTTTCCTTTTGATCTGATTTTTCTTGTACAGCATGATGAAGATGGAAATATGTTTAGAAGAATTGCACATTTAATCATGAACAGATAGATAGACGAGAGATAAATTTTTAAAAAGGACAAAGCCCCTGTACCATGGAAAAGGACCACACAAAACACATGGCAAGTTCCATACCAGATACTTCAAGTCATCAGATCAAAGAGTTTTCCTGATCACTTTATTATAACACTTTGGCAAAACCAGTCAATACATTAACCAAGTCTAACACTATATGCAGTACTCCACATCAATTGTCTCCTACTTCTACAATGGAAGGATAGGGGGAGGGGTATTTTCTTAACTTTCATTCTAAACTTGAACACCAATAACATTTTCATTTTAATGTTTTTTATGTTTATATTGATATCATCATTGTATGGACTATTTTCTTAGCTGTATTTATTTCAGCATTAATTAATGTGTTCTCATAGTTCTTTAAATTTCTTTTCCTTATTATTTCTTAGGATAAAGTAATTACATTCATCTTCTACAATTTGTTTAGCCATTCTCCAACTGATAGTCACCTATCGTTTCTAGTTATTTGTTACTATAAAGAATACTGTGATGAATATGCTGATATGTATAGTGCCTTTCTCTCTTTGGTCTAGTTGAGGTATGTGCCTAATAATGGGATCTCTGAGTTAAAGGGAATGGATTTTTAGTCATCATTCCAATGGACTTAACAATTTTGTGAGAACCAGAATTTAATGCCTGGGCAAAAGGGAGGAGGAAGGCGTGGAGAATAGGATGAGGGAGCAAAATATGTCAGCATTCTCACATTTCTTGAACAGCTCAGCTCCTAAATGTTGAGCAATCAATAATTCACTACTTTGGAAACAATACTGTACTTATCAAGGAAAGATAGGAAAATGAAAATATGAAAAAATTTAAAATGAATGAAAAATAAAAATGAAAATTACATTAAATAAAAAATTTTTAAATTCCCATTTTCAAGGAATTTACATTCTATTGATGGATACAATGCAGTATCCAGAATCATAGATTTAGAGCAGCAAGAGACTTTAGAAATCAACATGAAGATGGTCCAAAGAGTTCATGATGAAAATTACTTATTAGTTAAGATTAGGGGCAACCAAAAGCCCTCAAATCTGTCCATGAATTAGGGGATGCTTCCCTCAAGCTTATGGTGTCCTCCCCTAGTGAAATAAATGCATGAAAACAATTTGTTCCAATAACCATAAATATGGCTACAGCAGGCACTATGGAATACTTAGAGCTTGGTCAGACATCAAAGACACCAAGATTATCCACTGGAGCATTGTCAGTCATCTTGACTTTTCTCCTCTTACTGGATTTCAGTGACTCTGGAAGAGAGAGTAAGATTGATGACTTTGTGCAACTCTACCTCACTTAAATCTAGCTCATGAATAAATCAAGACACCACCCTGTGATGTCATTGATCCTCTTCAAAAATGAAGGACAAATAACAACAACTGAGCTATAAGAAAGAAAAAAATATGATAAATTCTGTAAAGCATGGAAAGACTCTTATAACCTGATACAATCTGAAATAAGCAAAGCCAAGAAATGCACAATTATTATAAGAATGTAAAAAAAAAAACTGTAACCTATAAACCAACTAAAATTTAGGCAAACTTTAAACAAAAGATGCCACCACTCACTCCTTTGAAGTGGTGAGTGGTCCACAGAAATGGAACATTGCATATACCATAAGATTTTTTTTCAGTGTATTGATTGGCTTTGTTGCAATTTTTCTATTCTTCCTAATTTTTATAAGAAATTCCTTAAAAAAAAAAAAACAAAAAAGAAATTCTTCATCAAAGGGGATGGCTTTCTGAGAGATGGAGAGATACACAGGATACATACTAACTGTAGGTAATGTTACCAAAAAAAGCAATAAAAACCTACTTTTAAAAACTAAAAAAAAAAAAAAAAAAAACTACTTATTAGTGTCTTAAGCAGGAAATAGCTTCTCAATATGTTTATTTTGCCTTGGTAACAACAAGCATGTGAATGATTCTTTTCTTAATATTTTATAATTATATGAAATAAGTTTTAATTTGAAGTTTTGGGGGCAAAAGTTATAATTGAAATTTTTAAATACTTAAAAATATATGGGGAGTAAGGTTTAAAGCAGAGGTCCTCAAACTTTTTAAATAGGGGGCCAGTTCACCGTTCCTCAGACTGTTGGAGAGCCGGACTATAGTAAAAACAAAAACTTTGTTTTGTGGGCCTTTAAATAAAGAAACTTCATAGCCCTGGGTGAGGGGGATAATTGTCCTCAGCTGCTGCATCTGGCCTGCGGACTATAGTTTGAGGACCCCTGACACTTTAAGGTTTAAGGAGACTGGAAAAGTAGATAAAGACAGGGTATTAAAAGCATTCAAAACCAGAGGATTTTCTTATTAACTCTGAAGGTACTAGGAAGCCATTGGATTTTTCATATGATTAGATCTGCATTTAGTAGATCCCAAGTGATATGTTGACTTGGGTGTCAACTGAATAAAAATGAGATCCAACTCTCTTTTCCTGAGTCATCCAAGTGCAATGGCAAGACAGAAGACAAAATGACTTGCCCAGAATGCAGCAAATAGCATGGTGAATAGCAGTGGTATTTTTCATGCTTGAACAAACTCCAAGCACTGCACAGCATGTGCTTCATCTACCTTCATGACTACTGGAAGAAATTGTTCCCATCCACCCATTCCACAGAGGAAAGTCTTCACATGCTTGGAGTAAACATTCCCCTGGCTTATCATGAGGGTTGAAGCCTGGCAGTACCTTCAGTCTGATTTAGATCATCTACCAAGATGTTTTACCAGTGTGTGGCTACTGTATATGTTACAACTTTTGGGAGACTCAGTTAAGAGTTACGGGAATAAGGTGAACATCAAAGGTGTCAGAAATTCATAGTGGATGAATCACCATTTTTATCTGAGGGACCATGGGACTTGGACTAGAGAAAATTGGGAATCAACGAGGCCTAGAGAATTTGGGTAAAGGATTATATTAGATAATTACAGCACCATTCCATTTCACCAAAGAAAATCTTTTAAAAGTATTTTCAATTACCTAAAATCCAAATCAAATATTTCTGTATATGGCACATTCCTAGGAAATACAATGGGATGATCTTGGGTTTAGGGAGAAGAGGATGACAGAATTAAGAGCCAAACTACAATGGTAGTGGCTGAAGGAGAGGTAGTTAGGAAACTCATATAACAAACCTTATAAATCCCATAGACTCTTAGAGCTAAAAGTTTAAAGAATTCCATTCTCTTCTCTACAACTTCCTTTTGTAGTTTGTACAGTCCCTGGCACCAAAAAGGAAAGTGGCAATGGATAATGAAAAGAAAGCTGAATTTGGAGTCAGGGAATCTGGATTCTAGTCCTAGCTCTGTTATCTATTAGATGGGCAACATTGGCAAGTCTCTTCTTCCCGGATCTCAGTTTGATCATCTGTAAAAGGAAAGAGTTGTACTAGGCGGTCTCCAAGATCTCTTCTAGCCATCAAGCCTATGAACCCATGACATAAGCCATATTCTCTTTCCCCCAAGGATGTCAACCCAGGACAGAGATAGGGTCTGGTCAGGTTGAACACTTCTTACTCTCAGCCACCCCCCAAGAGAATACTACTGATTGGCTGAACCAAAGCCATGATTGGTTCCTGGGGGAATCCTCAGGGAAGCACAAAAAGATTTAACCTTCACACAGAGACAACAGTTCATCTTCTCAGGTGAGTAATGGGTCTATGGCCAGTGGTGTTGGGACCAGAGAAGGGGCAGGATGACAGGAAGGAGGAGGAATTTTCATTTGTGCAACCTCAATACCTACTTAAAAACCTTGCACACATTAGGAGTTTGATGAATATCTGTTGTTTTCAAATTATTTAGTACAAAAGCAGGAGGATGTAAAGGAAGGAATACTGCTCTCATCTCTGAGAACATGAGTTCACATCCCTTTTATTCTTTCTGGACCTCAGTTTCCCCATCTCTTGAAAGAGAAGTTGTACCATATGAACCTGAGGATGCTTCCAAGTCTAAGCAAATGATCTGAGGAGAGAAATTGAAAGGTATATCCCCAAAGTCCTTATCTGTCTGGACCTCTCTTGCTAACATGTCCCTCCAGGTTATATTCTTGATTCCGCAAAAAGGCCATAAGCTTTAGTGCTACACAAAATCACACAGAGAAGGAGGGTCCTAAGAAGGCACTGAATCCTAACCATGCCTGAATAGGAATCTTGCCTAGAGGTAGCCTCTGCTTGAAGACACTTATTAAGGGGAGATTAGCTGCTTCATAAGAAATCTTATGTATCCATGAATTGTTCTCATTTCTGGGAAACATCTCCTTACCTTGGAATGAACATCTGTCACCCTGTAATTTTCCCTCAGTACCCCTAGTACTTTCTAGGTAGGGACATAGCAAGATAGAAGGGATAGTGAAGAAAGAGGAGGAGGATCCTTTTCTCTTTCCCAGATGATAACGTTCAGAATTTTCAGCCAATGCCACCACCTGACATTTTGGTGAATACAGCATCTCCAACCTTCCTCGGTGCCTCTCTCGTGTCTCTACTCCTATCCTGTGTTTAGGGAAAACCATCTTTTTCTTCTCTAAGGCTTGAGGATCTCCTAGCTTTAAGGGATTTTCTTTTTAAGGGATCTTTAAGTGAAACAATCAGATGAGATCTATGGGAGCTTAAGGTTTGCTCTAGGACTCACACTGAGATTCAACTGATCACCTCCCAGTTACTTCCCATGGGACTCCAGGCATTTGGCTGATGTGAATCTGTGGTTGTGTCTCCCCTATAGATTTGTGTCTTTTCACAGGCTTCTGTACTGGTTTCTTTCTGTGTGTATATCTCCTTGTGTGTATTACAATTCTATGTGTGCCTGAAGTTAAGTGAGAATATGTATGTCTCTGCTTTTGCACTGGTCTTTGTGTTTGACTGTGTTAAATGTATATCAGCCTGATATGTGACTGTATTGAGAGTGGGTTTATGTGTGTATGTCTGAATGTCTCTGAGGAGTTAGTTACCCACAGAGTAAGATGCAAGATAGGCTAGAGAGGGTCCAGCCCACAAAATCCTTCTAATTAAAGCATTGAAACTTCCTTTACTTTCTCTAGGCCTTAGTTTCCTCATCTATAAAATTAAGGAGTGGGATAAAATGGTTTTCCAAATCTAGATCTGGGATTTTATATGTTTCCATATGCCAGCTATATGCTCTATATTCTATTTGGCTCTCTGGTTCTCTCCATTTTTCATTCTTGAATCCAAATAAAGTACATGCAATTATGTTGATTAAATTGTAACATGATTGATTCAATTAAGCCTTGATCTGTCACTGGCACCTAAGAGGAGAGGGAAGAGGCCAAAAATGTTCAATCTCCTGAACAAACCATATAAATATAAAAAGATAAGATCACCTTTGGTAGACAAAGGGATAAAGAGAGGGAAGGTTAGTCATTCAACAAGCATTTATTAAGCTCTAACTATATGCCAGGCACTATGCTAAGCACTGTGGCTGTAAAGAATAGCAAAATTAGGCCCTTGATTTCCAAGAGTTCACGAAATAGGTGAGACATAGAATGCAAATAACTGAGCAAGCAATATATATATACAGGACAAAAGGAACATCATGTCAAATGTGAGATGGGGAGTAGGAAGGGAAAGATGGACAAAGACAAAGACCAGCAAAGCTCTTCAGAAAGTAGAATTGGAAGTGAACCTTAAAGGAAATTGTAGAAAGCATGAAGCAAACCAGAGAGCATTCCAGGCATGGGAAATCATCAATGTACTAACAATGTCATGGAAGACCAGTGTTACTTAGATTATTCAGTGTGTTGAGGGGAGTAAGCAAGGGGAATAATTAAAAGGTTACTGCAATAGCACAATGATGAGGACCAGCACCAGGGTGACAATTTTGTGAGCAGTGAAAAGGGAAATGTCCTACTGGGAAATGCAGTAAAAGTAAAAACAAGAGGAGATTTAACAACAGAAAAATGAATATGACACTGAGATTGCGACCCAACTAACTGAGAGGATGACAGTACCCTTAAGAGTAATAAGAGGAACACAGCTCAGAGAAGAGAATAACAGAGGACTTTCATGTCACAGTCCCAAAAAATGAAGACTATACCTTTTTCTGATCTCCAAGCTCACTCAAACCTCTTCGAAACAGAAATTATGTGCCAAAGATAAAACAACTTCAACTGTGTCCCTGGTCAAAAAAATTCAAAACTCAAATGAAGGTAAAAATAAAGACAAAAGTAGAGAATTTGAGGAGAGGAAGCTTGCCAGGAAGGGGAACAGAGAGAGAAGATAATAAGTTTAGTTTTGAGCTGTCTATGGGACATCCAATTGCAGATATCCAGGAGATAGTTAATTATATGAAAATAGAGTTCAGCAAAGAAGTTAGGGCTGGAAACAACAAGAAATCAAGTGCTGGACTCCAACAGAAAAAGTGATCAGAACCATAGGATTGGAGCTTTGAATTAAAAGGGATTCTAATTAGAAGGGCATAATGCTTTCAAATCTTGTCATTGTATATTTGAAGAATGGAGACACAAAGAATTAAAACAACTTCCCAGAACCACATAGGTAAAGCTGGGATTTCTCTAAAATTACTCTAGCTTTCTTTCCCAAAGAAAACGGAAAAACAGAGAAAAATCTCTCCTGGGAGTAAAAAGAGAAATAAATGCAAAGAACACAATCTGAATTGAAAATACCAAAAAAGCCAGATAAATATTTCCTGATTTCTTGTCTTCCACTAAATCTATGTGGGGCTGAATTAAAAGGAACATAGCGTCTAGAAGGAGATCCCATCTTTTGCTATAGTGAGAACACAGCTGGAATATTGTGTTTTGAGGAACCACATTTTATGAATGGTTTTGATGCCCGGGGGATATTTCAAATGAGGAAAACCAGAATGATGAAAGTCTCAAAGTCCTACCTTACAAGAGGCAGTGAAAAGAAATGGAGACTTTAATTAGATGGGGAGAAAAAAAGAAAGGAAGTGAATGATGGGCATCTTCAAGCAGGAAAGGCTTCCAAGATGAGAGAATTGAATTGCACTGTTTGACCCCAAGTTCAAGTAATAAAATAATGGGGAGAGTGGAAAAGGGAAGAGGAGAAAGAACTTGAAAAAGAAATCTCAGCCCCTTTTAAAGACAAACTTTCTATCTGTTACAACTTTCCAAAAGGAGGATTGCAAGCTTAGGAAGTAATGATTGCCCCATCACTGTAGGTATTGAAGCACAGGCTACAGGATGATTTGGCAATGATATTGTGGAAAGGATTTTTGCTAAATATGGGTTATGATTTTTGAGGCTCCTTCTCCCTTTGACATTATATTCTCCTCCTTTAATTAAGTATTGATATTAAATTGTAGATAGAGCAATGGACTTGCATTCAGGAGACCCAGACTCAAATCTATCAAACACTTACTAGCAGGGATCATGGGAAACTCCCTTGTCTATTCTGTGTCTACGTTCCTCAGGTATAAAATTGAGATAAATTGATTGAATTGCTCACCTCACAGAGCTGTTGTAAGAAAAACAATTTAAAAAACTTAAAATACTATAAGTGTAAATTATTATTCTTGCTATTCTCTTCATCGTTTTTAAGATCTATCCTTTTCTCTATGTATACATTCACTATTCTCATTTGGGTTCTAACCACTCCACTTCTGGACTATTGCAATAACTGCTTAATTTGTCTTCCAGCCACAAGTTGCTCCTGTCTTCCATTTTTTCTCCACAAGTTAGAAAAGTGATTTTCCTAAAGGATAGTGCTGATCCTAGCAATTCTCACCTGAAAAACTCTGGTGACTCCCTATCTTCTCTAAGGCCAAATAAACTCCTGTTTGACCCTAGAAGCTATTCATAATCTTAATTCAACTTATCTTCCCAGGCTTAATATGCATTTCTCCATTGCATGTATGCTAAAATCCAGACTCTCTTGCTCTTCTCCCTTGTCATTCCATCTTCTTTCTCTCTGTTGTTTCATAAGTTATCCCTTATACCTAGAATGCACTGCCTCCTCCCCTCTGCCTCTGAGATGAGCAGCTTCTTTCAAAGCTGAAACTGTCTTTCCTAGTTTTTAATATCTATTCTGATCTTGATCTGTTAGTGCCTCCCTCCAAAAATTATTTTGTATTTCCTCTGTATATATTTTGAACATATTTTCACATGTACATTTTGTCTCCCCCAATTGATTGGCCTTCTTGAGGACAGGGAATGTTTCGTTCTTTTCTTTATACACTAGCACCAAACCCAGTGACTGGCACCTAATAATTGATTGATTTACACTCACTTGAAAGATAGATTTACCAATAGAGAACAAGCCATTTTTTCACGATGTCTCTTACTAAATGTTATGCAGTAATATTTGAGTATCTTGCATTTATCTCCAGGGTTATCAGACAAAGGGAAGTGGGGGATCTGTCTCTTCCCTTACCCCACAACTTTCTGGCCAGTCCTAGCAAGGATGTCAGGGGGGAATGTGACCTTCAACATCTCTTACACAAGCTTCTTCTTATTGGGCTTCCCAGGACTAAAGGAATCAAGGTCCCTTCTGATCCTCCCATTTCTCTTTCTCTATATGGTGATCCTCTCAGCCAATGGCCTGATCGTCTATACTGTGACCACACAGAGGAGCCTGCATCAACCCATGTATGTTCTCATCAGCCTACTTCTGGCCATTAATATGTGCACTGCCACCACTGTGGTCCCTGCCATGCTCTTCAGTTTCTCCACCTACTTCAATCAAATCTCTTTAACTTGTTGCCTTGTCCAAATGTTCTTCATCTACTTCCTACTAGCTTTTGAATGCAATATCCTTCTAGTCATGGCTCTGGACCGTTATGTTGCCATTTGTTACCCTCTGCGCTACACAGAGATCATGACAGGCCAGGTACTAGCAGGGCTGGTAGGGGTAGCTGCCAGCAGGAGTGCCGGCATTGTGGCTCCCGCAGTGATTCTGGCTGCAAGAGTACAATTTTGCCGCTCCAACGTGATCCATCATTTCACCTGCGAGCACATGGCCTTGATGAAGCTGTCCTGTGGAGACATCTCACTAAATAAGACTGTAGGACTTGCCCTCCGTGTCTTTAATAGGATCCTGGACCTGCTTCTCCTTGCCACCTCCTACACACGCATCATCCATGCTGCCTTCAGGATCTCCTCTGGCAGTGCCCGCTCAAAGGCCCTTCACACATGTGGATCTCACCTACTTGTCATCTTCACTGTGTATGGCTCCACTTTGTCCTCTTCGATCGTGTATCGTGTAGCCCGCACTGCCTCTCAGGATGTACATAACTTGATCAGTGCCTTCTATTTGCTGATCCCCTGCCTCGTCAACCCTGTCATCTATGGGGCCAGAAACAAGGAGATCAGGGAACATTTAGCAAAGTTGTTCCAGAGGGTAGAGCCATGAATAACCATTCCCCCACCCAAAAGAACCTTCAGACAGATTGCTACTGGGATCAATGGGAAGGCATTAAAGATGAGAAAATCCTCATAAAAGACTCATGGTAAGTTTCTAACACTGGGAGACAACCAGAGGTGAATAACAGTTATCACAAAGCAAATTCAGTCAGAAACTAATGTCTGTTCTTAGATTATCAACTCTTACTCTAAAATCTTATTCCCAAAAACTCAGAGCTGCAAGGGATCTCTGAAGACATCCAGTCCCAGCTCTTCCTGCACTTTATAACGTCCCTAACTAGTAGTGACTTAGTGACCTGCCTCCCACTTATGCAGGAGAGGTGGCTCACTCCAGTTTTGTTGGGAAGTTTTTCCTTATATCAATCCAAAAGTGAACTTTCTGCTGCTTCTCCTCATTACCTTTAGGACAATAGTCTTTTAATAATTGATGGCAGTCATTGGGTCCTTCTAATTCATTTCATCTGCAACTAAACATCCTTAGTTCCTTCAGCCTCTCCTTATATAGCCTGAGCTTTAGTCTTCTCACCAATCTGGATGCCATCCTCTATATGAGCTGCAGTTTGTCAATGTCCTTCCTTAAACAATATGCCTAGGATTAAATCTCACACTCTACCTGCAGTCTTCCCAAGGCAGTAAGAAGTGATTGTCACCTCCCCCATTCTCCTCTATCCTTTTATTCTTGATTTATCTGCCATGTCATCTCTTTATAATCTACTAAATACCCCAGCTTTATTTCCTATGGTTCAAGAGGAAGAGCACTGAATTTATGTTCAGAAAACCTGGTTTACATTCTTTTCTGTTAATTACATTCTGTGAAAGGTTTTTAAACTCTGTGCCTCAATTTCTTTGTATGTACCATAAAAAGGTTAAATCAAGTGTCATTCAAGTTTTAAATTAATAGTCCAATGAACGTTTTCGCTACACCTTCTCTTGAGTTCATTCTGAAAAAACTTTATATTTATTCTCATTCTGTTGTACATTTACTGTATCTTCCTAGTCTCTAAAGATCATTTTTAGATCCAGACTGTGTGATTCAACTTGTTATCTCTGCTACTGAAGCTGTATCATCCTTAATTTGATATGTCTACCATTTTAGTTAGTGACAAAATGTTAAACTAAAGAACATTTGGACACTTTTCTGAAGATTCCAAACAAGTTTCATATTGACTCATTTAATTATTCCACTTTAGGTCCAATCATTCACCAGTTTTGAATATACATAACTTTACTATTATCTAGTTGACATAGTTTATAGTACTTGCTCTTTGGGGGTCTCATATCCACTTACATTCCTATTTATTTCCCATGCCCCAAGTTCTGAGTCAACTTGTTCCAAGATGTTATCCTTTCTCCAGTAGAAATTACAGAGGCTCAAAAAATGCTAATTCTTGTAAAAGATATGAAACCAAGTTTAGCAAATGTACTTATGTTTATAAATATCAAATACAGGATTAATTCCCTATTCTTGGCTTATCAACAGACCACTGAGATTTTGACCCTCTATACATCTCTTCACTATCAATCTCACACACACAGAATCACTTTTTTAAAACAACTTCCCCCACATACAAAGTCACAAAACCCTAGATTATCACAGTGTGCTACTGTATTTGGATTCTCAGAATGTGCATTGATGCCCTGTCTTGATTCCTTAATGTCTTTTTGATCTGAACAAGTCATTTAATTTCTTTGGGTCTCACTTTGCTCAATTATACGAGAGAATTGGATTAGATTATTTCTAGGATTCCTTCCAACTTAAATCTATGAGTCTTTGAGTTTCACTCTTCACATAAACCCAAATGTCCAGGGACTCTTCTTTGCAGTCATGACTTTAAACACCAGCATCACAGGTTTGTCTTGACAATTCTTATATAAGTCTAGGACGTAATTGGAGACACTGGGCAGCTAGGATAAGGATATCATAAGAAACTGTGTAATGCCTTGATGAAATTCAGTTATGTTATATTTACCATGTTCTTCTGATTAAATCATCTCATCAACCTATTAAAAAGAGGAAATGAGATTAGGCTGGTAGAGCTTTTGTTTTATGAATTGAAGGTGCCTCTGACTGCTGTTTCCCTTTCTAAATACTCACAAACTATCCTTTCTACAGTGTATTCAAAAATTTTACCACTATTTACCACTATTTTTACCCTAGTTTATTAAACTATATTTTACAGGCTCCCCCACCCACTTTTTTAAATAATTAAGATCTTCAATTATCTCCACTAGTGCAACAGCTCTGTCATTCTTCCCGATTTTTACATCCTTAACAATGAATCTACAATTATATTCCCAAATTCTAACAGTAACCTGCTATCTAATTCATCAGAGTCATTTGTTTGGAACTCATTGAGAACAATGTGATCCTACCTTACCATTTCTTCCTCAGCCTTGCATGACACAATGAAAATCATAATAAATTTGGAGTTAGAGGGTCAGAAATCAAAGTTTAGTTTTGTCACTAATTCCTTATGTAGCCTTGGATAAATTATTTAACTTCTCAGCACCTTTGTTTCATTATTTATAAAATAAAGAATGTGGATTAGATGACCTCTGAGCTTCTTTCTGGTGCTAAATCTATAAACCTATGCAATCCCTATTAGTCATTTGTATGTCTTTCCAAATTTGATTATCGTTTTTTGACAGAGAAAATAGAAGCAAATTGGATTGAATATTTCTGCCTTCCACCTAACACTGATTGTCATTGAATGATATTATAAGCTGATCAAGAGTCCTATCAATGCTTTGTTCTTCCATTTGCCACCCACATGGCAAAAGGACTCTTTCCACTGTCCTTAGCATTCATCATTTTCTGAGCTTTTAGAAATCAATCCCAAGAAAAACCTATAACATATCAAAATTTCAAAGAGACAACCTTCCCTACATGAATCCTGTCTTTACTCCTTCACAAAAACAGTTTCCACTTGTTAGTCCAAATTATGTCCAGTTTGCTTTATCCTCACTCTTTAAAAGATTAAAACAAGCCATTTCATAATGCTGCATGCAAGTATTAGTAGCTAAGGATTAGTAAACATTCATATTATGTCATTTGAATAAAAAGATATCTTTCTAGAAAAGCGTAATTGACTCAATCCCATAATGTGTCTTCATTTCAGTTTTCCATAATCAGAGAAAATTAAAAGTTGGGATATAAGCTCCCTGAGAATAGGGTTCCTGCTAAACTTAAACTTTCTACTCCAAACACTCCACTGCCCTGTGATTAGTCAGTGTTTAACACACAGTAGGCAGTTATGTTAATAAATGTTCTTGAACTACCTCACAATGAATTGATTGGCATAAACATCTAAAAAAAATCACTACCATTCACCTGTAAGCAGCTGCCTGAATTGAATGCTTTAGCATCTAGATCACAATAGCCAGACTCTATAATGCCAGCCTTTCATATCATGAAGTGTTATGTTATTAACAGACACTAAGATTCAATCGGTCAAGAAGCATTGCTTAAGCACTTACTTGATGTATGCATGACATCATGCATAATGGATACAATTGGTAGCTCAATGGATATAGACACGGATTTGAAATCAGAAAGAACTAAGTCCAAATCCAGTCTCAGATACTTCTTAGCTGTGTTACCCTGGATAAGTCACTTTACCTCGCTTTTCCTGACCAAAAAACCCCCCACTACATCCATTAGAGAAGAAAATGGCAAATCATTCCAGTATCCTTGCCAAGAAAATGTTATGGACAGCTATGTTCTATGGGGTACTTAAGAGTCAGACATGACTCAACAATTACAATATGCCAGACATTGAAATAGGCTAGAGATATAAATATAAAGAAACAGTTGCCACACACAATAATCTTATTCCAATAGTGGGAACAGCATGTATATAAAATTGTATCTAGCAGAAATATTAAGTTAATACATTTTAGTAAAAAGTATCCTATAAATATATATTAAGTATATATGTGGATGTATGTGTATATATGTGTGTGTATTTATGTATACATATATATGTAGATAGATAGATAGATGATTGATAGATATGTGTATATATAAAATACAAGGTAATTTGGGAGGGAACGTGCTAACATTGGGGGAAACTGGGAAAAGCATAAGCTGCATCTTAAAAGAAGAAAAACCAAGGTAAGGAGAAGCTATGTTGCAGGCTGGAGGAGTCATGGAGTTATTTAGGAATGTCAATTATTCAGACCTGTTCTTAAAGGAAATCATCTTGAACTGCTGTGTGTGTGTGTGTGTGTGTGTGTGTGTATGAATGAATCATCTACAAAAAGATGAGATTTAAGCCGATGGATACTGAGTAACATAATAAGAAAGAATAGCATAACAAGAGACCTAGAAAAAGAAAATGAAGTGTTTCCAGGAACAAACCTTAAAGAATACCCACAAATACAGGGTATAATATTGATGATAAATTATCAAAGAAATCTAAGAAGGCGTGATCAGACAAGTAGGAGAAGAATCAAAAGAAAGTAGGGAAATGAAAATCCAGAAAGGAGAAAGTATCCAGGAAGAAGAGCTGGGAAACAATGTCAAACACAGAATTGAGAAAGTTTAGGACTAAAAAACAACCAACAGATTTGACAATTGAGAGATCATTGATAACTACAGAGTGGGAAAGTTCAGTTAAGTGATTATTTGGCAAATCAAACTGCAAAAGTTCAGAGTGAGAAGAAAAGTGTAAATATCTAGTATAGATATTTCTAAAGAGTTTGACCAAGAAAAGAATAGAAAAAACAGTAAGATGATTTGAGAAAATGGAAGTGTCTTGTGTATGTTTTTGAAGATGAGGAGACTTGGATGTGGGTGAAGGTAATAAGAAATGAACCATTTGATAGAGGAAAGATAGAAGATTAAAGACAAAGGGGGTGACTAAGGATAAAATCTGCCAGAGAGTATGGGATCATTTGATAAAGCATCATTCCAAATAGACTTCACAATTTTGTAAAGAACTGGATCTTAGGATTTTCTGGGGGGCATAGAGAATAGGGTGAAGGAGAAAATATGTCTACATATTTCTTTCTATTTTCTTATTTCTTAAAGGACCCAGCTTCTAGAAATTAGGAAACATAATGGCAGATTGTGTTCTCCCAGAGAAACAGTAGATAAAGGTTTTCCTTACAGTGTAATAATATTCTGTTCTATTCATATACCTCAATTTTTCTAGCCAATCTTCAATTGGTGGGTAATCTTTTTAACTTCCAAATTTTTCATTTTCATTTTTTTTTCTTTTTCCTTCCTCCTTAGAATCAGGAAGTTAGATTTACTTGTATATTTTCTCTCCAAGCTCTTCACTTTTATATCCATCTTCTCAATGAATTTTATGTATTTCTAAAACTACCTCATTGTCACTGTGTGTAAGTATCTATGTATGTGCATAGTTTATCTTTCCTTGAAAGGTACTGTGAATACCCTTTGATCCAGCAGTGTTTCTACTGGGTTTATATTCCAAAGAGATCTTAAAGAAGGGAAAGGGATCCACATGTGCAAAAGTTTGTTAGCCCTTTTTGTACTAGCAAGAAGCTGGAAACTGAGTGGATGTTCATCTGATGGAGAATGGCTGAACAAGTTATGGTATATGAATGTTATGGAATATTATTGTTCTATAAAAAATGATCAGCAGAATGATTTCAGAGAAGCCTGAATGAACTGATGCTAAGTGAAATGAGCAGAACCAGATCATTGTATACGAAAGGTACTGTAAGAGAGTGTGGGCAAAAGCCCTAAAAGAGCTAAAATATAAACTCTCATCTGAGGGCAGGAATTATTTTGTTTTTGTCTTGGTTGTATACCTGGTGCTTAGAAAAGTATCTGACATAATAGGTATTTAATACTTGCTTATCAGTTGATTGATTAAATGTATCAATAACATAAGCTAATGGACAAATTTCCTTTGAGAAAGAGCTGAGACTTTATTAGACTAAAAAAATTAGCGAGTCAACAAATATCATGGAAACTACAAATGCTAATGAACTTCCATGAACAAAACCATAATATCCATAGAAAGTAATATGACTGATGATCTTCTTTTCCTCTGTTAGAGTTAAATCATATCCATAATTTTATGTTCAATTATGGATGCCACATTTTAAAAGAGACATTAAATTGAATCCAATATATGTTTTTAAATCAATGATTAAGTATTTTCTCATTTTCTCTTTCCTCCCTTCCCCAAGGAGGGAAACAGATATCTTTTAACAAATGTGCATTGTCAAGCAAAATACATGCCTAGATTGGCCATGTCTAAAAATGTATCTCATTGTGAATCCTGAATCTATCAGTTTTCAGTCAGGAGTTGAGTAACATTTTCCATAATGTATTATCTGGAATCTTGATGGATCTTTGTATTGATCAGAGTTCTTGGGTGAATAAATTGGGCATACAATTTTTAAAAAACTAGAAAAAGAACAAATTTAAAATTCCCAATTAAACACCAAATTTGAAATCCTGAAAAATCAAAGGGGAGATCAATAAAACAGAAACTAAGAAAACAATTAAACTAATAAAACCAGGAGCTCATTTATGTTTCAAAAAAAAATAATAAAGTAGATAAGCCATTGGCTATTTTGATTTTTAAAAAAGAAAGAGAAAAACAAAATTACCAGTTCAAAAATGAAAAGGGTGAATTCACCACCAATGAAGAGAAAATTAAAGTAATCACTAGTTTTTTCTGGTTATGTGCCAATAATTCTGACAATCTAAGTAAAATGGATGAATATTTACAAAAACATAAATTGTCCACATTAGCAGGAAACTATCAGCATAACTAATCACATCAACAACAAAGCCAACAGAAATCATAGATTATGACAATAGATATAAAAAAAGTTTTTGACAAGATATAATAACCATTCCTATTTTAAAAAAATAATAAGCATAAGAATAAATGGAGCTTTCTTTAAAATGATATATATGATGTATCTAAAATCATCATTAAGCCTAATCTATAATGAGAATAAACCAGAAGCCTTCCCAATAAGATTAGTGGTGAAGCTTATTATCACCATTATTATTAATATGGTACTAGATATCCTAACTATAGCAATAAGAGAAGAAAAAATAAATTGAAGAAATTAGTATAGGCAATGAGGCAAGTAAAACTATAGTTTTTTAGAGACATTATGATGGTATACTTAGAAAATCCTAGCAAGTCAACTAAAAAACTAGCTGAAACACCATTAGCAAAGTTACAATATATAAAATAAATCCACATAACTTATCAGCATTTCTATATATTACCACTAGCAAGAGAATGTAACAGATATTCCATTTAAAATGATTGTAGACAATATAAAATACTGAGAAGTCTATCTGCCAAGACAAACTCGGGAACTATATGAACACAATTACAAAACACTTTTCACACAAATAAAGTTAGAACTAAACAATTGGAAAAATAATAATTGCTCATTGATAGGCCAAGCCAAAATAATAAAAATGACATTTCCATTTAAATTAATTTACTTATTCAGTGCTATGCCAAACTATCAAGAAATTATTTTATGAGCTAAAAGAAAATAACAAAATTTGTCTGGAATAACAAAAGGTCAAAAATAATAAGGGAATTAATGGGAAAAATTATGTGAAAGAATGTGGCCTACCAGTACCAGATCTCAAACTAAATTATAAACTAGCAATCAGGAAAAAAAAAAATCTGGTATTGGTTAAGAAATAGAATGGTGGATCATTGGAATGGATTAGTTATACAGAACACAGTAATAAATATATAAATGACCATAGTAATCTAATGTTTGATAAAGCCAAAGATTCAAATTTTTAGGACAAGAACTTACTATTTGACAAAAACTGGGAAAACTGGAAAATAGTATGGCACAAACTAGAGATAGACCAACATCTTACACTTTTTACCAAGGGAAGATCAAAATGGGTACAGGATTTAGACATAAAGGGTAATACCAAAAACTAATCAGAACATCAAGGGATAGTTTACTTGTCAGATCTATGGAAAAGGATACAAAATATAAAATGGGTAATTTTGATTGTCTTGAAGAGTGTGCACAAATAAAAGCAATGCAACCAACATAAGAAGGAAAGCAGAAAACTGGAGAGGAAGTGTTTAATGTGTATCTCTGATAAAAGATTCATTTCTCAAATATATACAAAAGTGAGTCAAATTTATAAAACTACAAGTTGTTCTTCAACTAATAAATAGTCAAAGGATATGAATAGGCAGTTTTCAAATGAAGTTATCAAAGTAATCTATAATCTATGGAATAATTTATAAACTATAGTATCCTATAATTTTAAAAATTATCAGTCATTATTTAGAGAAATGAACATTAAAAAAACTCTGAGATATACACCTTATCATATTGGCTAATGTAATTTTTTAAAAAGAAAATGATAAATGTTGGAGGGGATATGAGAAAATTGAGACACTAATGAATTGATGATGGAGAAGTGAACTGATCCAAAAATTCTGGAGCACAATTTGAAACTATGCCCAATAAACTATAAAGCTGTGCATAATCTTTTATCCAGCAATACCACTACTAATTATCCCAAAGAAATTTTTTAAGGGAAAGGACCTTTTTGTGCAAAAATATTTATAGCAGCTCTTTTCATGATGGCAAAGAATTGGAAATTGAGGGGATGCTCATTAATTAGGGCATGGCTGAAGAAAATGCGATTTTTGACTTATTAAAACACTTACTGTACTAAGAAATGATGAGCAAGCTAATTTCAGAAAAAACTAGAAAGTCTCATATATATGTAATATGTATATATGAAACATATACAATATATATATATATATATATATATATATACAATAAAAGCAATATTGTTTAATGATCATGGCTATTTTCAGAAATATTGTGATCCAAATCAATTCAAAAGGACTATTTATAGAAGATGCTATCAACCTCCAGAAAAACAACTAAGGAAGTCTTAGTGCTGATCAAAAGAATATTATTTTTCACTGGGTTTTTTTTTTTTTTTGGTCTATGACTTTTTTCACAAAATGACTAATATGGTATCTGGATAATTTAATTGTTATCAGCAGATTATTAACAAAAGGATGATCATTTGGCCATCTCTCTTAGACGAAAGACCATAACATGACTAATATGAAAATGTGTGTTGCATGATTGCACATGTATAACCTGTATCTAACTGTCTACCATCTCGGGGCAAGGGGAAGGGAGATAATTTGAAATTCAAAATTTTAAAAAATTATAAATACTATTTTATTTTCAGCAAATACATATTAAAACAATTTTTAGCTTTTGTTAGATTTCTTTTCTAAACTTTGAGTTCCAAATTCTTTATATCTCCCCTCTTTCTGAGATGGTACCTAATATGGTTAGTTATGGGCAATCATGTAAAATATTTCTATATTACTCACTTTGTAGGGAAAAAAACAAAGAAAAAAAGAAAGAACAAGTGAATGAAAGAATGAAAGAAAATGAAAATAGTATGCTTCACTTTGTATTCAGATAAATTCTTTTTCTAGAGGTGGATAGTATTTTTCATCATATTCCTTTGGAATTGTCTTGGATCATTATATTGTTGAGAATAGTGAAGTCATTCACTATTCTTTACCATCATAATATTATTATTACTGTGAACAATATTCTACTATTTTGGCTCATTTTACTTAGTATCATATAAGTCTTTCCAGGTTTTTCTGAGATCATCCTGGTTGTCATTTCTTATAGTAAAAAAATGCTTCATTACAATCATCATTTATCACAACTTGTTCAGCTATTCCCCAATTGAAGGGCTTTCCCCCAATTTCCAATTCTTAGCCATCATAATAAGAGCTGCTAGAAATATTTTTATACATGTAAATCCTTTTCCTTTTTTTTCTGGTCACTTTAGGATATAGACCCCACAGTGGTATTGCTAGTTCAAAGAGTATATATAGTTTTATAGCCCTTGGGCATAGTCTCCACAATAGTTGGATCAGTTCACCACCTGGGCCTAAGTTTTGCAATTTACAAAATCCCCTCCAACATTTATCCTTTTCCTTTTTTGTTATTTTACCAAACTGAGAGGGGAAGAGGTGAGATGATACCCCAGAATTGTTTTTATTTGCATTTCTCTAATCAATAGTGACTTGGAACATTTTTTCATATGACCTTAGATATCTTTGATTTTTCCAACTGAAATCATCTATTTGTATCCCTTTAACAACTTATCAACAGAGAATGACTTGCATTCTTATAAATTTGACTCAGTTCTCTGTATAAAATAAAATATCTTTTTTTTTAAATCCTGTCTCAGTCCTTGGCATAGATGAAGCCCTGAAGACACACATCTCTCCCTTGAGGCCTTGCTCATGAGAATACTGTAGATTGATTAAGTCACAGTCCAGAGGGAGGGTCTGGGGAGTCTTGTGAGATACACCCCAAGCAAACTCAGGAGGATTTAATCTCCACTTGTGGAGCTTAGCCCTAACTAGTCTTCTCCAGTCCTGTTTGAGCACATTCTGGTAAGTATCAGGTTCTGGGAAGTCAGGGGTAGGAGAAACCTGGAAGAGATTATCAGAATAGAAACAAAGAGAAGGACAGGTTCATTGTCAGTCAAGTTAGTCAGTCAAACAGCCACTGGTCAGTTCCAGGCAAAGAAGAATTTTTCCATCCTAGCTTCTCTCCCCACTTGCAACATAGCCCTTAAAAACCAGCAAACATGAAGTTCCTCTCCCTCCAGTACGATGAGAAATTCTCTCAGCTCCAGAGTGAAGAGAGTGGAAATTCCACTTCTGAGTTTTAAAAACAGCATCTTATAGTGAACGTGGTCTGGTCTAGAAGTCACACCACCATGAATTCATTTGGCCAAGAGACTATCAAGGGGATCTGACTCAGTTACAAGGTGAGCCAGATGAGCATAGAAGCCTCTTCCCATTCTGAGTGACTGGTCCATCCTTTCCTATCACTCATTAATAAAAGCCTTTGAAAAGTGAAGCTAGTGCTCAGGTTCATCAAGGAGCAATGGGACTGGTATCAAGGAAAATCAGAAGGAGCTGACTCCCAATTACTGGGGACATTGGACAGTAAAGATGGAGCAAAGGAGAAAGAAAATCAAATAACAGATAATCTCCTACTGCAAACTTGGGTAATAGGGGCTTGAGAAACAGAGAGGAGCCAGGACTAATCCATTTACAATGTCTTGGCCTTGGCCCTCCTTTCTTTATGTCATCACATTAGAGGGAATCATGGTGAAGTTTGGTTAGTGTTCGAATTGGTCTGAGTTGTTCCTCTTGTTGCAACTGAGCCTGAAGGAAGTAATCTGGAAAATACCATAGAAATATATGCTTCTGAGCAAAGAGCAAAAACAGTCATCAGACTTGTCTAATATAGTCGGGTGAATAGCATCCATTGAGTTTTGTTCTTGGCTCCTGTCCCCAGGAAAAAAAAAATAAGATTAGGGAGAGAGGAGGGAATATTCTGCAATTCTGACAATCTGATAATCTCAGGCTGAGGTAAGGAGGAGCACTTCAGAGAGTCTTTGATGAGGAGGTGCAGGTTAAAATCTGGAGCTAGTGATGTGTGAAAAGGAGGATGGGGCATCTGAATATGACATAAAATGTGGAAAGACCTCAAAAATAAATCTCAATGTTTTGAAATGTTTTGTGTATAAGCATATAAGTCTGTGTAAGTGCCCTATATACAACAACACTTATGTGGGTCTGTGTCTATGTATCAGCTATTATATTTGTCTGTGTCTACAGTAGCTGCCCAGATGACAAGAGTTAAAGGATCACACAGAAAGTATAGCAGAGTAGGTCTTGGGGCCCAATCAAAGGTATACTGGTAAATATTTTACCAAGTGGATCTGTGAAGAAAACTGTATTTCACACACTTTCAAATTAGATCTGCAATATTAAAATTTTCTCCATCATTTTCTTAAGCCTAGGCAATCAACAAAAAATAAATAGATTTGTAGCATTTGCCAATTTCTAAGGTATAGCTTTAACAACCTTCTCTCTTGAATCAGTAAGACCTGACTTAAGA
The DNA here is from genome assembly GCF_016432865.1 of Antechinus flavipes. NCBI lineage: Eukaryota > Metazoa > Chordata > Mammalia > Dasyuromorphia > Dasyuridae > Antechinus > Antechinus flavipes. The sequence goes on along the minus strand of NC_067400.1, from coordinate 553,434,995 downwards.
ATACATCTGTGCTCCCTCCTATTCTGTAGTTGTTGACAGATGGGTTGAGAGCTATCAGCTCAGAATAGAGTAATCAGCCAGTTCTAGTAAAGTAGATGTTGATGTTGCACCAGAAACTGGTATTAAAGATGCTGAAGACAAATGGAAGTATCCAGGCTGGGAAGTAAAATGTTTGATACAGAAGACTTAAGTGATCAGATAAAGAAAGTTCTGGATTTGGTATCAGGAAAACCTGAGCTCAAATCTTCCCTAAACACTTAACAGGCAAATTACTTCACTTCTGTCTGTTTCCTCATTATATTTCATTTGATAATAGTTGTACCTACCTGTTGGGATTGTAGTAAGGAATAAATGAAATAACATGCTCAGGACTTAGCATAGTCTCTGCGACACAGTAAGTGCTTAATATATGTTGATTGACCAATGATTAAAGCACTTTGCAAACTTTAAAGTGCTTGATAAACATCACCAGGTATACCAAGAGCAGGATCCCCTGCATAGTGAACAAGTGAAGACCGCTCATATAATCATGAACTTCCAACATCAAGAAATGCAAACACTCCAGATCTCACTTCTAAGAAAATATGGTGAGCAAGAATTTGTCAGTAACCCAGCCTGAGTGTATGACATTTGTATTTCTGCCACCAAGCTACTCCTGGAGGTGCATCAACTAAAGGGTCGAGGGGAGGCATTTGCAGTTGACATCCATTCTAGATACTAAAGTTGAGGAGTCTGGGTGTACTCAGAGAGGTCCCTGTAGCACACAGGTTGTCAGAAAGAATGAAGACACTTTACTAGCAATGATGACAAGGGAATGGTTTTAGTATGAAAACAGAGAGAAAAGGTCTGAAAACACAAACTTTCAGGAATAATGAACATGGTCAAGTGGTTGGAAGGTTGAAGAATGTGACCAAGGAGGAGAGGAAGAAGAAGAAGAAAGATCACTAAACATTGTGAGATGAACAAAAGATGTCAGGCTTTTGAAAAAAATAAAACAAAATAAAGGATCATCCGAGGAACACAAATTAGACCCAGAAATTTCCTCAGAATCAGTATTACCTAATTTTTAAAATGAGGAAACTGAGACTAGTTTTGTAAAGTATGCCCAAGATCACAAAGATATTAAGTAGAACTTCTTCCCTAATTATCAGAATCCCACAAAAATGGAATTGGGTGCTTCAGAAGAAAGTGGAGCTCCCCCTCCATGATGATAGAATCATAGGATGACAGAGCTGAGGCTGTGTTCTGCTGTATGCTTTTTGAAGAGGGAATATGTGGGGAAAGTACTGTTTGTGGACTCAGACTACCAGGCTTGAACCTGCCTCAGCCACTTCCTATCAATGTGACTATGGGCAATGCATTTTCCCTCTCTTGGCCCCAATAGTCACATCTATAAAGTAACAAGAAAAGGATTATAAAGCCTCTCAGTTCCCTGTCAACTCTAAATCTGTGGATCATAATTCTAAGATCTGATTTGGACCAAACTCCTCATTCTACAAGTGAGGAAACTAAGGTCCAGAGAAGTCAAGTGAATTGCCAACATCACAAAGATAGTAAGGGAGAGAGCCTGGAATCAAACACAGGTTCTCTAGTATCAAATCCAGCATTCTATGTACCATGTTGGACCACTAGAAAATGGAAACAGTTGTTGAATATGTTGAAGAGAAGATAATAGCTTCTAGGGTCCCTCTCTGAGATTCTGTGGCTCTATGACTGGAAAAAGGATATTAATTGCAGAAATAGAAGAGTTAGATGTAAGACTCTAAGGAAAAGATTATTTTAGTTTTGAATATGTAACATTAGACCATTCTAGAGGAAGCAATAAACTTTTCTCCAAGATAAGATAATGTGGAGTTGCTGTCAAGTGAAAAGGGTCAGAAGAAGAGACCATTGGCAATAGTTGGCAGCTTCTTGATAAAGAATGCTGAGGAAACTATTGATAACACTAGAAAAGGCTATTGGGTTTCTGACATATGTATCCAGAACACAACAAAGGACCTCCCCAAAATTCTCAGACCTGATAACTATACCCACTTCTAGCAATTCACTGCTGGTACAAATGATTCTGCCAAGAAGACTCTAAAAAGTTCAGGATCTGAATAAAGGTTCGGACTATAAATATGATATTATTTTTGCTTCACAAAAATAACCTCTCCTTTCTGAACTCAATTTTGTACCTCACTTACTGAATTTATCTGATCCCGATTTCTAATTCCATTTTTAGTTATGTATATGTTTTCCTCAAAAATTGTCCTGACTTTTTGATCTTTATTTTCTATTTACTGTTGGTAAAGAGTCTTGCAAATGTTAGGTACAGTTTGATCAGTTAGTCAGCCAACAAGCATTTACAAAAGTCTATTATATATGCTAGGCAGTGTGCCAAGAACTGGGGACACAAAGAAAGGCAAAAAGGAAATCTTTAACCTGAAACATTTCAAAATCTAATAATGGAGAAAGCATGCAAACAACTCTATACAAACAGAAGTTGGAGATGATCTCAGAGGAAAGACATGTACAATTAGAAAAGTTAGGGTTTTAAGAAAATATTAGTATATATGGTGAAGTTACCTAGTATGAAACTAGATTTGAGGAGGAGGAAAAGAACATGAACCCTGCAGGCACTGAACTCAGAGAGGAAAGTACATTGGTAGCTAAGAGCCACCAGAATCTTGATTTGGGTGATTAAATACTCACTGAATGGACTTCAAAGAAAGAGAGGTTACTAAATGATAGTGATGTTAAAAACAAAGAAAGACTGGAAGTGGCCGTTGGAAGCAGAGTGTTTTAATTTTCCCTCTCTACCCAGTGAGTTGGCAGGTATGAGTGAAAGGTTGGTCTAGGAAAGTGTGTTATCAGGGAGGAGTCAGGACCCAGTGAGTACAAGATGTAAGGAATGAGTAAGGAAAAGGTTTAAGATGAAAACAAGTTTGTTAACTAAGAAACAAACATTCCAGAGAGCACAGTGGAAGGAGAGAGTACATCTGAAGTGGAACACTGTGAGCTTGGGTTGAGAAGAATTAGAATAAAGAGGGCAGGCAATAGGGTTTATAGTGGACTTCAGAGCCTCAGAATCATTGGCAGAATAGGATGAGAAGAGAATGTGTTAATCATTGAAAAATTAAGTCAGGTGAGTTATTACTAGAGGCCAGTGTGTGGAGGAGGGACAAGACAAAGGATGAGGCAGGAGTGGAGAGTGAGAATCATGTCTGGGCCTTACTGGATTTATTAAAATTCTATGAAGGACTTCACTAATTATTGATTCAGTCATAGAGCAGTGATCCTAGGATCAGTGTGTATGTACTTATTAACACTTTTTATAAGATTAAATTGATGGATCAAAAAGAGTTGTTAACAACAAGTGAGGATTTTGCCACAGAAAAGAATAGAGAATAGAGAAAATTACTAAAATTAGAAAAGCAAAATATTGATGTTTTGCTGGGGGGGTGTTTCTCTTTTTTTCTTTTAAAATATTCTTATATTTGATAGTTCTCTGGAAGGGAAGGAAGAGGAGGAATATGGGGGAAACTTAAATGATATAAAACTTTTCAAAAAATTAAAAGATAAAGCTAGGATCACTGGTGGGAAAGTCCCTAATGAAACTAGAAAAATAAATATCCCCATACTTCTTTTCTCCATTGATCATTTCCATTTGGGAGACATGTGAAAGCTAGAGAAGGGAACAAGCTACTATTTCTCAGGAATAATTAAATTGAATCTGATAATGTTTTCTTTTCTTATATTGCACCTTCAGGAGCATCAAAAACTCATGAAGGACAAAGACTCTCAACCAGGCCAGTGAGACTGGTTCTGGGTCCAAAGATAACTGGACCCAGAGACTCTGTCTCCTTCCACCACCATCCTCTGGGTCTAACTCTGATCTTCTCAAGGATGTCAGGGAGGAATGACACCTACAATGTTTCCTACACTGACTTTTTCTTGGTAGGTTTTCCAGGGCTGCAGGAAACTCGATCCCTCCTGATCCTTCCATTCTCCTGCATATATTTTGTGATACTCTCTGCCAATGCCCTGGTCATCTACACTGTGGTGGCCCAGAGAAGCCTGCACCAGCCCATGTACGCCCTCATTGCCCTGCTCTTGACAGTCAATCTCTGTGCTGCTACTGCCGTTGTGCCCACCATGCTCTTTAGCTTCTCTACCCGCTACTACCGTATTTCTCTTTCCTGCTGCCTCATCCAGATGTTCTCTATCTACTTCCTTATCGTATTTGACTGCAACATCCTCCTGGTTATGGCACTGGACCGCTACATTGCCATCTGCTATCCATTGCGTTATCCGGAAATTGTGACAGGGCAGCTATTGACAGGTTTGGTGGGCTTAGCAGCAATAAGGAGCACGTGCATTGTTGCCCCCGTGGTGATACTGGCTTCAAAAGTGCGCTTCTGTCGCTCCAACATCATCCGTCACTTCACCTGTGAGCACATGGCTCTGATGAAGCTGTCCTGTGGAGACATCTCACTCAACAAGACAGTGGGACTTGCAGTCCGGGTCTTCAACCGTGTCTTGGACATGTTGCTACTGAGCACTTCCTACACACGCATCATCCACGCTGCCTTCCGGATCTCCTCTGGGGGAGCGCGCTCCAAAGCCCTGAACACTTGTGGCTCTCACCTACTGGTCATTTTCACTGTCTACTCCTCTACACTCTCCTCTTCCATTGTCTATCGTGCTGCCCGCACTGCCTCCCAGGATGTGCACAACCTGCTCAGTGCCTTCTATTTACTGCTCCCCTGCCTTGTTAATCCTGTTATCTATGGAGCCAGAACCAAGGAGATCCGACAACACCTAGTCAGGATATTTCAGAGTGCAGGACCTCAGGCCCCTTCTGAAAAAAACCCATCCCTACCTCCACAAAGAGAGCTTCCTTCATAATACCCCAGGAGCTTGGGAGCGGGGGGAAGTGCACCCCTAGGAACAGAGGGACCCAACAGTCATCCAGATAATCTATTCTTTTTTTTAAAATAACTTTTTATTGACAGAACCCATGCCAGGGTAATTTTTTACAGCATTATCCCTTGCATTCACTTCTGTTCTGATTTTTCCCCTCCCTCCCTCCACCCCCTCCCCCAGATGGCAAGCAGTCCTATACAAGTTAAATAGGTTACAGTATATCCTAGACACAATATATGTGTGCAGAACCGAACAGTTCTCTTGTTGCACAGGGAGAATTGGATTCAAAAGGTATAAATTACCGGGGAAGAAAAACAAAAATGCAAGCAGTTTATATTCATTTCCCTGTGTTCTTTCTTTGGGTGTAGCTGCTTCTGTCCATCCTTGATCAATTGAAACTGAATTAGATGTCTTTATCAAAGAGATCCACTTCCATCAGAATACATCCTCATAAAGTATCATTGTTGAGGTATATAATGATCTCCTGGTTCTGCTCATTTCATTAGCATCAGTTCATGTAAGTCTCGCCAGTCCTCTCTGTATTCATCCTGCTGGTCATTTCTTACAGAACAATAATATTCCATAACAGATCATATATTCTTTTATAATTTCCAACCTTTTTCTGATAGTTGCTCTCTAAGATAGGAAGAGGGTAAATATTAGAGCCTGACAAGATTACTCCATTGCTTACTTCAATAATTTTATTAGTTTTTTGAGTTCCAATTGATGTTTTCTTGTATTTGGAGACTTATCCCATTCAAACAAATGAGATAATATTTGCAAGGTACTTAGCAGAGTGCTTGATACATAATAGATGCTAAATAAATTTTTATTCCCTTTCCTTTCTCTCCCCCCATTTAATTCAAATGAACATTTGTTTGATTCCTATTACATGAAAGGCTTCATATCTAACAATGAAAGGGAAAGATGAAAAACTATATAATTCTTGCCATTAAAAAATTTAAAGTAGGGGACAGCTTTCTGACACAGTGGATAGAACACCAATTCCTGAAGTCAGGAAGATCTGAGTTCAAATCCAGCCTCAGACATTTAACACTTAATAGGCAAATCACTTAATCCAATTGCCTCACACATAAAAAAAAGAAAAGAAAAAAAATCCAAAGTACAAAAGGTGGAATGCAACATAAACAAATAAGTATAAGGCTAAGTAATAACAACTTTATATAGAACTTGAAGTTTTGCAAAGTGCTTTACAAAACATTATCTCATTTGATCCTTGCATACCCTGGCATAAGTGCTATTATCACCCCCCACTTTGTTGTTGTTCAGTTGTAGCTGACTGATTTTCTTGGCAAAGACACTGGAATGGATTGCCATTTCCTTTTCCAGCTCATTTTACAGATGAGGAAATTAAGGCAAACAGGGTTAAGTGACTTGTCTAGGTCATCCAACTACTAAGCATCTAAAGCTAAATTGAACTCAGGAATATGAATCTTCCTGACTCAGGGTCTATTTACTGCACCACTTAGCTGCCCTATGAGATGTTTATCCCCATTTAATTAAAAACAAGGGATATTCATCTATCATTGTATAACAACCAATGGCAGAGTTACCTTAAATCTCAATTTCTTAACAGAAACATAGGATCCTTATGAGATTAAATATGAGGCAATGAAAGACTGATCTTCATGGATGGATTTCTTCTTTCTCTAATTCATCCTCTACTGACCTCCCAGATTTTCTGAAAATGTAGTTCTAACCATATCACTTCTCTACTCAATATATGCCAATGATTTCCAATTAACTACAAAATCAAATAAATACTTTTTTTGGAGAGAAGGGGTGCATTTAAAGATCTTCACAACCTAGTCCCTTCTTATTTTTCCAGTTTCTTTTTTATGTATTCTATGATCTAGCTATAATGACTTACTTATTGTTCATCACACACTTGGTTCTATCAACCACCTTTGGCTGGGCCTTTGCACAGGCAATACTCCAAATTTGTAATGCTACCCTTTCTCATCTCTTTTTCCTATAATCCCTGATGTTTCAAGATGTTACTTAAATGCCACCTTCTTCAAAAGACTTCCTGGTCCACCCAAATGCCAGTGACTTCCCTTTAAGGTTCCCTTTTATCGATTTTGTATGTATCTTATAAATACCTATATATATATGCATGCTATCTCCCCATTAGAATGTAAAGCTTCTTGTAACAGGGACTATTTTTATCTTTTTTTTGTATTCCAAGAGCTAAATAATATTGACTGGCACACTTACTAGTACTTAATAAATGTTGTTAACCAATTGATTAATTTCCTAAGACATATCAACATCAGAGAGATCAGGACTTTCCAACAATTAGAGGTATCCAAAAGTGGAATGGGCTACCTTTGGAAGTATCCAGTTTTCACTTGGTAGCTAGATGGATAGAGTATATAGGTTGCAGGTCTAGAGTCAAGAAGAATCATTTTCCTGAATTTAAATCTGGCCTGAGACATTTATGATCTGTATCTGCAACTGGGCAAGTCATTTAATACTGTTTACTTCAGTTTCCTCATCTATAAAATGAATTAGAGAAGGAAATAGCAAATGACTCTAGTATCTCTACCGAGAAAATCTCAAATGGGATATGAAGAGTTAGATATGCCTGAAAATGACTGAACAAAGTTTTCACTCACTGGAGTTTTTCTTCATTCAGGGACTGGAAGACGACCTACTGAGGATAATATACATATATAGGAAAGTCTCTGTTTGGTAGAGTACAACATGACCATGAATGCCTTTCTACTTTTGAGTTGCTATGGAACTGTGATACATGGTAGCATTGTAAGAGTATAGAATCAGGAAGACCTGAATTCAAATCCTGCATCAGACATTAATTAGCTGTGTAGACCTGTGCAAATTAGTTAATATATCTCAGCCTTAGTTTCTTCAACTGTAAAATGGAGAAAAAAATCACATCTACCTCCTAAGGTTGTTGTGAGGATGAAATGAGATAATATATGTTCATATCTTATATAAATGCTAGCTATTATCATCCAGGACATACAAACCAAAAAGTGTGATAATAACAACAATTGGAATTTATATAGTGCTTTAACATCTCCAATATGTTTTACATGTTACCTTATTTGAAATAATGTTCTGCTGCTATTCTTTTGAAACTTCTCCATCTTGAATTTCTGTAACACAGAGACTAGGAGAGTTCCTCTTATAGGAGCAGGCAAGTAGTACATACTATACTTGAGTCAGGAAAACCTGAGTTCAAATCCAGACACATACTTATTAGCAGTGTGATCTTAGCAAATCAATTAACCTATCTCTGTCTCGGTTTCTACAACTATAAAATGGAAATAATATCATCTTTCTATTAGGGTCAATGAGGATAATCCAATGAGACAATATCTGTAAAGTGCTTAATGTAAAGCCTGGTACACAGTGTTTAATAAATGCTTGTTCCATTCACCTTTCACTTTTTTTTCCCCCTGCCCAGGGGAATCCTTGTCACATGGTGGTGTAGAAGTTGCCTTTTTATCGGGATAATATTAAATGACATTAATATAATACTTTAAGGTTTATAAAGTATTATATATATATATATATTTTTTTTTCTTATTGTATACCATGACTTGGGAAAGATCTTAAGAAAAGTGAATATCATTCTTTGCACCACAGGCCATCGCCAGACATGTTGGCTTTTGTTATACCACTACACTCCAATGACTCTGGAGGAAATAGTGAAGTTGTTGGTTTTGTATAGCCCTGCCTCATTTAAATCCAGTTCATGTACAAATTAAAACCCTCATGATGTCATTGTTCCTTTTCAACAATGATGAATGAACAATAACCTCTGACACTAAAGAAATAGAGAAAGTTTTCAGACGGTGCTGTCAAAGATGCAAATATCATTTATCTCTACCATCATACAATTCTCTAAGTCTGACATACAAGACCCTTAACATTTGTTTTCTCTTTCCACTGTAGCTTCTTTGCATACCAGGTCTGCATTTTCCTAGATCAACAAGAAATCTTTCCCTTCTTAAGTAAATTCATTTTGAGACAATTATGTGAAAGACTGCTCCAAATGACTAATGATAGAAATGTAAATCAAAATAACTCTGAAGACTAATATCACATCCAAAATATTAGTAAAGATAGCCAAAGGTGAGATTAGTCATTATTGAATTGGTTTTAGAAAGATAAGCATTGGAAAAATTTACATGAACTGATGTTGAGTGAAATGAGCGGAACTGAGAGAAAATTGTACGGAAACAACAAGATTATGCAATGATCAACTTTGAGGGACTTGGCTCTTTTCAATAATGTGGTGATTCAAGGCAATTCCAATAGACTTGGATTGGAAAATGCCATCCACATCCAGAGAGAAAATTAAGAGGACTAAAGGGGATTGAAGCATAATATTTGCTTCTGTTTATTTTTCTTATTTTTTTTCTTTCTGATCTGATTTTTCTTACACAACATGACAAATATGAAAATACATTTTCAAAAATTGCACATATTCAACCTATATCAGATTGCTTGCTGTCTTGTGGAGGGGAAGAAAAATTTGGAACAAAATATTTGCCAAAAAATGAATATTAAAGATTATTTCTACATGTATTTGGAAAAATAAAATACTATTTATTTATTTATTTTTAATACACATTGCTTTATGAATCATGTTGGGAGAGAAAAATAAGAGCAAAAATGAAAAACCATGGGAGAGGAAAAAAACAGAAAAAAAGAAGTGAACATAGTATGTGTTGATTTACCTTCAATCTTCATAGTTCTTTTTCTAGTTGCCGATGGATCACTGACCCACTGAGAAGAACCAAGTTTTTTATGGTTGATCATTGCACATTCTTGCTATTTTGTGTACAATGTATTCCTGCTTCTGCTTGTTTCACTCAGGATCAGTTCATGTAAATCTTTCCAGGACTTTGCTTGTTCATCATTTTTATAGAACAATAATATTTATTATCTTCATGTACCACAACTTGTTCAGCCATTCCCCAAGTGATGAGCAACCATTCATTTTCCAATTCTTTTTTAACACAAAAAGAGCTGCCACAAACATTTTTGTACATTTTTCCCCCTTCTTTATGATTTCCTTAGGATACAGACCCATAGTGGCACTGTTGAGTCAAAAGTTATAAAAATATTATTAAAAAAAAATATGGGGCAGCTAGTGGCACGGTGGATAGAGGACCAGCCCTGAAGTCAGGAGGAACTGAGTTCAAATCTGGTCTTAGACACTTAACACTTCCTGGCTGTGTGACCCTGGGCAAGTCACTTAACCCCAATTGCCTCAAGAGGAAAAAAAGATGGGTACTATTAGTAGAGCAGCAAATTGGTCCATTTTGGAAAGTAATTTGAAATTATGATAAGAAGTCATTAAAATGACCATAATCTATGACCCAAAGATTCTATTGCTGGGCACATACTCCAAGGAGGTAAATGACAAAAAACAAAAGCTTCCAATGCACCAAAATATTTATAGTAGCAAAGAGCTAGAAATAAAGTAATTGCACATATTTTTTTTTAACATGGCCAGTATGGGAATTTATTTTGCTTGCATATATAGATTTGTTACTAGTGTTAGTTTTTTTTTGGGGGGGGAAGGGGGAGAGAAGAAAGGAATAGGATGAAACGCTTGAAAATAATTTAAATGTAACAAAATAAAAAATACATACTATTGTTTCTTGACTCACTCCATGTTCAATTTATTCCCTGAATCTTTGAATCTCAGAACTGGAGGGAGCCGCAGAAGCCACCTAATGAATCCTCTACCTGAACACATACATACCTCTGGGGGAAATGAATTCCAATTTAGGTAGTAGTTCTAGATGTTAGGAAGTGCAGTATAGTGCATAAATTGCTGGACTTGAAGTAAGGAAGACCAGAGTTTGAATCCTGCTTCTGACATAGTAAAGATCTCTCACTATTAAAGTTTTACTATCTGTTATTTGTTATTGTTGTCCAATTATTAGTCATACCCAATTCTTTGTAACCCCATTTGAGATTTTCTTGGCAAAGATACTAGTTTACAATTTCTTTCTCTGATTCATTTTAAATATGAGGAAACTGAGGCAAGTGGGGTTAAATTACTTACTCAGGGTCACATAGCTATGAAGTATCTGAGGCTAGATTTGAATTCAGGTCCTTCCCCAACTCCTCTCTCCACTTCCCTCTCCCGACTTCAGAGCTGATACTCTATCCACTATGTCACCTAGCTGTCCTATCTATTCTTCCAATTCAAATAAATTTTTCTTTAAATATTTAGATGATATATTATTTGATATACATATGTACATACATATGTGCATATATACAAATTATAAATATACACATATATATATCAAGTATTTGTACTGATTCTTTAATTATTTATCTATGGTGGCTTTAAGCATAGCACAAAGTTCCTTATCTTTTTTATTTTTGCCTATATTTGTCATAATATTCTCTGAAACCTAATTTCTATCCTTGTTTTTTTTTTAAGTTCAGGAGCATAACAGATTTTATGTAGCCCTTCATTTTAATTTCTTGTAAATACATTATATATTTCAAATAAGTTTCTTTTAAATTACATCTAGTTGGATTCTGTTTTCTAATTCTTTTTCTATCCTTTTCCATTTTGTGGGTCTTCTGCATATTTACCTTTTTCTATTACCTTTAAAGATACTAGTTTTTTTTCTTATCTCCTGTTAGTATAAATATAAATATAAATATATATATATATATGTATATACTCCCTTCCAAATGAACAAATGTGTGCACCTAAGTTTCTTTTGACTCTTATGTTTCTATTTCAAAATATGTATGCAGTACTGGCTTTTTCATCAGGAATTTTTAGAATTTATTTCAATAAAAATCTTTTTTCACTATGAGATTATACATAGTTTTGTATAATTAATGATATTTTTTATCTTTTTTTTTTTTTTTTTTGGATTATTGCTTTGAAAGCTCTTCTCTTCTTCACTGTAGTAGCTATCAAGGGCTATGTGATCCTGACTAACTCCATGGTACTTGAACTCTTTTCTTTTTGGCTACTTGTATTATTTTTTTTTTTTTGACCTGAAAACTTTGCATTTTAGAGTTTTCTTTCAGAAGGTAATTTGTGGATCTTTCCTATTTTCATTTTACTTTCTCTCTCTTTTGAGGCAATTGGGGTTAAGTGACTTGCCCAAATAGTTAGGAGATTAAGTGTCTGAGGCCAGATTTGAATTCGGGTCCTCCTGACTTCAAGGCTGGTGCTCTGTCCACTGTGCCATTAAGCTGCCCCTTACCTTCTGTTTCTGAGAGTTAGGAGGATTCATTTGTAATTTCTTGAAATATGGTTAAACTGACTAAACCTGTCAGTGGCTTTGGATTCTTCAAGTAAGGAGATACATGACTGGGAAGGGACAGGTCAATTCTCCAAGTGCCTCCGCAGCTGGGGATCCTAGCATCTGAAGGAGTTGCAGGGCAGTCTTTACTGACACAGGTGTTACAGACTGGGAATAAGATAAATTGGAGTCAGAGGGAAGAGGAGAGAAGTCAGACAGCACAAAAGCCTCTCACTCAGAGAGGTCAGAGAACAGCAACTGGCTCTTGGTCTCCTTGTATCATCCTCTCACATGAGGAGATCCATTCTGCAGGTCTAGGTGGGATCTCCAGCAGCCACTGTCAGGTGTCTCTCGTGTATTCCAACAGTTCCCGGTAGCACAACACATGACCTTGATAACTATTTATTAGTCTTGCAAGGGAAATCACAGGGATGGAAAAGACTGGGCAGTCCAGTTAATAGATTATACACACACACACACATACACACACACACACACACACACACACACACACACACACTTAGACTAGCTGTACTGAAGGATAGGGAACAGGACAGTGGTCCAAATAAAATGATAGAGATATTCACCAAGTTACAAGGAAACTTCTCCCCATGTTCCTTCAGCATTGGGCCATCTCCAGATAAAGAGCTACCCTGTGTTTTTAAAGCCTGGATGTTTTATTCTTTCACAAGTGCTTAATAGGAGAGGGGCAAGCCCTAGAGTTCCTGTTTTTCAAACAATATGTTCTGCTTAAATCATGTTAATATTCCTGCAACAGATCCCTTTTGATGAGGTCAAAGGCATGGACTGAGTTCACTGCCCACTCAAAAGTAAACAAGCTTTTTTTCTGGTTATGATTTTCAGAGAGTCTAACAATTTTTAGATTATCTCTAATTCCTTTTAAACCAGTGCATTTTGAAGTTTCATTTGGATAATCTTTCTATATTCCATTATTTTGTTTCAAAGGTACAGATTAATAATAAACTTCACAAAAACTTTTTACATCCCCAAATGAGTTTTTGAATACCATACTAGGAATTACTCCAATCAATTAAATTCTATGGAGTCAATAATCAACTAGTTTTCCCTCTTATCCATACTGTCTATATTAAAGACAATCATTCCAGGAACAATAAAAATTATCTTTACCTAGAATAACTTTTGCAAAGTTTCAAAACAACCAGAAAATAAATTTAAAAGAGCAGAGATAACTGAATGCCTCAGATAACAGCAGAATGGACGAGGGGATGAGGGAATAAAAGAACTGCCAATGGAAATGTGTTCAGTATTTCAAAAGCTTGATCCAATATTCATAAACTAAACATTTTTTAACTGCAACCTTTTTTGTATTCAAGGCTAAAAATGTTCATAACACAAGATTAGTCTAAGGCAAAATTGTGGACTAGACATAATGTTCTTCTCTAAAATATAAAGTTCTCTGGGAGCAGATTTCTTGGAGGGCTTCTGGAGGCAGCCTTCCTTTCAGTTCAGTGTAATCACCCCAAATGCAGCCAAGAGTTAAGGTCCAAATCCTTTTCTGTCTCCTTCAAAATCTTGTCTCCTTCACTTGGGGCTCAGCTAGTTTTCTGGAGGCCTATCTCTCTCCTAGGTTCCGAGAGCTCCTGCTTCTATTCCTTTGGCTCTGCCAGCTTCAGCCTCCAGCCAGCACAAAGGTGGAAGATGGAATGAATCTGTCTCCTCCCCAGAAAGCTTCTAATGGACTTGTGTGTCTGGCCCTGAAAGCTTCTTGCTTATATACTGTACACTGAGTATATACCAATCATTTTATCACTAGGAAACCATTATTTGTGGTAGGATTAAATCAATGCTAAATTAGACTTAACCATTGTCTCCTCAATTCCACTTAGTACCTTGTTTCAAGTTCTGGCCCATAACATCTCCTTGTAGGATCAGATTAATCATATTGAACCATGCTAAATTAGATAATTATTGTCTCTATACATTCCAGTGACTTAGCACCTTGTAAGAATCCTAATATAGACATAGTCCATTTTTTTTTTGCTTTTTCTCATTTCTGCTACACCCATTCAACCTCATTCCAGTCTCTTTTCACTCAAACTTTAATAGCCAATGCTTTATCATTATTCCAGTTAAAGACAGGAATCAAATAATTCATATGTTAACCCAGACAGGAAACCTTGATTTTGAAAAAAAAGAACCTCAAAGGGAAGGTGTGCTTGCTCAAAAATAATAAATAAGTCTCTCTAATGGCAGTATTATAGGCCCTGGGGCAACTAAGTTGGAAAAATAGTTTACAACAGAAAAGGAAAATCTTCCTAAAGTCCTGTATAGGCAAGTCATTCCTTCTAAAGTCTACCATGGACTCACATTCTGTAGAAGTTGCATGATAGAAGTATTATAAAGAATTAGAGATTTGGGAGAAATGGATTTCTCAGGTGATGTATTGAGCAACCCAACAGCTCATTTCAGACCTAGACTCAAGAAAACTCTCAGGGCCATAATCTGTAGGTAGGGAACTAGGTTTTTAATGTAGTAATTAGTGAGCCAGATGCGCCCAATTATAATAATAGTTATTAAATGATTAGCAAAAACAAAATTTCTTTAATTTGACTAAAGTTTAAGACATAATATATTTTATAGTGTTTTTAAGAAGGATGTCTTGAAATTGGAGAATAATGACAATGTTGGAATTTCAAAAAGACTGCTTTCTTAGAAAAATTTACAATGACTAATGTTGAGTGAAGTGAACAGAGCCAGAAGAACACAGTAACGGCAAAATTATGTAATGATAAACTCGGATAGACTTAGCTTTTCTCAGCCCTACAATGATTTAAGAGAATTCCAAAAGACTCATGATGGAAAATGTTGTCCACATCCAGAGGAAAAAATGTGGAGTCTGATTGAAGAGTGATGCATACTATTCACTTTTTTTGTTTTCTCTTTCTAATGATTTTCCTCTTTTGTTCTAATTCTTTTCTACAACATGACGAATGTGGAAATATATTTAGCATGATAATAAATGTATAACCTAAAAAAAAACAAAAAAAAAAGAAATAAAAGAGCAGAAAATCACTTAATAGTAAGCAATGCTGATCATGTACAACAGATACAGAGAGAAAAGCAAATAGAAGAATAACTTCCTATTGCTCCAGGAGCATCTAGGATAGGTACAATTCAGTCATTCTTATTTGAATTCTATTCTAATCAGCAGAGTAGAGAGAAAGAAAAATTCCTCTTCTACACTTAGGGTTAATTACTTATACATTGAATCCTCCATTACTGCAATTCATTTGATTCTTAGTGCATCAAATACTTCTGCCATCACTATTCTATCTCCAATTCTCCTTACAAAGTGGTTCAAAATTTCTTGGGTTAGCACAATGCCACTTGGTCCAAACCAAATTGGATGAAGATTCTGTCTCTTCATAGACTAAGAGAAAACTTTAAAACTCAGAGTATTTATCAAATCAGTGACATGATAGCCAATATGAATTTTTATCATACTAGTTATTTAATATGGTAAATTTTTACAACCAATTCATGTTGTATAGCTTCTTCTATTTCCATGCATAATTTGCACTGATTGCTGTGTGGGCTCCTTAAAAATCATCACCATTATAAAATCCAATAGTGTGAAGATAATGCCCATTACTAGAATGATGACAGTATCATTGTATTCTATCCTACTCAAAGCATCCTATCATGAATCTGGGAGAAAGGGATGTTGGATGATGAAATATAGTTGTGCTATAGAATATATATATAGTTGGTATCTAACTGAATACCTAGCAAGACAGGATCTAATGAAACAATTATAAACCAGAACTTTACTATTTTTCACATACTAGAAGAAAACAAATTCCCAAACTACAAATACAGACCTCAAATTATCCTGGAAAATTCTACCAACAAACTGTACTGGAAGACCATTGTCCCAAACCAAATTTGCCCATGATTACCCAAATGTAAACTGATCCATAAAAATTTAATATAAGATAAAAATTAATATTTCCTTGAGTTTCTATTGTATTGAATCTATAATGTAATTGATTTTATGCTGTATTAATTTTTATAATTGAGTCAGCACCAAAGGCCACCTTTCTTTTTTTTAATTAAAGTTCTTTATTTCAAAACACATGCATGGGTAATTTTTCAATATTGACCCTTGAAAAACCTTGTATTTTAAATTTTTCCCTCCTTCATCCCACATCCCCTCCCCTAGATGGCAGGTAGTCCAAAACATGTTAAATATGTTAAAATGCATATTAAATCCAATGTGTGTAAACATATTTATACAGTTATTTTCCTGCACAAAAAAAATCAGATCAAGAAGGAAGAAAAAAACTGAGAAAGAAAACAAAATCAAGCAAAGAACAACAGAAAGAGTGAGAATGCTATGTTGTGTTCCACACTCAGTTCCCACGGTTCTCTCTCTGGGAGTAGATGGCTCTCTTCATCATTGAACAAATGGCATTGATTTGAATCATCTCATTGGTGAAGAGAGTCACATCCATCAGAATTGATCCTCAGTATTGTTGTTGAAGTATATAATGATCTCCTGGGTCCTGCTCATTTCACTCAGCATCAGTTCATGTAAGACTTTCCAGGCCTTTCTGAAATCATCCTGCTGGTCATTTCTTACAGAAAAATAATATTCCATAGTATTCGTATACCACAATTTATTCAGCCATTCTCCAATTGATGGGCACTCACTCAGTTTCCAGTTTCTTGTAAGGCCACCTTTCTATATCCTTGAGATGAGCTAAAGAATTTATCTTTCCTTCTAAGTTGATTAAAGTTAAAACAATTTTTAAATTAAATTGACTAAAGTTAAACTTAATAGGAAAAACTGCCATACTTCCTACTCCAGAGAAAGTAGCAAGACATTTGGTTTTATCTTTAAATCCTGAAGTTAGCTCTAAGAAATACATTGTTTCTGACATTTGTATTATTTAGGAAAACTGTTATATTCCCAATAAACCCTTGAAGGTACCAGGGAGTCTGCTAACTTAGGTCCCATAAGTCATTCAGCATTTTTTGATGACAAAAGTAAGTGCCCCCATGGGTGTCCCAAAACTATATGAAGGCTAATAAGCCCTTCCTCAAGCTCTTTAATCATTTACCCAATTTACTGGTTACTGTTAGCCTAATTAATAAATTAATCATGCTCAGATCTTTGTCTCTTGGTTTCCTAAATTTTCAAATGCAACAAGAATAATGCTTTTAATAGATTTTACCATATCAAATAGTCATAAATTCATAATACATGGAATGAAAAGAAAACCTTTCACAATATAGAGACCTAATATCAAAATGTTGATGGGATGAGTTCTATAAAATCCTATTGTTTTGCCTGTTACTCAATGTGTATGGGGAGTTATTTTCAGTGAAACTAAAGATGAAGTTACAGCCTAAAATTTTTATTCAAATATAAAAAATATATAAAAAATAAATAAAACTATTTTATTCAAATATAAAAATATATTAAAAGTCTAAAAATTTTATTCAAATATAAAAATGTACCCACCTGTACAATAACAATAATTTATAATAGTAGTAAATATTTTAAAATAGCAGTAAATATGAAAAATGGCAGAATAGCAATTTGTCCTAGAATCATTTCTCTCTGAAACAAAAAAAAAAAAAGGGAAAAGAATGAGATTATAACAAAAATAGCAAACAATAGCAGGATAACAGTCTATCCTAGGACACTTTCAACCTGAACTCCATCAAATGTGAGAATAATAATGATGATGATAACTCATGTTGCCGTAGTACTTTAAGGTTTACAAAGAATCTTCCTTATAAGATATCTTTAAGACAAATAGCACATGCATTACATGCAATAAGAGAGGAAGCATTCACAAATTTGCCCTTTCCAATGAGTTATATGGAGTATTAACATTCTTTTCCTGTCTTCAACCCAACACCTGGAACTTTGAGAACTATTTTCCAACTATGATGACTCAGAACTTAGTACTATGTGATAATACAAAATCTTTTGTTTGTCTGCACAGCTGAAAGAACCAATAACTCAGGAGAAGCTGAACCAAAAATGAACATGCATACGATATCTTTCCCCAATGAGAAGAACTTCCTGGTGAAGAAGATGCCATTAGCTAGCTACATTCTGCTACTCGGCTACCACATGAACATGAGTACCTGGCATTCAAGCATTCCCAATTAAAAATCAAAACTAAACAGTAACTTCAAAATGCCAACTTAAAGGTCAAGAGAAATCTAGAAAGATAATTTTTATTTCCACAATTGAAAGAAATTGTATGATGATATAGTACTAACTTTTTTTTGGCACTTTATAGTATTTTTTTCTTTTCTAATTACATGTAAAGACAGTTTTCAACACTCATTTTTATAAGATTTTGAGTTCCAATGTTTTCTTCCTTCCTCCTTTCCCTCCTCTTTTCCAAAAATGATAGACGATTTGATGTAGGTTATACATGTGCTATCCTATGTAGCATATTACATATTAGTCAAAGTTGTAAAAGAAGGAAGAATGATCATTGTACAATGTTATTGTTACTGTGCACAGTGTTCTCCTATACAGCATCAGTTCGTGTAAGTCTTCCAAGTTTTTTTAAAATCCACCTGCTTATCATATCTTATAAAACAATAATATTCTGTTTTATAGATGTATATATATATATATATATATATATATATATAT
Organism: Antechinus flavipes; assembly: GCF_016432865.1. NCBI lineage: Eukaryota > Metazoa > Chordata > Mammalia > Dasyuromorphia > Dasyuridae > Antechinus > Antechinus flavipes. Next base: position 553,416,134 of record NC_067400.1, on the reverse strand, counting down.
ATATATATTATATATATATATATATATCATATACCACAACTTGTTCAGCCATTCCCCAAATGACAGGCATCTCCACAATTTCCAATTCTTTGCTACCACAAAAAGAGCAGCTATAAATATTTTTGTATATGTGGGTCCTTTTTTCTTTGTTATGCTCTCTCTAAGATACAGACCTGGTTGTGGTATTACTACATTAAAGGGTATTAGTGCTTTTTTTATGGAGTTAAACAGTAAAAACAGAGATAGCAAAATATATTCTCAGAATTTGAAGAAAAAAAAAGAAGGAAGCAAAAAAAGGAGGAAAAAGGTAGAAGCTGGCTTTCTCAGAAATGGGTTGTGTGAGAATGGTATGACAAATATGTAAAAAGAGTTTGGAGCATCAGATAAACTTCAGTCTTATCTGAAATGGACAAAGGAGAGTTGAACAAACACACAAACAATTTGGCATAGAGATATATGAAACCCAGGAAAATAAGCAATGACAGAGGATTTCGCAGAGAGAAAATGATAAAAGGAGATAATAGTGTGCATGCAAAACAATCTTCATGTTGTTCTTGGAAGAGCAGTTGTGTGTGTGTGTGTTTGTGTGTGTATATTTGTATATATAGATAAAGAAATATAGATATGTACACATATATAGATAGGCAGTATATAGTTGCCTATCTTGAAGTTAGGAAGACTCATCTCCTGGAGTTCAAGAGCTCAGATATTTCCTAGATGTGTGACCCTGGACAAGTCATTGAAGCTCCTTTGCCTCACTTTCTCATCTATAAAATGAGTTGAAGAAGAAAATGAAAAGCCAATCCAGAATTTTTGCCAAGAAAACCCCAGATAGAATCTTTAAGAATTGGATGTGACTGAAATGACTGAACAACAACAATATAAATGTGATAGAATTTTATTGCAGTATAAGAAATCATGAAAGAGATCATTTCAGAGAATCCTGGAATGATGAACTAATTAAGAGTGAAGAAGAACTAGGAAAACAATTAATGCAATAACAATGATGTAAAGAAAAATTGCTGTGAAAGATTTAAGAACTCTGATCAAAGCAATGACCAACCACATCTTTAGAGGATCTCAACAAAGTGTATTACTCATTTCCCGACAGAAAGGTAATGGACTCAAGAGACAAATATTTTGGATATGATCATTGTGTGAATTTGTTTGGGTGACAATTCTTATTTACTATAAGAGTTTTATTACAAGACTTTCTTTTTTCCCCCCTCACTTTTTAATAATTAGAGGGTAAAAATAGTAGTGGGGGGGGGGGAAAGATCTTTGAAACATTTTAAAACATTCTACAAAAGTGGGCAAAAGGAAATTGGAAGAAATAAGAAATATGTAGGAGAATTTTGAAAGAATTATGTGGAATTTTATTATGTGCTTTAAAAAAAATAATATGTAAAAGATATTAATGGTTTCATATAAAGTTCTCTTCTTGTGTTCCAATATGTACATATGCACACAATATATATACGTATGCCCACATATATATACATATATATATATATTTTAAATATTTAATGTTCTCCCCAGAAAGAATCCACTTCTTTTATACAATTTATGTGTATTGAAGAGGGTGGAAAGATGGAAGGAGAAGCTTCCAGAAACACTTCTCAAATGAGTTAAGTCAAAAAGAGAATTGTACACCTTGTAGCTTCTCCCCAATCTGGTCTCATGGCAGTACTAATCTACGTTACAATAGTAAAAACAATGTTCATTCTTTTTTTTTCTTTTCTTTTTTAATTAAAGCTTTTTAATTTCAAAATGTATACATGGATAATTTTCGACATTCACCCCTACAAAACCCTGTGTTCTAATTTTTCCTCCCCTTTCCCCCACCCTCTCCTCTAGATGGCATGTAATCCAATTTATGTTAAACATGTTAAAAATATATGTTAAATTCAATATAGGCAGTATTTAATAAAAAAGCAATTGTGGGACTTCTGGGGGCAGAACCAAGATGGCGGAGAGCAGACATGACTTTCTGTGACCTTCTCTGAAACCAAGAGCAGATTAAGCCTGGTTCTGGAGTCAAAGAACCCGCAAATATTTAGAGTACAACACATTCCCAGAAGAAAAAAGATTTTGGAAGAACTTCAGAACAGGTCTGTTTTCAAACAGGCAGGGGGACAGACCACAGCACACGGAGATGGGGCAAGGAGCTGGAGTCCTGAGAGTCAGAGCATTGCAGCTTCCATGCACCTGGGAATCTTCTGTGAGCCTCTTAGGCTACTCTGTCATTGTTGCAAGCAGGTGGTTTGGTAGATTTGCTACTAAAGGCAAATTGAAAACCACTGAGCCCAGGAAGAACACTGGACCTAGCCACCCTTACCCAAGTGGAATTCAATCAGCAGAACTGCCCCAGGGCAAATTAAAGCACTGTTGCTCCTCTGTATTGAACAGACCTGAAGCCTTTAAAAAAATGAATAAAAAAACAAAAAAATAACTCTCACCATAGACATCTTTTATAGAGAGAAAGAGAAAGGAACACACCTCAAATCCTGAGGTTTCTAAAGGCAAAGCAACTCCAGAAGAAGTCCCAAAGAGAGACATGAGCTGGTCTGCATTTCACAAGGCTTTCTTTCTTTCTTTCTTTCTTTCTTTTTTTTAAATAACTTTTTATTGATAGAACCCATGCCAGGGTAATTTTTTTACAGCATTATCCCTTGCATTCACTTCTGTTCCGATTTTTCCCCTCCCTCCCTCCACCCCCTCCCCCAGATAGCAAGCAGTCCTTTACATGTTGAATAGGTTACAGTATATCCTAGATACAATATATGTGTGCAGAACCGAACAGTTTTCTTCACAAGGCTTTCTTTGAAGATTGCGTAAAGGATCTTAAAAAAGAGTTAGAAGAAAAATGAGGAAATGAAATGAGATCATTGCAAGAAGGAATGGAAAAATTGGAAAGAGAATGCAATGAACAAAAAAAGTAATTGTCCTTGCAAAAGGAGCTGAAAAAGGTAACTGAAGAAAATAATACACTAAAAATTAGAATTGAACAAATGGAAGTGAATGACTCAATAAGACTTCAAGAATCAGTCAAATAAAAACAAAAAATTGGAAAAAATAGAAGAAAATATGAAATATCTCCTGGGAAAAATAACTGACCTGGAAAATAGATCTAGGAAAATAAATCCTTAGATTGTCTAAGGATTATTGGGATTCCTGAAAGCAATGATGAAAAATGAATCTAGATATCTTACAAGAAATCATAAATGCCCTGTTTTAGAATCAGAAGGTAAATCCAACATAGATATGCATATTTATACAATTATCTTGCTGTACAAGAAAAATCAGATCAAAAAGTTTTTAAAAATGAGAAAGAAAAGAAAATTCAAGCAAACTGCAATAAAAAAAGTGAAAATGCTATGTTGTGATCCAGCCTCAGTTCCCACAGAACTCTCTCTGGGTGTAGATGGCTCTCCTCATCACAAGATCATTGGAACTGACCTCAATCATTTCATTGTTGATGAGAGCCATGTCCATCAGATTTGATCTTCATATAATCTTGCTGCTGTATACAATGATCTCCTGGTTCTCCTCGTTTCTCTTAGCATTAGTTCATGTCTCTCTGGACCTCTCAGAAATCATCCTGCTATCAACAAGGTTCATTCTAATGAATATTGTGACAGTCATGTATATTGTAATAATGAACAGTATGGTATTTGAAGTATTACAAAGTGCTTTCCACTCTGTGTACCCTATTTAAGGTAAGTGATGCTGGTATTATCATCCCCATTTTAAAGATGATTAAACTGAATATGAAAGATTAAGTGATTTGTACAAGTTCACACAGCTACTAAGTGTGGAATAGAATTTAAATTCAGGTCTTCTGAGTCTAACTCTCTCTCCACCAGTGTGAAAAGGCAAAACATCCATGGTCTTTCAAACAAGGCCTTAGGAATTCTTTTTGTTCAGTTTTGTTTTGTTTTTTTTTCTTTGTTGACTGTCTTTATTTCAGACATTTTTTTAAATATATCTTTTTATTTACAAGTTATATGCATGAGTAATTTTACAGCACTGACAATTGCCAAACCTTTAGTTCTAATTTCTCCCCTCCTTCCCCTCATCCCCTCCCCCATGGCAGGTTGACCAATACATGTTAAGTATGTTAAAGTATAAATTAAATACAATATAAGCATATGTGTCCTAACAGTTATTTTGCTGTACAAAAAGAATCAGACTTTGAAATAGTGTACTATTAGCCTGTGAAGGAAATCAAAAACGCAGGTGGACAAAAATATAGGGATTTGGAATTCTATACAATGGTTCATAGTCATTTCCCAGAGTTCTTTCACTGAGTGTAGCTAGTTCAATTCATTACTACTCTATTGGAGCTGATTTGGTTCATCTCATAGTTGAAGAGGTCCATGTCCATCAGAATTGATCATCATATAGTATTGTTGTTGAAGTATATAATGATCTCCTGGTCCTGCTCATTTCACTCAGCATCAGTTCATGTAAGTCTCTCCAGGCCTTTCTGGATTCCTCCTGCTGGTCATTTCTTACAGAACAATAATATTCCATAATATTCATATACCACAATTTCTTCAGCCATTCTCCAATTGATGACCATCCACTCAGTTTCCAGTTTCTGGCCACTACAAAGAGACCTGCCACAAACATTTGTGCACATACAGATCCCTTTCTCTTCCCTAAGATTTCTTTGGGATATAAGCCCAGTAGAAACACTGCTGGGTCAAAGGGTATGCACAGTTTGATAACTTTTTGAGCATAGTTCCAGATTGCTCTCCAGAATGGCTGGATGTGTTCACAATTCCACCAACAATGTATTAGTGTCCCTGTTTTCCCACATCCCCTCCAACATTCTGCATTATCTTTCCCTGTCATTCTAGCCAATCTGACAGGTATATAGTGGTATCTCAGAATTGTCTTAATTTGCATTTCTCTGATTAATAATTATTTGGAGCATCTTTTCATATGGCTAGAAAGAGTTTCCATTTCTTCATCTGAGAATTGTCTGTTCATATCCTTTGACCTTTTATCAATTGGAGAATGGCTGACCTTAGGAATTCTTGTGCTGGGAAGTGGCCTTGACCAGAAAGAGAGAGGAATGGTACCTTTGAGATTCGGCAGAAAGGACAAGAGCAAAAGCAGCCCATCTAGAGACCATGAGGTAGTACAATGGACAGAGCAGTAGGCCTTGAATATATTGATATGTTGAAGATATGAGTTCAAAATTCATGCTCATACACTTCCGAGGCAAGTCACTTAATCTCTATCTGACTAGTTTTCTCAACTGTAAAATGAACTTAATCACAGTACCTATCCTCACAGAGTTGTACCTTGCACATAGTAAGAATTATATAAATTCTCTTCCACTTTCATGTTAAAGAGAGAGTAGCAAAGATAGGACACTTAGCCAGTCTTAAGGTCAAAGGTTGAGAATATTCTGGGAGGTTGGAGTTGGGAACAGAGCCTTTCAAAATAGCTTAGATAAATAACAGCAGTAACAACAATGACAATAACCAGCATTTATATAGAGTTCTAAGTTTTACAAAGAACTATACATTATCTCACTTGATTCTCAAAGTAACCATGTAGATGAGGAAACTGAGGTTGAAATAAATTAAGTGAGTCAACCAGGGTCACAAGAAGATTTGAACTCATGGCTTTCTGATTTCAAGTCTATGGTTCTTTTTACTGTATGTACTACCTAGCCAGACAGATAATTCATATTAAATGTTAAAAAAAATAATCAGATCCTATCAGATGCCAAGAGAAAAAGGAGAGAAGGCAGCACGCAAACTCATCTTTTTTAAAATAGAATTTTAGCATAAACAAAATGCTTTCGTGTACATTATCCTAAATGATTTTTCATTGTGAAATGAAGAGATGTTAACATTCCCATCTTACAGATGTAGAAACTGAAGCTCAGAAAAGCAAATAACTTGTTTAGAATCATACATCTCTTAGTAACAGTCCTCAGATATACAAAGGGTCTTAAGTTTGAACTAAGCCTGGTGGATACTTAAAAAACCCCAATTATACTGAATCATTTACAAGTAGGCACTTATAGTGATTCCTTTATCCCTCATATCATAGACTATCTACAGTCCTTTCCTTTTAATCTAGGTCTATACTAAGGAAAGTGCTATGACCAGATATGGTAGAACATACCTACAACCCCTCTTCCTAGGAAAGATGGAGACTGATGGATCACTTGATTTCAGAGATGCAGTAGATTCAATGGTCTTAAATCTAGCATCAATAGGGAAAACATCTAGGACCAAGGAGGTAACAGGCTGCCTATCAAGGGGTAAATTGGCCCAAGTCAGAAACAGAATGAGGTCAAACTTCTATGCCAATCAGCAATGGGGTTAAGCCAAAAATTACTGCTGTACTTCCAGTATGGACTAGACAGGGAGAACCAGTGTCCAAAAGAAATGGTATGGAGGAGTAGAAATAAAAGAAGATGGGTTCATAAAATTTAGAGCTGAAAGGGATCTTAGAGGCAAGCAAGTCCATATCTTCTCATATTATAGATGAGAAAACTGAGGCACAGAGATTAAATGATTTGCCCATGTTCACATAGTTAAAAAGTGTCTCAAGTGGCACTTAAACCCAGAACTTTCTGACTCCAAGACCAGTGCCCTTTTAAGAAAAGAAGCAGAGAGAAAGAAAATAAGGAGGAAGGAAAGAAGGAAAAAAAAGAAAAGATGAGAGAGATGAAAGTGGGAGAGGAGGAAGAGAATAAGAGCATTCTTCCCAGTTTCTGGTGGATGATTTTCTGTAACAGGCTCCCTGGGAGGTAGAGCAGGTTAGGAAGAACCTCTCCAGGGGGACTGTTAGCCTCAGTATGAATTCTTCCTCACCCCTCCTTATTGCCACAGAACTAGACACAGACTTCAGACCCATCTTTCTTGCAGGCAGTGGAAGACAAGAAAAAACATCCCTGGTGAGATGGGGGATGAGGGAATGAAGGAAAAAACCGGGTTGGGTAACTCTACTTGTCAGAAGACATTTGAAATATAATGTTCATCTTTGGCTGTAACATTTTAAAAAGTTAACGTGTTAGAGTACATGCAGAAGAAGTCAACCATATTGGGGTGGGGGAACTGCAGACAATATCATGGGATGATAAAGTGAAAGAATGGATATATTTAGTCAGATGAAGAGAAAACTTAGGTAATACATAAAATCTGTCATCAAATATAGAAGACCTGTCCCATGAAAAAAGATATTAGACTTTTTCTGCTTAATCTTAGAGGGAAGAACCAGGAGCAGTGGTGGGGGAAGGGAGGGAGGAGGAAGTCTGAGTGCAGTAGAAATAACAAGAAATGTAAACTCAAAGGACTCAGGTTTTTGTGCCAGCCCTTCTACTAATTTACTATATGAACTGGTACAAGTCATTTCCCCTCCCTGGGAACTCAGTTTCCTTATCTATCAAATAAAAAACATTGAACTGATTTAGGAATTCTTAGCCTATAGTATGTGATCTTAGCAGGGGCAGGGGAGGGAAGAGGGAGGTGACAAAGAGACAAAGGTAGAAAGACACAGACTCTATTTCTTTATGATTTGTTTCCTTTATTTTCTGTGTGTAAAAATGTGATTCAGAAAACGGTTTCATAGGCTCACTAGACTGTTAAAGAGGATCATGACACAAAGATAAGTTAAGAACTTCTGCACTAGATGACCTGCCAGCTCTCATAGCCTATCTTGTGTCTCATACTAAGGAAAGTGCTATGACCAGATATGGTAGAACATACCTACAACCCCTCTTCCTAGGAAAGATGGAGACTGATGGATCACTTGATTTCAGAGATGCAGTAGATTCAATGGTCTTAAATCTAGCATCAATAGGGAAAACATCTAGGACCAAGGAGGTAACAGGCTGCCTATCAAGGGGTAAATTGGCCCAAGTCAGAAACAGAATGAGGTCAAACTTCTATGCCAATCAGCAATGGGGTTAAGCCAAAAATTACTGCTGTACTTCCAGTATGGACTAGACAGGGAGAACCAGTGTCCAAAAGAAATGGTATGGAGGAGTAGAAATAAAAGAAGATGGGTTCATAAAATTTAGAGCTGAAAGGGATCTTAGAGGCAAGCAAGTCCATATCTTCTCATATTATAGATGAGAAAACTGAGGCACAGAGATTAAATGATTTGCCCATGTTCACATAGTTAAAAAGTGTCTCAAGTGGCACTTAAACCCAGAACTTTCTGACTCCAAGACCAGTGCCCTTTTAAGAAAAGAAGCAGAGAGAAAGAAAATAAGGAGGAAGGAAAGAAGGAAAAAAAAGAAAAGATGAGAGAGATGAAAGTGGGAGAGGAGGAAGAGAATAAGAGCATTCTTCCCAGTTTCTGGTGGATGATTTTCTGTAACAGGCTCCCTGGGAGGTAGAGCAGGTTAGGAAGAACCTCTCCAGGGGGACTGTTAGCCTCAGTATGAATTCTTCCTCACCCCTCCTTATTGCCACAGAACTAGACACAGACTTCAGACCCATCTTTCTTGCAGGCAGTGGAAGACAAGAAAAAACATCCCTGGTGAGATGGGGGATGAGGGAATGAAGGAAAAAACCGGGTTGGGTAACTCTACTTGTCAGAAGACATTTGAAATATAATGTTCATCTTTGGCTGTAACATTTTAAAAAGTTAACGTGTTAGAGTACATGCAGAAGAAGTCAACCATATTGGGGTGGGGGAACTGCAGACAATATCATGGGATGATAAAGTGAAAGAATGGATATATTTAGTCAGATGAAGAGAAAACTTAGGTAATACATAAAATCTGTCATCAAATATAGAAGACCTGTCCCATGAAAAAAGATATTAGACTTTTTCTGCTTAATCTTAGAGGGAAGAACCAGGAGCAGTGGTGGGGGAAGGGAGGGAGGAGGAAGTCTGAGTGCAGTAGAAATAACAAGAAATGTAAACTCAAAGGACTCAGGTTTTTGTGCCAGCCCTTCTACTAATTTACTATATGAACTGGTACAAGTCATTTCCCCTCCCTGGGAACTCAGTTTCCTTATCTATCAAATAAAAAACATTGAACTGATTTAGGAATTCTTAGCCTATAGTATGTGATCTTAGCAGGGGCAGGGGAGGGAAGAGGGAGGTGACAAAGAGACAAAGGTAGAAAGACACAGACTCTATTTCTTTATGATTTGTTTCCTTTATTTTCTGTATGTAAAAATGTGATTCAGAAAACGGTTTCATAGGCTCACTAGACTGTTAAAGAGGATCATGACACAAAGATAAGTTAAGAACTTCTGCACTAGATGACCTGCCAGCTCTCATAGCCTATCTTGTGTCTCATACTAAAGAATTGAGAGGCAGCTAGGTTGCAGAGTGGATAGAGTGCCAAGCCTAGAGTCAGGTAGATGTGAATTCAAATCCAACCTCAGACCCTTACTAGTTATGGGACCCTGTACAAGTCACTTAACTGTTTTTGCATCAGTTTCTCACCTATAAAAGGAGCTGGAGAAGAAAATGGCAAATCACTCCAGTAGTTTTGCCAAGTCCAAATGTAGTCACAAAGAGTTGTATGTAAATGAAAAATGACTATCATAATAACATAATTATATAATTATTATATTATATAAATATAATAATATTACATATTATTATATTAACTATCACAATAATAACATAATAATCAAAAAGTGGATTTTTTGGACTCTGAAGATAATGTAAATTTGGTTGAACTGTGTTAATTTTAAGATTATAAGAAACTATCTTCCTGTTTCTACTTCTTTGTTTGAGCCTTGGTTAAAAAAAAAAAAAAACATACAGTTAACAGCTACCTAGGGAATTTCATAGGCTAGAGCACCATAGATTCACCAAGACATCAAAAAGCTTTCTAATTTGCTGAAGGGAAATCTGGAATGAGAAGAATGGACCAATAAGCTCCTGAGAATCCAAATTCAACTCAGTTGTGTTCTAAAGAAAAGATGGTATTCCTTTCTAAGGCCAAACGATAAGCATATACACAGATGGTATTGTATGGCTAGTCTGATCCTGGGGTTAACCTATAGAATAGGTTAGGGTTACCTACTCTATAAATGGGAAAAGTTCATGTATAAACATATACTAACAGCATAGTGGATAATTTCTTTTTCTTTTCTTTTTTTTCTTTTTTGCTGAGGCAGTGGGGTTAAGTGACTTGCCCAGGGTCACACAGCCTAGGAAGTGTTAAGTGTCTGAGGGAAGATTCTTGAACTCAGGTCCTCCCGACTTCAGGGCTGGTGCTCTATCCACCGGGCCACCTAGCTGCCCTGTGGATAATTTCTGAAGTGTGATCACAAAAAAGTTCAAGAGAGGTTTCTAAAATCTAATAATGGTAATGAATGGGTGAATGAATAAATAAATGAATGAAAAAGTATTTGTTAAACATTATGTGCCAAGAAGGGAATGAGAGGGACTAAAGAAAGTCAGTTGTATTTCTAATTACATATTAGAAATATATATTCCTCCAGGAGTAAACTATATTTTAAAAATACATAAAAGAAGGAAACAAAGGCAGGTGATGGGGAACAAAGATGAAAGATGCAGCTAGGTATTGTGGTGGAAAGAGCATCTTCCTGAGTTCAAATCTAGCTTCAGTCACTTTCTGGCTGAGTGAATGTGAGGAAGTCCCTTACTGGCTATCTGCCTTAGTTTCCTGTAAAATGGGAATGATAATAGCATCTATCTCCAATGGCTGTACTGAAGATCGAATGATATAATATTTAGAAAGTGCTTTATAAGCCTTCCAGTTTTAGATAAGTACTAGCTATTATTATTGTTAAGAATGACAATAGTCTTGTGGAATTCTAAGTACTAAACAGGCTTTTAAAAAAATAAAAGTTATGTTGTAATCAAGGAGAATATCAACAAGGCTAAAGGACTGCTTCTCAGAGAGAATGAATGGGATAACAGTAATGGTCAATGGAAAGAAGTCAGAACAATGACTCTTACTTTACTGTTTTTTCATTTTCCAAACCAAGAGGGAAGATCTTTTACAGATCAGAGAGAGATCAGAACTGGAGAGAACAGAACAAAAATAGATAAAAGACAATTGAAATCCAAAATAAATGAGAACTACATGTTATAAGTATAACCTGTATAAGTATACATAAGTATAAGTCAGGAGGTGCAGTTTAACTCTATCCCAGATAATAAAATAATTTGTGGCTATAATGGCTGCATTGTGTCCATGATCTAGAAAGATTTAAGAAAGAAGGAGGGTATCACTGGACTAGAGAAGGCAACTATCATCATCTTAAATTTCATATGACTATATTTGGCTCAATATTTTAGCCCACAAAGTCAAAATTATTTTCATAATTATACAAATGTGGTTTAATTTTTAATATGATAAAATCAATAGATAATAGCCTGTAATGGGCTGAGGTTTGAGTTGATGCACTAAGGTCCCAAGCATGTGAGACTAAATAGTAATTGGACCATACTCTATTAATATATATGCTTGGAGAAAGAATGGCCCCCGCCCACTCTTTGTGCAAGTCCTGCTGTGTTGTATAGGAAATGACGATTTGGTGGGTGGAGGCAGGGGGTGGAGAAGGAAGCGGAAAGAGAGACTGCTGGCTGGCATCTTGTCACGGCTGCTCACATTGCTATTGAGACCACCCTTCACCTCCGATCCCCTTTTCACCTGCAATCCCCCTTCACCTCTGCTAGCTGGCTTCCTGTCGCAGCTGCCCATATTGCTATCGCAATCCTTCTTCACCTCTACTGAGAATAAAGATTGAAGATTTTTCCTTTAACCTGAATTCCTGACTCCAGCTGATTTTAAATATGCGGTCATCACATTAGCCCACATAAACAAAAACTCTTTGGGGACCTCAATAATTTTGAAGAGTATAAGGGGGTTCTGAGACCAAAAGTTTAAGAACAACTGCCCTAGTCTGTAGAGATATTTTTAGATACTGATTGTGTCTTCATTCAGAATACTAGCTATTCCAACTGGTTTTGTATCATTTTCAAATAAAATAAATATGTTATATAGATAGTTTTACAATGATAACAGCCAGCATCTACATTGTTCTTTAAGGGTTGCAAAACTTTATATGTTAAATTTATTGATTGTCACTACAACCTGGGAAGGGCAGGTACCCTCATTATCCCCATTTTATAGATAAGGCAACTAAGGCACAGAGAATGGACCAATGAGCTCCTGAGAATCCAAATTCACCTCTATTATGCTTTGAAGCAAAGATGGTATTCCTTTCTGGGGCCAAAAGAAAAGCAAATATAAAGATGGGTATTGTATGGCTAGTCTGCTCCTGGGGGAATATATAGAATAGTTTAGGGTTACCTAGCCTATATCTGGGCAGACTTCATGCATAAATATATCTAAAAACATTCTGCTGGTGGATAATTTCTGAATTTGAACTATGACCATAAAAAAGTACAAGGCAGATATCCAAAATCTAAGTCTAATACTTATCCAGGATCACATAAGTAGCATGTGTCTGATACAGATTTTGAACTCGGGTCTTCCTGATTCCAGGTTCTGTACTCTATCCAGCGTATTAAATTGACTTGAAGTCATTACCACCTATTCATTTTGTCTAGTCATCCAGCTCGGAATCCATTTAACTGTATTGTCATCTAGTACACACCTCTCATAAAGTTCTTATAAGATTTTATCAAATGCTTTGATAAAATAGAAGTAAACCAAAAACAACATTCTAATAACCTGTGTATCTACACTAGTCTCTATAAATGGTTTCTTCTTCCTTTGAAATTGTTTCAGTTTGTGTCTTCGTAATTTCATTCTTAAAAGGTTCATTTCTTTCCCCTTTAGAATTTTAGAATATGAGTTGCTTGCACATACTTTCTTAGAACCCTGTAAAATCTATTATCTCAAAATCTAGGGTGCACAGCAGATTGTGCTTATCTATCCAGATTTTCTTTTTCTATCACAAATTTTATGACCTCAAGATTCCCTTTTTTTTTTTCTTTCTTTCTTTCTTTTTTTTTTTTTTTTTGCTGAGGCAATTGGGGTTAAGTGACTTTCCCAAAGTCATACATCTGTCTGACACCAGATTTGAACTCTGATCCTCCTGACTTCAGGACTGGTGCCCAATCACTGCACCACCTAGCTATCCAGGTTCCCATCATTTCTAATTCAGCAACTAGTTCTCCTTATTAACCAGAATCAAGTACAAAATTTTATTTCCCCTCATCATTTCTCCCAGATTTGTGAGATTACAATAATCATTATCATCTTGACAAGCCATACAATTATTAGCTCTTCTGCTTTTGACAAGGAGACAAAGAGCTACAACAGGAAATATCAAGTCTGTGATTGTTTCTTGAACTCTGTTTCCTACCTCTGTTTCTCTTTTCATTGACATTCATCCAAATGTTATCCACCATTCTTCTATCCTCTGGTTCCTAGATTTCCATTATTACTATTGTCTCTTTGGAGAACTGATGGGGACCAATGGTACAACATTTCTTCCCCCCTTTCAGTAAATATGTTGGACTTTGTGGAGAGGAGTTAGTGTGCAACAAGATAAACATTGTTAGACAATGGGTTGATTTGCTTTGCTTAATTGTATTCCTTTGTTGTTACTAAGTAGGATACTGGTATCATTGGAGTATAATAGATATATTTCTTTAACAAGCAAGTATCATTTGAAAGGATTACATTCATTATATTCATGTATGTTTATGCATAGGTGCACCTTAAAATGCCACTCTGGCATCCTCAACAATTCCAGTTATTTAATTCCTTCTGAATAAAGGACACCCTTTCAAGAGCCATATTGAAGTCATACGTTTTATACTAAATTTTTGTCTTTGAGGTCAAATATTCTTCCTCATGTTAGAATTTCTAGTTCACTTTTCTTTTTAATCATATTTTGTATATTTGCATGCAAATCTTAGACATCTTAGGCAGTGGTTTTTAATGTTAGTTTCTTTCCTAGTATCTCTGGTTATTTCAGAGCATTTCTATTGATCTACTATCCATTTAAGAATTCTTTAAACTGAAATTTTCTCAAGGGAAAGAAAGTGTCTTTTATATTTTCTTGTATCACCAGCATAGGCAAAAGACAGCCTTTGTTCTCAAAAAGCTCACAGTACTTTTTTTTTTTTAATAACTTTTTATTGATAGAACCCATGCCAGGGTAATTTTTTACAGCATTATCCCTTGCATTCACTTCTATTGTGATTTTTCCCCTCCCTCCTTCCACCCCCTCCCCTAAATGGCAAGCAGTTCTTTACATGTTGAATAGGTTACAGTATATCTTAGATACAATATATGTGTGCAGAACCGAACAGTTTTCTTGTTTCACAGGGAGAATTGAATTCAGAAGGTATAAATAACCCGGGAAGAAAAACAAAAATGCAAGCAGTTTATATTCATTTCCCTGTTCTTCCTTTGGGTGTAGCTGCTTCTGTTCATCTTTGATCAATTAAAGCTCTCTTTATCGAAGAGATCCATTTCCATCAGAATACATCCTCAAACAGTATCATTGTTGAGGTATATAATGATCTCCTGGTTCTGCTCATTTCACTTAGCATCAGTTCATGTAAGTCTCGCCAGTCCTCTCTATATTCATCCTGCTGGTCATTCCTTACAGAACAATAATATTCTATAACATTCATATACCACAATTTACTCAATCCTTCTCCAATCGATGGGCATCCTTTCATTTTCCAAGCTCACAATACTTTGAAGAAGACAATATGGAAGCAGGTATGTACAAACAAGCTAATTATAATCAACAGAAAGAAGGCCCTAGAATTAAAGAAGATTGGGAAAGGCTTCTTCTAGAAGATGGGACTGCAACTGAGAATAGTAGGAAGCCAGGGAAACCAGAAAGTAGACATAAGGAAGGAAAATGTTCCAGGCTTAGGAAATAAAAAAAAATGCTCAAAGGCATTTTCCCACCATTTTAAAGCAGAAAAACCAATCAGCAGGTTGTTGTAATAGTCCAAGCATGAGGTAGGTTGAGAGATGGAGTGAGTTGTTCAAGGAACAGCTATAGAATATTATAAATTATAAAACAAATATTATATTTGATCTTGTAAATGAAGAGTCACTGGAAATTTATTGAGGTTGGAGTGATATGATCAGACCTGAACTTTAGGAAAACCACTTTGGCAGCTAAGCAAAATATAAACTGGAATGCAGAGAAGTCTGTGGCAGGGAGACCAATAGTATTCGTTTTAATAATTCCGGTGTGAAATGATGAGGGCTTGCATCAAAGTGATTAATGCCATCAAATAAGAGAAAAGGGCATACATGAGAGATGGTAAGAAGGTAGAGTCAATAGGATTTGATAATTGACTAGATAACAAGGAGAGAATGATATGGAGGTTGAGTGACTTGAGTGACTGAGAGGAAGGTGGTACTCTCCACAGTAAAAAGGAAGCTAAAAAAAGCCATGGGTTTATAGGGAAAGACAATGAGTAAAATTTTGGACATCTTCAGTTTAAGATGACTGTGGGACATCCAATTCTAGATGTTGAAAAGACAGTTGGGAGCAACTAAAAGAGAGCAAATCCAGCCTAATTAGTATTAGATTACTAATGTGACCTGGGCAAGTCACTTAAGCCCAGCCTCTCCTCCTCACACACACACAAAGGTAGTTGGTGATGTAAGAGCAGAGATCAGCAGAGAACTGAGTTAGATAAATAGATCTGAGAATCATCAACAATATCATCAAATGATAATTGATGATATCATCACCAAGGGAAATAGTATAGAAAGAAAAGAGAAGATTCTTGCCCAGAGTAGAACTTCAGTGGATACCCACATTTGAAGAACCAGCAAAGAAAGAGTTGTCCGACAGGTAGGAGAAGAATCAAAGGAGAGAAATATTAGGAAATCCCAGATGGAAAAGCCCATTAGATTTAGCAACTGAGAGATCACTAATAACTTTGATGGGTTTTTCCTAAAGAGGAGACTTATGGAGTAATGAATACTTGAGGAACAATCATATGGAAGAGATTATACTTGCTCTTCTTGGCCTCAGGAAGAACTATTAGCAACTGATGGAAGCTGCAGAGATTGATTTAAGCTTAATGTAAGGAACACTTCCTAAGGCTCAGAATTAACTTCAAAAGTGGGCTAGGTTTCCTCTCACTGGAAATGGAAATTGGCTAGTCACTTGTTGGAAATACTGCAGGTGGAGGTTTTGACTAAGTATAGGTTGGAGTAGTCCCTTCCATCTTCAAGGTTCTGTAATTTGTATATTAAACTTGTGCCTGGGTTAGGAGTGGGGTAAGGCAGGAAAAAAACTTGAAAACACCTTATAATCTGTATTATGGGAAATCAGGAAGAAAGGAGAACAAGAGAATTTCTATTTCACCTCTCTTGTTACTCATATTTTGTACATTTGTGGGTATCGTGTGGATGCTGGGATTAAGTACATATATGATAAAGTAAGTGAAGAAGAAAAGCAATTAAAAGTCAAATCTCTGAGTAGGCAGCCAAGTCAGCTCTGAAATTCTGGACAAGGTGAAAGAGTTCTGGGAAGGAAGAGTTTTCCTCTGAAATGACTCAGATGTTCTGAGTACTCTCACAAAGGGTCAGTAAGGTCATTGGCATAGTAGGCAGAGTGCCAGAATCATAGTCAGAAAGACCCGAGTTTGAATTCTGATTCAAATATTTACTAGCTGTGTGATTCTAAGGCAAGTCACCTATTTTTAGCTTCAGTTGGGAATAAAAGCATCTCTTATCTGGCAGAACTATGAGGATGAAATGAGATTTTATAGATTTATATAACTTTAAAATTTGTGAAGTGGTATGTATATGTGTGTGAATATAGAATAATATATATGTGTTTACCTAGATACAGACATACGTTTATAGAAATAGATTTAGATTTAAGTTTAAATCTTTATAAGTATAGATGTAGATATAGACATAAAGTATAAATATAAATCAAAACATACAGACTAGATACGTGCTATTCAGCCACGTCCGATTCTTCCCGACCCGGCGGATTCTAACACACGAATTCTGTTCAGGGGGCTTCTTGGCAAATGGACCGCAGTGGTTTGGCATTTCCAAGCGCTAAGGCAGAGATTAAGCCTCAGAGGCCACACTTGAACTCGGTTCTTTCTGACGCTGGGCCAGCACTCTATCCCGAGCCGTCTAGCTGTCTCTTCGGCTTAAGCGAGGGCATAAGAATACAGAGCAGACAGGTACAGACATGACTATACTGCTTCGCCGACTTGAAAGCGCTATGGAAGGATGGGCTATTGTTGGGAGCCGGGGCTTCATCCCGGCGTCTCTGCTGGGCTGAGACCCCCGCCAGTCACTGACTGGCTGCCTTTCTGTCCCCACAGCACTCAGTCCCTCTCTTGGCGCCTCCTCACGACTATGGACAATGGACAAATATGAGAACGCCACTCCCTCCAATATTTCCTACAGAGACTTCTTCCTGGTAGGCTTTCCGGGGCTTCGGGAATGGCGGTCGCTCTTGGTTCTCCCCGTCTCCTGCCTCTATGCCTTAATCCTGGCCTCCAACGCCCTGATCGTCTACACTGTGGCCTCCCAGCGCAGTCTGCACCAGCCCATGTACGTGCTCATCTCCCTGCTCCTGGCCGTCAACGTGTGCGCCGCCACGGCCGTGCTGCCGCCGATGCTGTCGGGCTTCCTGCGCTACGCAAACCCCGTGTCCCTGGAGGGCTGCCTCACCCAGATGTTCTTCATCTACTTCACGCTGCTCCTGGACTACAACCTCTTGCTGGCCATGGCCCTGGACCGCTATGTCGCCATCTGCCACCCGCTCCGCTACGCGGACCTGATGACGTCCCGGCTGCTGGGCCTGCTGGCCGCGGCCGCCCTGAGCCGGAGCCTGGCCGTGGCAGTGCCCCTGGTGGTGCTGACGTCCCGGGCCCGCTTCTGCCGAACGGCCGTGATCCGCCATTTTGCCTGCGAGTACATCGCCCTGCTGAGCATCGCCTGTGGGGACCTCACCTTCAACAACCGCCTGGGCTTGGCCATGCGGCTGATCACCGTGACCTTTGATCTGTCCCTGCTGGGGGCTTCCTACAGCCGCATCATCTACGCCGCCTTCCAGATCTCCTCAGGCAGTGCCCGCGCCAAGGCGCTACACACGTGCGGCTCTCACCTGCTGGTCATCTTCACCGTCTACCTCTCTGGTCTCTCCACTTCCATCGTCTTCCGGTTCGCGAAGTCTGTGTCTCAGGACGTGCAGAACCTGCTCAGCGCCCTTTACCTGCTGCTTCCGGGAGCCCTGAATCCCATCATCTACGGGGTGAGGACCCGGGAGATTCGGCAGCATGTGGAGAGATTGTTCTGGGGAAGGGAATCAATGCTGGTGACCAAGGACCAGTCAAAGAGGCTGCAAAATACCCAGCCAGAGAGGAGACTACCCGCGTGAGGCGGGGCGTCAGCCAAGGAAACGAGCCCTAAACAGCGCGTGTTTACTGGCCCTATTAAAGCCGCAGTAGAATTTTCAGGAGAAAGTGGTGCCTTATCCGTAGATAAAGACTGGTGGAAACTACAGTAAGGATACTAGTACTACAGCAGCGCTGTCTCATCTCCCTGGTCTTTTGCTCTTTCCCTCGTGACCAGTTGCTCAAAATTTCCATCCATTGGATGGAGAGGAGCATGCACCAAGTTACACAGGTTCAGGTTCTGTCTCTAGAATCTCCCATTCTTCCTTAAAAAGAGCTGAAGTCTATCTGTAATCATAATCCACTTTTTTCTAGTTCTACTTTTTAGGGACCAGCAGAACAAAGTGAATCCTACTATTACCCAAGAGCCCTTCTATTTTAGGACACCTATCATGTTTTCTCTTCTCACCCCTTGCTTCTACCCGGAGTCATATTCAAGTCTACCACCCATCTTCTATGTCAGTCACCTTCCTCTGGATGTATTCATTGTCAAGTTCCTTCCTAATCCATAATTTGCATAAGTAGACACAGTATTCTAGCTGTGTCCTGACATAATGGGGTTATCGAATCCTTCCCTCTCAAAGGCCACATGCTTATAGCACTCATGTAAAGTGTTAGACTTCCAAGGATATTTGGAAGAGAGATAAATCAATATCCCACTGACCTCCCCCCAGCACTGAAAGGCTGAACTGATAGTCCTATGTTCTTATTCTGAACCTTGTGGTCAATAGTCCAGTGTGATTTCTTACACTTATTAAGTACAAGGACACTGTAGTTGATGGGGATAGGAATACAAAGACAAATAAGGCAGTTTCTGCCTTGAAAGACTTATGATTTAGAAGATAGGAGGGATAAAATGTAAATGTATGCCTCCTGTGCCTCAGAAACCCATCACTAAACCTACACAGACTAGGTTTGGTTTCTGAATAATCATACTTTGGGGTTCATTCCCCCACCCCAAGTAATCTTTGGGAACATCAAAAATGTGGCTTTTTACTCAAAGACCCCAGCTTTTGGGATAAGAATTCACTGTTTGACAAAAACTGCTGGGAAAATTGGAAATTAGTATGGCAGAAACTAGGCATTGACTCACACTTAACACCATACATCAAGATAAGGTCAAAATGGGTTCATGACCTAGGCATAAAGAATGAGATTATAAATAAATTAGAAGAACATAGGATAGTTTACTCTCAGACTTGTGGAGGAGGAAGGAATTTATGATCAAAGAAGAACTAGAGATCATTATTGATCACAATAGAAAACTTGAATTGAATTGAAAAGTTGTTGTACAAACAAAACCAATACAGACAAGATTAGAAGGGAAGCAATAAACTGGGAAAACATTTTTACAGTCAAAGGTTCTGATAAAAATCTCATTTCCAAAATATACAGAGAATTGACTCTAATTTATATCAAGCCATTCTCCAATTGATAAATGGTCAAAGGATATGAAACAATTCTCAAAGAAATTGAAACTATTTCTAGCCATATGAAAAGATGCTCCAAGTCATTATTAATCAGAGAAATGCAAATTGAGGCAACTCTGAGATACTACTATACACCTCTCAGATTGGCTAGAATGACAGGGAAAGATAAAACAGAATGTTGGAGGGGATGTGGGAAAACTGGGACACTGATACATTGTTGGTGGAATTGTGAACATATCCAGCCATTCTGGAGAATGATTTGAAACTATGGTCAAAAAGTTATCAAACTGTGCATGCCTTTGATCTAGCAGTGTTACTACTGGGCTTATATCCCAAAGAGATTTTAAAGAAAGGAAATGGACTTGTATGTACAAGAATGTTTGTGGCAGCCCTGTTTGTAGTGGCCAGAAACTGGAAACTGAATGGATGCCCAGCAATTGGAGAATGGCTGAATAAATTGTGGTATATGAATGTTATGGAATATTATTGTTCTGTAAGAAATGACCAGCAGGATGATTTCAGAAAGGCTTGGAGAGACTTACATGAACTGATGCTGAGCAGGACCAGGAGATTATATACTTCAACAACAACATTATATGATGATCAATTCTGATGCACATGGCTCTCTTCACGATGAGATGAAACAAATCAGCTCCAATAGAACAGTAACGAATTGAACCAGCTACACCCAGCGAAAGAACTCTGGGAAATGAGAGTGAACAACCACATAGAATCCCCAATCCCTCTATTTTTGTCCACCTGCATTTTTGATTTCCTTAATTGTACACTATTTCAAAGTCCGATTCTTTTTGTGCAGCAAAATAACTATATGGACATGTATACATATATTGTATTTAACATATAATTTAACATATTTCACATGTATTGGTCTACCTGCCATCTGGGGGAGGGGATGGGAGGAAGGAGAGAAAAAATTGAAACAAAAGGTTTTGCAACTGTCAATGTTGAAAAATTACCCATGCATATATCTTGTAAATAAAAAGCTATAATAAAAAAAAATGTGGCTTGTTTCTCTTCAAGTGACCTCATGTCCTGCTACTTGATTCCTGAAAGCAATAAGCTACCCCCTGTCCTGCCAACTTCTACCCACTTTCTTTACTTCTACTTTCAAGTTTTTTGAGGGAAAACATGAAATCATGTTCACTAAATTCACTACAAATGTATATTATCTATCTTCATAGACTTACAGGATTATGGACTTACAACCTCAACTGATTTATAGGTCATCTAGTCCAACACCCTCATTTTATAGCTAAGAAAATGGGAAACCATAGAATTTAATTTGCTGAAGGTCAGAAGATTTAAGTATTAATAGGATTCACCCCCCTGCCTGACTCCCATGCAGCCTTCTAGTGCTCTTATTTTTCCTTCATGCTCTCCCTCCAATCTGTTCTTTTCTTCCCATCACCACTGTCCTCAGCCTTAAACATCCTTTTTACCATTCCCTAGGGCTCTATTTCATCTTCCAATGAGATGATCCAATTAAATTGAATGCGTCCAAAACTGAACTCATCTTCCTCCCAAAACCTGACTCTTCCCCTACCTGTTTTTATTCATAATATCACCATTTTTTGCATTGCCTCCAGTTGTACCCCAGGTTCAAAACCTAAGAGAAAAAGTCATCATTGACTCTTCTTAATCTTCTCTTCCTATAATCCCACCATTTCTAGTCCTGTTGATTATACCTCAGAAGTACCTTTCACATTTATGGCCTCCTCTCCATTCTCTTTGCAAGCACTCTAATTCATTGTCATGTCTTCTTAGTTGGATGATCCTAATCCTAATGTCTTCCTCCCTTCTACAATCCATTTTTCATACATATACTTAAAAAACCTTCTTAACATATTTTTATCTACTCAAAAATTCTAAGTGGATTTCAAAGGTCCACTGAATAAAATATAAATTCCTGTCACTGCTTAGCCCCAACCTCCTTTTCCAATCTTATCCCACAGTGCTCCAATACTCATGTTCCAAATAAACTTCTGTTGTCTTCCCAATGCTGTCTTTATGATTGACACTTAGTGGGTGCTTATAAATGTTTATTAAATTGGATTGGATTCCCCCATGGACCTCCTTTCTTCACCTTCACCTTTATCTGTTGAAATCCTTTTCCTTCCTTCAAAAGCTAACTCAGCAGCAATCTCCACAAAGCTTTCCTTGCCTACCTAAGGCTGACCTCACCTTAAATTTCTTATAAAACTTTTGACTGAACTTTTCTTTGACCTTCTGCCACTTAATTGTGTCTTTCCCCATTTGAGACTTTGAAAGCTACATCTTGTGTTTCTACTTTCATATCTCCTGTACTAAGCACAAGATCCTATGCAAAACTGGATCATGAGATCACAAGATTTAGAGCTAGATTGGACCTTGGAGACCATATTGACCAACCCAATCTTTTTACAGATGAAGAAATGGCAGCTCAGGGAAGTTAAAGTGTTTTTGGCCAGTTACAGGGGTAACACAGAAGTTTGACAAATATTTTTCAAATTAAGCAGAGACTGGAAAGGGAGGCATTGCACCAAAGTTTTAAGTGTGTTTGTTTAAGAAATAGTAGAAGCTGGGAATATTACTACAGGGCTTATATCCCAAAGAGATCTTAAAAGAAGGGAAAGGGACCAATATGTGCAAAAATGTGGCAGCCCTTTCTATAGTGGCTAGAAACTGGAAATTGAATGGATGCCCAGCAATTAGAGAATGGCTGAATAAATTGTGGTATATGAATGTTATGGAATATTATTTTTCTGTAAGAAATGACCAGCAGGATGATTTCAGAAAAGGCCTGGAGAGACTTACATGAATTGATGCAGAACCAGGAGATCATTATACTCTTCAATACTATATGACCAATTCTGATGGAAGTGGCCCTCTTCAACAATGAGATGAACCAAATCAGTTCCATTTGTTCAATAATGAATAGAACCAGCTATACCCAGCTAAAGAACTCTGGGAGATGACTGTGAACCACTATGTACCATTTCCAATCCCTTTGTTTTTGTCCACTTGCATTTTTTATTTCCTTCTCAGGTTAATTTTACATTATTTCAAAGTCCAATTCTTCTTGTTCAGCAAAATAACTGTATGGATATGTATACATATATTGTATTTAACATATACTTTAACATATTTAACATGTATTGGTCTATCTGTCATCTGGGGGAGGGGATGGAGGTAAAGAGGGGAAAAGTTGGACAGCAGATTTTGCAATAGTCAATGATGAAAATTTACCCATGCATGTTTTGTAAATAAAAAACCATAATAAAAAATTATTCAAAAAAAAAAAAAAAAGCTGGGAAGCACAGTAGAAAAGTTTTGGGTCTAGAATTAGGAAGTCCAAGTTCAAATATGGCCTCAGAAGTTATAAGACATTAGGCAAATCACTATGTTCCTCAGTTTCCTCAACTGCAAAGAGGCTAATAACACCTACATACCTGGGTTGTTGTGAAACAAATGAAAAGTACCAGGCAGAGATGAGGCTCTATATAAATGCTGGTTATTATTATTAAGAGTCTGGGACATTAAGGGGGCAGGGGGAGGTTTGAAAAGGTAAATCAAAGGGAGGTTGGTCTCAGATTGTTAGTCTTTAATTACCAGGTTAACAAGTTGAGATTTATGTCTGCACTTTTTGGCAGTACCTAGATCAATTCATGAAGTAAATCTTTTAAATGTCTACGTACCAGTAGTAGGTACCTGCAGGAGATGTGAAGCAAATCATTTCAAAGGTTTTTTTCAGTTCTTTTCTCCAATTCTGATTCTAGGCACATGATCCTTACCCTCACAAAGTTTATATTTTAACAGGAGATATAACCTAAATGTCATGAAAAGCTAACTAGTCACGTTTCAGTTCTGCCACTCACTCCTTTCCCAGGGACTTGCTGTGGAAGCCATCTACTTCCCTTCTCTCAGACCCATTTATAAAATAAAGGAATTAAATTAAATTAGTCTCTTCCCAACTTGAATTCTAAGACTCCATCAAACAATTCAGGAATATCCACATGACCTGTTGGTATCACCTAGGTCATTTCTACTCACTTTCTCTGCTTTTCAGTTTCCCACATTCTCCTCTCCACTGTTCCCCGACCCCCCATTATATTGAAAGACATGTATGTAACTGCTATCTTTGGAACATACCTAATTTATCCAGAAGGATCTTCTCCTGACAAAAGGGATGACTGCAAGCTTATAATGAATCAAAAAATGGTTATACAATATACACGGCTCAATGTTGTTTTTGTTGTTGTTGTTCATGCCATACTCCATCTTGTGTGATACTTCCCATCTCTAGGGATTGAAGTCTTACCTGATCAAGTCCCAAATGCTCCCCCTTCCAAGAAACTTTCCCTGATCTCCAATTCAATCAGAAAGTCTTACCTACCACAATTAAGAGTTCCTTAATTGTAGGTCTTCAAGCAAAGACTAAATGATAGGCTCTTCATCAATTGTAGAGGGAATTATGTGAAAACTCAGTTAACATTGTACTTTTCTTGAGCACTTTTTAACCATATTTTATTTTTACTGTATTTTGATTTGTAACTTATTGGTGTCCCATCTTAGACTGTGAAGTCTGAATGCAGCAACCGTATTACATCATATCTATCTTACTTAGCCTCACCTCCATAACCTACAACAATATTCTGCAAGTGGAAGATATTTAATAAGTATTTGCCAATCAGGTAAACACAATAACTTACTTTATAGTATTCCTCTAAACCACTTGACAGGCCAACTATTTCTAAGGGAGGTGACATGCATATTTGCTACACATGCTCAACTGGTATCAGGATAATCTGGCCTGAGTTTCACAGACGATCCAACTAGCATGAAAAAAATTGTGATCCACCAGGGCTTGTGAATTTCCAAAGATAGATTCCTCCCATCTCTACAGCAAACTTTATGCTCATACAACCATACAACCTCCCCATACACATATATATACCTTTCTTCACTCCCTCTTATCTAAAATCTGATTTTGGCTCATATTTGCTCTTATAGTGCTGCAAACTTAAGGCTCCACAGGGGTTCTCAAACTACAGCCTGTGGGCCAGATGCGGCAGCTGAGGACATTTATCCCCCTCACCCAGGTTTATGAAGTTTCTTTATTTAAAGGCCCCCAAAACAAAGTTTTTGTTTTTACTATAGGCCGGCTCTCCAACAGTCTGAGGGACAGTGAACTGGCCCCCTATTTAAAAAGTTTGAGGACCCCTGTGAGTCTCTATAACTACAGCATAAATTGCAACCCCCTCAACCTATAGAGATACTGAAAAGAGCTTATGCTGGGCACCTTGGTTATTGATTACTAGGGTAGCTAGGTAATGCATAGATCGCCAGACATGTTGTCAGACCCAAGTTCAAATCTGGCCTCAGGTACATAATAGCTATATTGACTCTGGACAAGACGTCACCTTTTTGTCTATTTCTTCATCTATAAATAGTTACAGTATTCATCTCCTAGGATTGTTGTAAAGATCAAGTGAAAAAACAAATGTAAAGCACATAGCATAATGTCTAACACATTTTAAGTACTATATAACTGGTATTATGGCTCAAGGGAAGCAACTAGCCTAAAAGGCCCCCTCCCAAAAAGTTTGCTCCTTAGGCTCTGCTCTGTCATTTAAAGTTTCCTTATTTGCTAATAAGGGCAGGAATTTATAGTGCTTCATAACTTAGAAACCAGTATCTTTCCAACCATAGTTTTCTCTTTTTTTCTCACACAACCCTGTAAAGTGAGTAGCACAAGTATTATCCTCATTCTAAAGATGAAGAAACTAAGGTTCAGAGGTCTTAGGATCTGATTTAAAGACTTCATGATCATCTAATCCAATTTCCCCATTTTATCAATGAGGAAACAGATTATGAGGTATGGGGGTTAAAATTATCCTACCTACAATAAAAGAAATGGAGGCAAAGCTCTGAGCCAACAGCACTTTATTAAAGGGTCCATGGTCCCCTCTACTTCAGTAGACCTCAGATCTTCCTCCCAATCTGAGATGTCTCCTCCATCCAGGGTCCTATTTTTATAGGGTTAGATGCGAAGTCACTCTGAAACAGCTATAGCAAAAACAGTAATTCCATTGATTGGCATGGGAAGCATAAACTAAAATAAAATGTCAGAAGAGTCAAAAGATACATGAAGCAAGCAATATTTCTACAGGCTTCTCCATAGCTTGGGCAGGAGGAAATGGTACAAGCATTGTACACTGACCTAAGGGAAAAGAGTGGTCAGGTGTATTCAGGGAAGACTAGTGCATCTGATGTGAAGTGCTGAGTGCTTTACAGGGATGCTTTCCACCTTTGGTGGTCACATGATCCGCCTACCTCTCACCTGTGGCTCCAAGAAGCTGTAGCATGCACAGCAGCCACACTCTAGCAAACCCTTTTGGGAGACAGGCTAACCCAGATTGAGGTAACTGAAGGATCTCAAACCCTACAGTGTCTATCCCAGGCACATAAAGATTTCCCCTCATGAAATGGGCAGATAAGAACAATTTGTTCCAATAGCCATGTAGGTAAGTGAAGCAGGTGATGTGGAGTGCTCAGAGCTTGGTTAGACATCAAAGACCCCAAGGTCATCTACTGCATCATGAGTCATTACCAGTGGTCTTGACTCCTCTGCCAGTGACAATAGTAGCTTTAGAAGAGAGAGAGTGTAAAATTGATGACTTTGTGCAACTGTCTCACTTAAATCCAATTTATACACAAATCAAATAAGGTCAATACAAAAATATTTTGGGAGACTTTCCTTGTGATCTCTGCTACACTGGGCTTGGTCACCATGACAAGACAAAGAAGGCTGAAAAAAGAACTTTTAATTAACTTTCTATAGCTAAATGAACTTAGAATCTGCAGCTTATAGTTCGGGGCTTTACAAAGAGAACTTTGATCATTCAAATTGATGAATACTGATTGGAATAGACTAGCAGTGCAAATGAATCACTTCTCACAGAAGCTAAGTGATTTGTTTAATCACACAGGATTTGAAGCTAGATCTTTTGAGTCCAGTGTTCTTTTCATACAGCCATGCTCCTCACTTCTAAATATCTCGAGTCCAAGGGTGCTGTACAAAATGCAGAGGAAGCTCTGTGTAGCTCAGTGTACACAGAGGAGTCAGCAGAGGAAAGAGGCAAGTACCATTGATCTCATGGAAAAATGAGATTTCCAAGTTTGTGAATGATTTTGAACAGGGGTTATTTGAAGGTAATTCATTGATGTTAGATTCAAAATTTAATGTCAAAGCAACAGGCACTGTTGCATATACTGGGGGTACAAAGATAAAAATAACAATCTGCCCTGTCCTCTAGTAGCTTACATCATAGAGGGAAACACAAGATACATAAAAATGTAAATGCAAAATACTCAAGTTTCCTCATCTATAAAATAAGTCGGAAAAGAAAACGGTAAACCACTTCAATATCTGCCAAGAAAACCCCAAATGAGGTCAGAGTCTGAAATGACTCAATAAAGAAAGCAGGGCATGAATAAACTAAAATTAGGTAATCAAGAAAAGCACCCTGAAGGAGACAGAATTTCAGCTGAGTCTTGAAAAGCCTCAGGAATTCTAAGATACAGGGTGAGGAAGGAAGTCCATTCCAAGTATAGGGACAATCTTTGGAAAAACACAAAAGCAGGAGACAGAAAATGGTATGCAGGGAACGGCAAAGAAGTTACTGACTAGAAGTTCATGAAGGAGAATAATATAAAAAGTTATCCAGAAAAATATGTTGGAGGTATATGAAGTATTTTAAATACCCCAAAGTAGAAAGTTTGTATTTTATTTTAGAGGCATTAAGAAACTAATGAAATTCTAAGAGCAGGAGAATGACATAATTAGATCGTGAGCTTCAGGGATACTGAAATTAACAACTGTAGAAAACAGATTGGCAAGATCAATTTAGAGGCTGTATTTTAATAGTTCAGGGCTTGAATTAGAATGGAGAGAAAGAAATTCAACAATTCTGAGAAGTTTGGATTACAAAGATTTTAAAACAAATTAAATATAAAGGGAACAGAAAGTGAAGAGTTAAAATTGATTCCAAAGTTGTAAGCCTATTACAAGAGATAATAAGGCCTTTACCCAAAAAAAAGGGAAGTTTACTCAAGAATGCTTTGACTATGAATTTTTGTTTCAAAGTGTTTGCCTCATTTTTTTTTTTAATGGAGAAAGATGGAAAGGGGAAAAAAAACTTGTCATTTGAAAAAAAATATAGATTGTGCATATATATAAAATAACATGCACACAAGAGGAGGAATAGAAGGTGAAAAAGCAAAAGCAATTAGTGTAACCAGTTTTTTTCTGAGCATTGATAATGAAAAAGAAGGGAGGCATAGAATAGCTTGAAAGGATAGCAGGACCAATTAAAGACTTTTTAAGGATGAAAGCAATTCCAGTTGCTTCAACCAATCCTCAGAAGGACACAAAGGCCCTTCACCATCTTGTTTGCCCTTCTCCAGATTACTAATGTCCATCTAAAACTATGGAGCCTTGAACTGAACACAAAAATACAGATAATGTCTGATGTGGGCAGAATACAACAGGTCTATCATTTCTTTATTCCTAGAAGATATAATATCCTTAATGCAATCCACGATTACATTAGCTCTTTTGGCTGCCACATATCACTGACATACTCAGTTTGCAGAATTCTCTCAAACTCTTGGGAGAGACATATCCATCAGTGGGGTATTAATAATTACAGGTAAATGAAAGAAAACAAAAGAGATTTATTAACATGAGAAGGAATTGGCTTTCACAGCTAACAGATTCATTTTCAAGGGTATAGTTTTGGTTTTTATAATCTTTTATAAACTTTAAGATTCTGCAGCATTTGGTAGCAACTAAGGATAGAAAAGTAAAACATTTCACAGGGGGAGAGTAGAGGAAAAGGGAGATCAGAGAAGGAAGGGGAAGTATTTGGAATGCAAAATGGAGGGATAATGATAGAATTAAGAAAACATTTCCAGTTCAAGAGCAGAAGACAAGAGATCAAATACTTACACTATTATAAAAGAAGTACTTTTAAGGCAAAATTTCATGAACTCTTATCCAAGAAGAGGAAGTAGCTCTCTACTTCTACTATACTGTCACAGTATATATGACATCATCTGCTCTACCATGTCCTTGCACAGGAGTCTGGGGACTTTCTAATATTAGGCCACATAGAGATTGGAGACTTCTATGTTGTTGGTTCATTAAGGTGTTGCAAAATAATTTTGATACCTATTTCCCCCACCAGTAATCCACAACCCCAATATTTTTCACAACAATGACTATGTAGCTATGACTTCTCTATTTTGTACTGGTAAAATTGTTTTTCTGCACACAAATTTAAGACTCTATATTGATCCTTATTGAATTTCATCCCATCAGATTTAAAACAATGCTTTTAAAATCTTTTGGAATACTGATTTGTCCTCTAGTCTGTTAGCTATTTGTCCTTCCCAGGTTAACATCATCTGCCATCATTTGATGACATACTTTTATCTATATACCTATGTTTCTTTATCTAAATCATTAGTAAAAATGTTACACAGCACAAAAGCAAGTACAGATAGATCCCTGGAGTACTTCACTCCACTACTGGTATGACGTGATACCAATAAGGTCTAATACGAGGCAAATGAGAAATCTAAACAACATGCTTGAAGAAAACGTGAGAAAACATTGTCAATTACAGGTAAATATGACATTTAGCGATTGAGGATTATTAGGAGCCAAGTGGTAGAAATCTTTTTTTCAGTAGTTGTTGTGTTCTCCCAGTTTCATCTCTAGTTTAGGTCAACAGAAAAAAGCTAAGAGTTCTATCCTACACAACATGTACACAAGAAACATAAATGTTGTCATTTTTACAAGATTTTCCTCATAGTTGAGTACTTTGCTTGTGGTTTACATAGACTTTTAGGGCTGGAAAAGATCTTAAAAGATCATCTAATCACAACTCCACTCTTCTTTTTACAGATAAAGAAACTTAAGATCCCGAGAAGAGAAAATTACCATCATATAGTGATAGATGGAGTCAGGTGTAATGGGCTGAGGCTTGAGTTGATGCACTGAGGTCCTAAGCACATGAGGGTAAATAGTAATTGGACCATACTCTATTAATATATAAGCTTGGAGAAAGAATGGCCCCCGCCCACTCTTTGTGCAAGTCCTGATGTGTTGTATAGGAAATGATGATTTTGGTGGGTGGAGGCAGGGGAGTGGAAAAGGAAGGGGAAGGAGAGACTGTTTGCACTGCCATTGCAACGGCATTCTCAGCTCAGATCTCCCTGTTAGCTGGCCTCCTGTCGCAGCTGCCCATATTGCTATCGCAATCCTTATTCATCTCTTCACTTCAATAAAGATTGAAGATTTTTCCCTTAACCTGAATTCCTGATTCTGGCTGATTTTAAATACGCGGTCATTACAGTCAGGAATAGAAATCCCATCTTCTAGATTGGACACCAGAGTTTTTTCTGCTGTACAAAGCAAAGCTGTGACAATGTAATGACAAGATGTTAGAAGTCATTTGAGATGAAAACCATTAACAAAATTAGTTGAGACACAAAAAATTCACCTTTTAAGAGGAAAGTGTGCATCTTTATTTCATACTGACCTATTAAGTCAGCCCTGTTTCCATATGAGGATCCTGGAGCAAATCAGAAGAGGAATAAGATCCAAAACATCTTGGGAAAAGCCATTTCTGGATGTTTTAATGCTAAATACTGATAAGGCAGAGAAACCCAAGCTTCCTAGTGAGGGGGTGAGGGAGTAGATATGCCAACAATTCTCAGGGACCAACAATCTGCTTTTCTTTTAGTGGCAACATACCAGCCTCAAAAGAGACCTCAGCCAAGTGAGATGACAATCTGCAGAGGATACTCACTCAGGGTAGGGCCCAAGGAAGTGACCAAGCCCCAGACGACCACTTTCTCTTTCCTGCTCATCCACTGAGTCCAAAATGACTTCTTCATTCCCAAAACACCAGCAGAAAAATATTTTCATACTGCACTGAAATAGTACTTGATATGCATTGATCATTTC
Organism: Antechinus flavipes; assembly: GCF_016432865.1. Classification (NCBI taxonomy): domain Eukaryota; kingdom Metazoa; phylum Chordata; class Mammalia; order Dasyuromorphia; family Dasyuridae; genus Antechinus; species Antechinus flavipes. The sequence continues at coordinate 553,385,309 of NC_067400.1, read as the reverse complement.
CTGCACTAAAGTCCAGCAAAGCCTCACCTCTTCAAGCAAATTCACTACATCTATCTATGCCCAAAGAGACAGTGTGGCTTCCAAAGAAGTGCTGGCCTCCTCTTCTGATTCTTCCTTTTCAGGATCCACACATCAGGCACTCATCTCTGTTTTCTAAAGAGCAAACCATGGCTGCTGTGTTCCTCTCTTTTTCCTCATCCTTCAACATCTCCTTCTCTTTCAGTTTTTCCTTATTCAGAGTGAACTGAATGGGATTAGCTGCTGGTCTTATCCTCAAGTAATACATACCAGTCTTCAGACCCTATAGGAAGAACAATTATAATTATTAGCAGGAGTCTGCTCATCAGATCAAAATTTAGATCAGATCCAATGTGACAGCCTCATATATTTGGCTCTTTCATTTACTCATATTGATGGCATAAGAAAGGTATCCTTGAAACTTCTACAACTGATAAACACGCTTTACATCTCTAAAATGCATTAATCAATCAGGCATATAAAACACACAGAGAGAACACAACGATAATGCTAATAACAATAATAACTGACATTTACACAGCATTTTGAAAATTGTATGCACCTCATTTGAACCTCACAACTGCCCTGTGAAGTAGGTGCTACTGGTATTATTATCCTCACTTTAAAGACAAGGAAGTCAGAACTCAGATCATGAGGCTTGTCCATGGGTCACACATCTATCAAGTATCTGAAGTAGGATCGAAATCCAAATTTTTTTGACTCCACAACCCAACACTCTACCCACTAAGCCAATAATAAGTGTCAAAAAAGTGAGCAAAACTAGCTGTACCAGATTTAAACTATATTATAAAGCAGCAGTCATCAAAACCATTTGGCTAAGAAATAGAGAAGTTGATCAGTATAGGTTAGGTTCACAGACAATGACTATAACAATCTAGTATTTCACAAACCCAAAGGCCCCACATTTTGGGATAAGAATTCACTATTTGACAAAAACTGCTGGGAAAATTGTAAACTAGCATGGCAGAAAGTAAGCACAGACCTACACCTAACACCTTATATCAAGATAAGGTCTAAATGCATTCATGATCTAGACATAAAGAATGATATTATAAATGAATTAGAAGAACATAGGATAGTTTCCACCTCTCAGATTTGTGGAGGAGGAAGGAATTTGTGAACCAAAGAAGAACTAGAGACCATTATTGATCATAAAATAGATAATGTTGATTACATTAAGTTAAAAAATTTTTGTACAAACAAAACTAATGAAGAAAAGATTAGAAGGGAAGCAATAAACTGGGAAAACATTTTTACATCCAAAGGATCTGATAAAGGCCTCATTTCTAAAATATATAGAGAACTGACTCAAATTTATAGTAGTTCAAGCCATTCTCCAATTGATAAATGGTCAAAGGATATGAATAGACGATTTTCAGATGAAGAAATTAAAACTATATGTAGTCACATGAAAAGGTGCTTCAAATCACTATTGATCAGAGAAATGCAAATTAAGACAACTCTGAGATACCATTACATACCTGTCAAATTAGTAAAGATAATGACAAATATTGGACGGGATGTTGGAAAACTGGGACACTGATACATTGTTGATGGAACTGTGAATGGATCCAACCACTCTGAAGAGCAATTAGAAATTACACTCAAAAAGTTATCAAACTGGGCATATCCTTTAATCCAGCAGTATTTTTACTGGGATTATATCCCAAAGAGATCTTAAAGAAGGGAAAGGAAGCCACATATACAGAAATGTTTGTGGCAGCCCTCTTTGTAGTAGCAAGAAACTGGAAACTGAGTGGATGCCCATCAATTGGAGAATGGCTGAAAAAATTATGGTATATGAATGTTATGGAATATTATTGTTCTGTAAGAAATGACAAGCAGGATGATTTCAGAGAGGCCTGGAGAGTCTTACATGAACTGATGCTGAATGAAATGAGCTGAACTAGATCATTCTACACGGCAATAATAATAAGACTATATAATGATCAATTCTGATGGACATAGCTCTCTTCAACAATGAGATAATTCAAGCCAGTTCCAATTGTTCAGTGATGAAGAGAGCCATCTACACCCAGAAAGAGAACTATGGGAACAGTGTGAAACACAACATAGCATTCTCACTCTCTCTCGTTATTTTCATGCATTTTGTTTTCTTTCTCTTCCTTATCGATCTGATTTTCCTTGTGCAACAAGATAACTGTATATAAATATATTTACATACATTAGATCTAACATGTATTTCAACATATTGAACATGTATTGGACGACTTGCCAGCTGGGGCGGGGAGGGAGGGGAAATTTGGAACAAAAGGTTATGCAAGGGTCAATGTTGGAAAAATTACCCATGCATATGCTTTGTAAACAAAAAGCTTTAATTTAAAAAAAAAAAAGTGAGCAAAAGCATGGTGTGAAAACTGAGGCAAAAGGTGCTAGTATGGAGAAAAGAGGAAAACTTCTTGGAGGATGATGTATACTTTGTGATTTTTAAGGATGGTTAAGAATTCACAAGCAAAACAGATTGAAAGGACATTGCAAGTATAAGGAACAGCATGAACAAAAACGTAGGAAATAGAAGACATATTAGAGGCAATTAGGTTCATATGAGAAGTCCAAGAAAGGGAATTTACTAGGAGACAAGGTTAGAAAGGAAGAAAGGGCTTTGGAATGTCAGGCAAAGTCTTGAATTTTAGTCAGGATACAGTAAACACCAATAACTGCAAAGTGACTCTCTAGAGGTAGAAAGTTACAAGTATTATATTTCAAAGTCCCAATATACCAGTCTCACTAAAGCAGAAAGTATAGGGAAAGAAATAAAAAAAGCAGAAGGACCTAGATCTTGTTTGTCAACCTAAAGAGTCTAGACTTTATCCTGTTTGAAGAAACTATCAAAAAAGTTTTTGAAATAGGGAAGTATAAAATAGTAATTTATAATAAGTCAGTCTGTTAGTGAGACAAGTGGTACTAGTTAGTATATATTACAAAAGTCAAGGCATAAGGTGACAGGCTTAGGCTAATGTTATTATATGTGAATGTTGAGGGATGAAGAAGGGAAGACTTTTTACCAAAAAAATGATGAATGGTGCCTGATGGGAAATGGTCATAGGAGGAAAGAGGGATGAAACAAGCATTTCTCTTTTAATCTCTCTCTCTCTTCTCTTATTGCCAAGGCTATCATTTCTAATATAATATTGAATAGCAAGGGTGATAGTAGGCAAGCTTGTTTCACTCTTGATCTTATTGGGAATGGTTTCAATTTATCCCCATTACAGATGTTTGCTGATGGTTTTAAATAGATACTACTGATCATTTTAAGGAAAAGTCCATATATTCCTATACTCTCTAGTGTTTTTAATAGGAATGGGTATTAGATTTTATCAAATGTTTTTTCTGCATCTATTGAAATAATCATATGGTTTTTGTTAGTTTGGTTACTGATATAGCCAATTATGCTAATAGTTTTCCTAATCATTGAACCAGCTTTGTATTCCTGGTGTAAATCCTACTTAGTCATGGTATATTATCCTGGGATGACTTTCTGTAATCTCTTTGCTAATATTTTATTTAAGATTTTTGCATCAATATTCATTAGGGAAATTGGTCTATAATTTTCTTTCTGTTTTCCTCTTACCTGATTTAGATATCAGCACCATGTCTGTGTCATAAAAGGAATTTGGGAGAAGTCGTTCTTTCCCTATTTTTCAAACAATTTGAATAGTATTAGAGTTAATTGTTCTTTAAATATTTGGTAGAATTCTTATGTAAATCCATCTGGCCCTGGTAACTTTTTCTTAGAGAGTTGATTAATAGCTTGTTCTATTTATTTTTCTAAAATGAGACTATTTAAGTAATTTGTTTCCTCTTCTGTTAATCTGGGCAATCTATATTTTTGTAAGTATTCCTCCATTTCACTTAGATTATCAAATTTATTGACATAAAGTTGGGCAAAATAACTCCTAACTATTGCTCTAATTTTCTCTTCATTGGTGGAAAGTCCTCCTTTTCATTTTTGAGACTAACAACTTGATTTTCCTCTTTCCTTCTTCTAATCAAATTAACTAAAGGTTTATCTATTTTGTTGGTTTTTTCATAAAGCCAATTCTTAGTTTTATTTATTAATTCAATAGTTTTCTTACTTTCAAATTTATTAATTTCCCTTTTTATTTTTAGAATTTCAAATTTGACATTTAATTCAGGATTTTTAATTTGTTCTTTTTCTAGCTTTTTTTTAGTTGTAAGCCCAACTCATTGATCTTTTTCTCTGGAAATATAAAACTTCCCCTAATTACCACTTTTGCTACATCCTACAAATTTTGGTATGTTGTCTCATTATTGTCATTCTTTTGGATAAAATTATTGTGTCCATGATTTGCTTGAAACAAGTGCATGATTAAGCATCAATTATGCATCAGGAACTGTGCTAAACACTTTACATATAATATCTAAATTGATCCTCACAATTCTGAAAAGTATTAACTCTATTTTACAGTGGAGGGAACTAATAAGACAAGTTAAGTCCAGGTACACACAGCTAGGAAGTGTTTGAAACCTGATTTGTACTCATCTTTCTGGCTCCAGGCAGAGTGTTCTATACTGTCAACCAGTATAGGTTGGACAAATATATAGATATAGGTAAGGACAAATATTTTGGAGTCATATACATAGAAGTGACAGCTAAAGCTAAAGCTAAAAGGTATAGGAGTAGAGAGAAAAAGGAGAAGGAAAAGGAGCTGAAGACTACTGAGTAAAACTGGAAGCTTATTTCCAAGAAGGAACGACAGTCAGTCCAAGAAAGAAGCAGCCAGAAGAAAAAAAAGCAAGAAAACTATGACAAGATCTTTTCAAGGAAGTCAAGAAAGGGAAAAGGCAATTTCTGGGGGTAAGCTGGCAGTATCACCCACTACAGACAGGGTAAAAACAAAGGCCACTGGCAAAGTCCACATTCTAACTCTTAGATGTCATTATCTACCACATTAGGAAAGGTAAACTACAGAGCCTTTAAGGTCCTTTCCAATTCTGAAATTTCATGACTCTACTATTTGGAATACCTGATGTGAACAAGTTCAATTAAGTAATGGGAAATGAAAACCACAGGAGGATTTTGAGTAGGTGGTAAAGAAATTGAAGTACTGGCTATCTCACCACATTCTATTTAACATTTAGCAAATTATTAATATGTAAAGACCAAATGCCTCCAATATACTTCTAGAAATGATCTCTTATTAAACCCCTGTGCATCACCCTTTATAAGCACATGATCAACCCACAAAACATTATCTAAAATGAGAAAGCCACTACTGGAAGATGGCTGAAGAGAATGACAGTCATATGTAAAGTGCCAGTTGTTCAAATGTCCTAAAAGCAAAACAAAAAAAGGTAAAGAACAGAACTCAATGGTACATGACAAACTTGGAGGGTCTAAAATGCAAAGGCCTGAGAAGTCTTCTTTATAACCTTTCACTAACCTGCTTCCAACCGTAGAAGTGCATGCTGGTGAGTTTGCCATAGTTGGGCTCAGCAATGTGGATATTCAAAGACTGGCTTTGATCAATGAATGCCCCTCGATCAGCTGCCATCTTGAGAACAGTTTTCTGTGAGATTTCCCACACAGTCTTATACAACTTCTTCAAGTCTTCAGGAATTTCAGGGATACTCTGAAAGAAGAAAAAGAGCAAATTTATTTTCTCTCAGTAAAAAAGACAACATGAACCACAATGACATAAAAGAAAATAAACTTGACAACATGAACCACAATGATATAAAAGAAAATAAACTCTAAAGACTTCAGAATGCTGATCAATGTGGTGATCAATAGTAACTTCAGAGGACTGATGATAAAAGCTTAACTTCACCTCTTGATAAAATAAAGCATTAATTTCCAGACTTAGTCAATGTGTAAATTTGTTTTGTTTGACTAGAGATTTAGGGAGGACGGTTCATAGTCAGTAAGAAATCACTAGGAAGTAAAAATGACATTTACAAATAGTATAATACAAATTTTTTTAAGGATGAAAGGTTAGGAAAAGTAGAAGAGGAGAAGTGTAGAAAGAAAAACAACACAAGCAGAGAATAGTGGCTGGAAAATTAACTCCTAGATTGAATGCCTTGCTTAATATGAAATTAATGAATTCTACTACTTGTAAATGAGCAAGTCCACCAAAGACATATTCTACCAAATATATCACGGGAATATTGTGGATTTAAAACAAAAACTCAAGAAAAACAGGCATCTCTAGAGAAACAAGATGTGTTTTAAACTTGATTGTTAGAGCAAGCAACAACCACTTAGGCATGGAAACAAATTTTTACTTTGCTCCTTTGCTATATAATTTCTGATGATGAAAAGTCTCTTTTTGCCAAAGCTAATCCTTACTTGTACTTTGATTCATTCTTTCTAGAAATTTGTCTCAAAGATCATTCACCAACTCTTTTTGGTCTTCAATCTCTCCCTTTATGGCTCCTTCCCCAATACCTTCATATATTCTCAGGTCTCCCTCTTTCCTTAAAAAACTGACAACCCTGCTCCTTCCCTCAAATTATCATTTCTATCCTACTTTTCACTGATAAACTAGAAAGTAATTTATACTCACTGCCTCCATTTTCTTACCACCTAATCAGTTTGCAACTCTATCTTTAAACATCTCTCAAAAGTTTACCAATGATCTCTTAAATACAAAAACTCTTATCATTCTGCTACTACTAATTTATCCTCTCTGTCTAGATGCTCTCTCTTTTGGTTTTTAGTCATTTTAGAAAGCAAATCAGTTATGCCACAAAAGGCATTTAAACTCTGCGTCCCTCTGACTCAACAATATATCTTGGCCCTTACTTCAAAGAGACCAAAGAAAGAGGAAAAGATCCTGCATCTACAAAAATACTTATAGCAGCTCTTTTTTTGATACAAGACCTGAAAACTCAATGAATGCCAATCAATTAGGGAATGGCTGAACAAATTATGGCACTAGAATGTGATGGAATTTATAGTACTATAAAAAATGAAGAAAGGGTTGTTTCAAAGAAAACTGGGCAAACTTGTATTCACTGATACAGACTAAGGTGAGCAAAGTCAGCACAATTTCCAGAACTATAAGAGCAACATTATAAAAGGAAACAACTGTAAAACACTACAAAATTCTAGTCAATACAATGACCAATCATGATTCTAGGACATGATCTCCTAACAAAGAAGTAATGGGCTATTATACAAAGTTAGACATATGGAAATTTGTTTTGCTTGACTATTATTTTTTACAAGAGTTTCTCTTGTACCCCCTACCCCCGTGGGGTGGGGGAGGGGGAGGAGGGGGCAAGGGAAAATTGTTAAGAAAAATAAATACCTGACAATGGAGGGAAATTTTTTTTAAATGTTTTTTAAAGTTTTCTGTTCTTATAAATCTCTGCCACAGTCACCCAGTCAACACAATCCTGATTAAATGCCCAGATTTCTTCTGACTTCCTAGTATTGAATTCTTTCCACTATGCTATGCTGCCTTAAAGGCATTAGAGACTTTGAATAAAAGTTTTAACAGTGCTTAAAACATAAGACAGACTTCAAGGAGTTGAGAAGTGATTAGATAATAAATGGGTTGAGTGTGAACTATTCCTTTTAGGAGTTTAGCAGTAAAGAGAAGGTAAGATACAGAACAAACAATTTAAAGAAATGATCTGAGAGTAGGAGAGGCAAGGAGAGAGCAAACAGGGAGGGAGGCATTTATAGAGGAAAAGGAAGAAGAAAATCAATATAAGAGAATGATCAATTCAGCAGATTTCCCAAGAAAATATCATTTACATAAATATTGTTTTGTGGAATGCAACTGAAGTCATTAACTACAGTCTGTTATTATTTGAATACCTACTTCTGGAATTGTCCAGTGAGTAGAGCAAGATTTTTAACTTGGGGTCCATAAATTAAGATGGGAAAAATTTTTTAAACTAACTTCTAAATGAAATTTTGCATTTCCTTCCATTATAAATTTTTAATAATGGTTTAAAAAAAGGGGGGGCCCATCAGATAATGTAAGAGGTCCATGACACATAAAGGTTAAGAATTCCTGGCTTAGGGGGATCAGTATTATAAGTTAACTGACTTCAGTTACTCCTGACCTTTTAATTATGTTTTCCTCCTTAACTTCAAATCCTTATAGCTGAACAAATAACTGAAAAGTAAGGACTGTTTGGCCCATGCAATAATGCTGTTGGTGACTGTGAGTACTAGATAATGAGATAGACTTACTCTATAATCAACTCTACCCAATATTATCCTGGGGAGAAATATGGTCCTCTGAGCAGGGGGCAGAGGGACAGAGGGGCAGCAAGGTTAACATCATACATTTCACTCTTATTTTATACCTGGATAGAGCCGTTACATGCAATTATCTGGTTTTTCATCTCTTCATTCCATAAGCCTCGCTCTGTCAGATCTTTCAGCAAGTGAGGATTCACAATCTAAGTAGAATGGTAGGTTAGATATAAAGAAAAATCAATATGTAAAAGTGAGTAACATAAAATCACAAAGAACAAGTAAGCTGCAAAGAAAAAGTAAAGATACCTGGCACCTCATTATTGTGCAGAGATGTGAAGTTCCTAGATTGAAAAAACCTGAAATCACATGCAATATTTTACAAGTATTGGTTGGTTTTATAGATTTTTTTCTACTCTTACTCTTTTTTCTTTTAAAAAAAAAAACATTTAATTATACAAGATACCTCTCTAGGAAAGAGAAGAAGGAGGAATGTTGGGGAAAATGTTAATGATGGAAAAACATAAGATATCAATTTTTTAAAAGTTTAAATAAGAAAAAGAGAACAAGGCAACTATAAAAAAACAAACATGGAAATACAAATTTATATGCTCAGACCCAAAGGAATGAGGCCATTAAAAAATTGTTTAAAAATAGGCTGTGAAGCAAATAAAAATTTAAATAAAGTCCAAGTTCTCATCTACAACATTTGAATCCTATATACAGTTTCAGAATCTGATTATGTAAGAGAGAGGACCAATAATTATGTTACAATCTAGGTACATTTCTGCTGATGGAGTCATTCAAAAATATATAGCAAAAGTATAATTAGGTAATTAAGAAAAAACTGAATTAAATCCTCCAAAACTTCAATAAAGAAATAAAATCCCAGGTATGGGATTCCATATCCAAATATAAAATCATAATCTGCAAAAAACAGAAAGGCCTTTTAACAATCATCTTTTTTAATCCCTTCATTTTAGTGATGAAGAAACTAAAGTCCAAAAAGAAGTGATTTGTTCAAGGTCACAACAATGCTGCAGAGATTCTTAAATTAATCAACAGAGTTATAATGTGAGCTCCTTGCAAATGAAAATTGTTTCACTTTTAGCGTTTCTATCTCCAGCACTTTGCAAATAGCAAACTTGATAAATTACTACTGATTGATGGTTATAAAGAATCAAAATTAAGCTAAAGTCAATATACATATATAACTATGAAAACTTACCAACTGATTAGTTTGCTTTCCAACCTACTTATTGCATTTAGGTATTATCAACACAACCCCAAGAAGCCAAAGTAGAAATAAGTACACACCTAAAATTAATTGAGCTACTAGTAAAGCAGGTTAGCTGTCACTGTGCTTAAAAGATATTTTCCAAGTTAGTACTCTCCTCACCTGAAATTCTCCTGACAGGACTCTCCGAGTATAAATATTGCTGGTGTAAGGTTCAATGGACTCATTATTCCCTAAAATCTGAGCAGTAGAGGCAGTTGGCATTGGGGCAAGCAGCAAACTGTTTCTGATGCCATACCTAGAAAAAAAGTCAAAATCTAGTATTGGCCTAAGAGCTAAAATCTGCCAAAAGTACAAGAATGTAAACCAACAGATTCAGTAAAGGCATGACTTTTTATAAAGACAACAGAAGGCTCACTCCTGAACAAGAAAATAATTATAATAATTATATGGCTGGTGTCTCTGTGTTAGCAGACCCAAATTCCCTGACCTATGCCACCCATATTTTGGCACTCAGAGGATACTGCTTTCATGTTTAATAATGCCTTGTAGACAGACAATATATGTTTATTTTATGAGTTTCAACTTATTTTAGGGCATAAATATGTACATATTTGACAAACCTATACTATATACTTACATGTATACATTTCTTAACACTAAGCATCTTTATATTCCATCATTCTCTAAATAAGAGAAAATCTGATTCAAAATCATTTGCCCATCACAACCTTCTCTTAAAGAACTGTCAACTCCTGTAAGGATTCCTATGAGGAGCAAAATGGTTACAACTTATCTTCTTTGGTGCGTTCAAAGTGAATAATAATAATAATAAATTATGCATGATAGTACACAAAGGCATTGCTAATAAGGGACTGACTTTCAGAGAAATCTTATAAAGTTTTTTCCTTCTCTCCCCTGAAATCATTCCTAGGGACACCTACTATATGAGGCAGTTTTTCATCTACTAATACCAAGTTGCCAGTTTGTACTACCCCTTCTTTCATCATCCACTAGTACGTTTTATACATATCATGAAATCACTTGCATTTTAACAGCCTAAGAAGTATAGCATCCTCTAGTGTTTGACAAACCCAAAGACCTCAGCTTTTGGAATAAGAACTCATTATTTGACAAAAATTGCTGAGAAAATTGGAAATTAATATGGCAGAAACTAGGCATTGACCCACACTTAACACCACACACCAAGATAAGATCAAAATGGGTTCATGACCTAAGTATAAAGAGATTTTAAAGAAGGGTAAGGGACCTGTGTATGCACGAATGTTTGTGGCAGCCCTCTTTGTAGTGGCAAGAAACTGGAAACTGAGTGGATGCCCATCAATTGGAGAATGGCTGAATAAATTGTGGTATATGAATGTTATGGAATATTATTGTTCTGTAAGAAATGACCAGCAGGATGATTTCAGAAAGGCCTGGAGAGACTTACATGAACTGATGCTGAGTAAAATGAGCAGGACCAGGAGATCATTATATACTTCAACAACAATACTATATGATAATCAATTCTGATGGACATGGCCCTCTTCAACAAGGAGATGAACCAAATCAATTCCAATAGAGCAGTAATGAAGTGAACCAGCTACACCCTCTGGGAGATGACTATGAACCACTACATAGAATTCCCAATCCCTCTATTTTTGTCTGCCTGCATTTTTTATCTCCTTCACAAGCTAATTGTATACTATTTCAAAGTCTGATTCTTTTTGTACATACATATTTGTATGTACACATATATTTTATTTAACTTATACTTTAACATATTTAACATGTATTGGTCAGCCTGCCATCTGGGGGAAAGGGTGGGGAGAAGGAGGGGAAAAGTTGGAACAAAAGGTCTTGCAATTGTCAATGCTGAAAAATTATCCATGCATATATCTTGTAAATAAAAAGCTGTAATAAAGTCAGGAAAATGTGAGTTCAAATCCATCCTTAAGACACTTAAATGTGTGACCTCAAGTCACTCTCAGCATCAGTTTCTCCATATGTAAAATGTAAGATAAATGATAGCACCCACTTCCCAGGGCTGTGAGGATCAAATGGAATGATAATGGGCTTAGCACAGTGACTGACACACAATAAGAACTATATACATATTAGTTAGTATTATCATTATTAATTCTTTCTCATTGTGTTTTTTTCCCCTTTCTTATACATGAAAACTCATTAAAAATTTGGGAAAAAATGTGCTCTTCCTCTCCGTTCCCACAAGTCCTCTTGTCCCAAAGATAAATATGCCTAGTTCCTTCAAATGATCCTCCTACTCCAGCCTGGGGTACATTTAAATGAAAGGCACCTTTGCTGAAAGGACCTCTCACTTGAACCGTATGGCACAGACCAGCCTTTAGGAGGCTTCTGCCCCACCTAAGCAATCATCCTAAGCTTCTCCTTAGGTGGCCATATTGAAGACAGGGGGTTTTTGTCCTGTCCCCGACTCCACAGAAGACAATAGCCACAGGGCACCCCCCCTTTCACCTTGTTTTCCCAGGGCTGGGGCACAGCTCCCCCAGAGAAGCCCGCAGTTCCTGCCTGCCTTCCTTTCTTTCTCTGGGTATGAAGATGGAGCACAGCCCCAGCCGCACCCTAACAGCTGGATGCCACTGCGAGCAGGCTGCCCGGCTCTTCCTCCAATGTCGTTCTTATGTGAGTGTTTTTACTGGTGTATATTTTCTATCAGAAATGAGCCTTTTGAAAATGAATGTAAAAACTCCATTTGTATTAAAACTTTTAAAAAAAGATCCTTATATACTATAATCTATTCAACATGTAAAGGACTGCTTGCCATCTAGGGGAGGGGGTGGAGGGAGGGAGGGGAAAAATCGGAACAGAAGTGAATGCAAGGGATAATGCTGTAAAAAATTACCCTGGCATAGGTTCTATCAATAAAAAGTTATTTAAAAAAAAAAAAGAAAAAAGGAAAAAAAAGATCCTTATATTTCACTCTCACTAGGACATTCTCCAGTTAATCAATGTTCCTCTTAAACTCTGATGTCCAGAACTAAAATACTTCAAATGAGATATGACAAGGGGAGTACTCTAGAATAATCAAGTCCCAATATGTGGAAGCTTCCTTCCTCTGCCTTTTTTTGGTTTGTTTTGTGAGGCAATGGGGTTAAGTGGCTTGTCCAGGGTCACACTGCTAATATGTGTTAAGTATCTCAGATTGGATTTGAACTCAGTTTTCCTGACTCCAGGGTGGATGCTCTATCCACTGTGCCACTTAAGTGCTCCAAGCTTTTCCCCTTTTAATATAATTCAGTCAAGATCACCTTAGGGTTTTTTGTTTGGTTTTTTTTTGTGGAGATTGTTTAAAAAAAAAAAAAGTGTAGCATCCTGAAAGGAAAACTGACTTTAGGACGAGTCATAACCTCACTGCTTAAGGAAAGCCCAAATGTAATAATAGATGTGAAACTACTTTGAAAACTATCTCTTCCCATTAAGCATCTAAGTTCCTTAATGAAAATGCATATACCTGTCCCCATATTTTGTACCTATGAATTTTCAAAGCATTTACCATAATACTCTGCACCCTGATGATTCTGATTCACTTCTAATTATAATACAAAGAGATTTTTGACCCACATATCACTAACTCTACAACTTTAAACAAAACCATTCCCCCACCTGTTTGGTTATTCTATTAAAATGGAGACACCATGTATTAGACAGCCTAATATAAGGCACAAGGTTGGATCTGGAACCAAAAGAGGCTTAGATTCCATTTCACAGACACAATAATCACATGACCCTCTCATCCTCTCAGACTCAATTACCTCAAATGGAAAAACAAGGAAAATATCCACAACTCATACTTTAGCTTTTTCTAAAGGTTAAACAAGCTAATATAAATAAAAGATTTTTAAAATCACAAAATATCTTATAAACGTTAGATACTACTACTAATGATGAGGTTTTAAATAGCTATCATTTCTATATACTTTTAAGTTTTGCAAAACAGCACATGTATTAATTCATTTGATGAGTTTTCTAAGGATCAAGTAAGATTACAGACACGAAAGTACTTTGTAAAGATAATGTATACATATTTCCATGCATTCCTAATCATTAGTAAGTGCCGCCTCTACTAGCATGGATTATACTACCATGACCATGATTCTATGCAATTCTTGACAGATTTTCTATCAATTCTTCTACAGAGGATGTACCCAATGTTCTAGAGATCTTTCTTTGGCTTTTAAAAATATTTTTGTGTACACTAGTGCAGAATGAAGTATCAGCCCAACTCCTTTTCCAGTCATAAATATCCAGAAAAGGAAGGAATTTACTAAGAATAGTACTGTTCCAGACAATTTTCAGATGAAGAAATTGAAACTATTACCACTCACATGAAAGAGTGTTCCAAATCACTATTGATCAGAGAAATGCAAATTAAGACAACTCTGAGATATCACTACACACCTGTCAGATTGGCTAAGATGACAGGAAAAAATAATGATGAATGTTGGAGGGGATGCAGGAAAACGGGGACACTGATGCATTGTTGGTGGAGTTGTGAATGAATCCAGCCATTCTGGAGAGCAATCTGGAATTATGCCCAAAAAGTTATCAAACTGTGCATACCCTTTGATCCAGCAGTGTTTCTATTGGGCTTATACCCCAAAGAGATACTAAAAAAGGGAAAGGGACCTGTATGTGCCAAAATGTTTGTAGCAGCCCTGTTTGTAGTGGCTAGAAACTGGAAAATGAATGGATGCCCATCAATTGGAGAATGGCTGGGTAAATTGTGGTATATGAATGTTATGGAATATTATTGCTCTGTAAGGAATGACCAGCAGGATGAATACAGAGAGGCTTGGAGAGACCTACATGGACTGATGCTAAGTGAGATGAGCAGAACCAGGAGATCATTATACACTTCGACAACGATATTGTATGAGGATGTATTCTGATGAAGTGGATTTCTCTGACAAAGAGACTTAACTGAGTTTCATTGGATAAATGATGGACAGAAACAGCTACACCCAAAGAAGGAATACTGGGAAATGAATGTGAACTATTTGATTTTTGATTTTCTTCCCGAGTTATTTTTACCTTCTGAATCCAATTCTCCCTGTGCAGCGGGAGAACTGTTCGGTTCTGCAAATATGTATTGTATCTAGGATATACTGCAACATATTTAACATATATAGGACTGCTTGCCATCTTGGGGGGGGGGGGGAGGGAGGGAGGGGAAAAAACGAAACATAAGTGATTGCAAGGAATAATGTTGTGTAAAAATTATCCTGGCATGGATTCTGTCAATACAAAGTTATTATTAAATAAAATTAAATTTAAAAAAAAAAAAGAATAGTACTGTTCCCCTAATTTTACGTGAAAATACAAAGGATTTATAATTTTGTAACTAGCAGGTGATTCTCCTCATTAATAGAGATAACAATCCGTCTATGACTGAGTAGTCAAGTCCCAGGGAATATAAACATTAGACTTGCATAGGGTCACATTACTAGTGTCAAAGATGGATATGAACAAAAATATGAGTCCAAATTAAGAACTTTACTACAATAAATGACATTACCTTAATATTAATAAAATAAACATTTTCCAACTATTACTTTCTTATTAAGAATTTTAGATACAATCTTGTAGACAAATCAACTTATCTTTATTGTTAATGTTAACAAGTTTCAGGGAATAAAGCACTTTTAAAAGAAAACAAAAGACATCTAAATCTAAGTTCCATTCTTTACTCAGAAAATCATCATTCCCATAAGTATTAAGACTCTTCATCTGCAAAATCTAAAAAGACCTACCTATATTCCCAACATGACTAAGCTGTAAATAATTTTAGTTGCTGAAGCAAAAGATCAGTACTTGGTAACATAAGGAGTAACTAAATGTAACTACATTGGGATTAATCTCAGAAACTGGAGCCTTGAAAAAAGACCTGCTAGTATCATTTACTTACTTTGCAATCTTTTCCTTGAGAACATTCCAATCCCAAAGGTCTGTAGGAGTGACATTCCACATATCATACTGAAGAATCTGAAGAGAAAAAAACCCCAAAAAACTAGTTCAAAATTAAGTTACAACAAACAAGAAAATTCCATCAGAGTTCTGCACAGGAAAAGAATTCTGCATTTGTCCTAACAAATTGTCCTCATTGCTAGATGTTGATCAGGTACAAACCAAGAAAGTTGAAAGACTTTTCTCTCCCCTCACCTTTACTATCCTTCTCCAGAGAAATCAACAAACCAAGAAAAATTAAAAACAAAAAACCCACACACAAAACAAAACATGTAAATCAAAATCATGACCAAATTCAAAAGTCAAAGCTAGCTACTCTGAATATGATTTATATTTGGTATTCAAAACCTTTTCTATAGAAAGCATTTATATTAGGAACTTTATGAAATGTGTAAATTCCTAAATGGCTAGGAATGAACTGTCATCTAGGCAATGCTCTGTACCCTACTATAAAATGCCTGTTTAGAATGTATGAAAATCCAACAGTGCTCCCTTAATCCTCCTTCAGATTTATTTACTGTGATCCATTTACAATGAGCATGTCCTATTTCCAGTTAGAAAACATATATGTGCATGTATATATCACAAGCAATAATATACAATATATAACACGTTATATATTATATTATCATAGTGGTACATATAAATATATTAACTATTTATTTATCTATATCTATGAATGAGACATAGCTAGAAAGTAGGTTATATGATAAAGACCTAGCAATTTGGGGAGACTACAAACTTATTATGAGTCTGCAGCATTACTCAAAAAATCCAATGCAATCTTTAATTAAAAGAAGCATAATACCAGAATAAAGGACATCATAAATCTACTATATTCCACTTTGATAAGATATTCCCTACAGTAGGGTGGAGTTTTGAAAGCCACTCTTCAAATGGAATAATGACAACTTTAAACATATCCAAGACAGGCAACAGGGACTAATGATAATTTCACAATCTGAGAACATTTCTACCAAAGGAGTTAAGATACACAACAAACTTTCAATAAATACTTTTAAAATAAAGGTATATACCCCTAACTCTTAAAAAAAAGTTATAGGAAGTCACACTTGAATAACAATCACAGAGCTAGAAAAATATTTTAAAAGTCATTTTATTTAACTTCCTCACTTTAAAGAAGAAAATAAGAACCAAAAAGAATCTCAAAATCATGTGATAAAAAGACTAGTTGAAGAAATATGAACATTTATCCTTGAAGGGATCAATATCATAGAAGGGCTGTCAAGGATTACACTTATTTTGTTTAGCTCTAGAAAGCAGAACCCAGGACCAAGTAGTTGAAGTTCCAGAAAGGCAGACTGTGATCAACAGGAGGGGAAAGGCCATTTAGAGCTGTTTTTAAGTAGAATGGATTACCTAGAAATTCATAAAATTCTCCAATAGTGGAAGTTTCTTCAAGTAAAGGTTGGATCATATGATCTCTAAGATTCCTCCCAAATCTAAGAATTTATAAATTGAATTATACTAGTTATTTATGTGGGAAGGAACCACATCAGACAATATGGGAAACTACTATAGTCACTCAAATCAATAATTTTCACTGTTGCAAAAATTACTAAGTATAGGCATAGAGATTAGACAAATTCTCTCAAGTCTAGACTTGAGAGACACAGTCTGTCTATACTAAAATCTTTCAGAAATCCAAGTATGTTAAATAAGTTTTCTTCACATTATAGCTGTATAGAAGTCTTAACAAAGTTGGTAAGTTAGCTATTTCCAGACTTTATCACTCATACAAATATTATCCTTTTGTATCAGAAAGATCTATGTTAACCAATAACTTTTCCCAAGTAGTACAGGCTAAAAAACAACTGGTATGGCACAAGTACATGTCAATGTTTTATTCATTTACTTACACCTTTACTGACTGGAGACCCTTCATATGTTTCATATGGGCCATACTCTTTGGCCAAGTCACAGCTGGCTTCCAAGGCACCATAATAAATGGTTTCAAAGATCTGTTTATTCAACAACTGGGCCTCTGGACTCTCAAAAGGATATCTCATCAGGATAAAAGCATCAGCTAGACCTTGCACTCCGATACCAATGGGGCGATGACGTTTATTTGACAAACTTGCCTTAGCATCAGTACATAAAAAAGGAAGAAAAGGAAAAACAAAACTATTCAAATTCTAATTCATACTTCCATGGTCCTTTATAATTTACAAAACCCTTTCCTCACAACAACCCTGTGAGATAGTGTTTAAAACAAAAATTGTCACCACTTCATCTCCAACTCGCCCAATTTTACAAAGAAGAAATTAAGGTTCATAGAGATTAAGCAATATGCCCACAGTCAGAAAGTATCAGAACCAAGAACTCTCATTTCCTAACTGTAAATCCAATGCTTTACTACTGCATGCTGCCTAGCATTCACTGTCCCTCTACACCAAACTCTCTCAGAAATCCAAATGTGTTTAATAAGTTTTCTTCATATTATAGATGAATTTATAGCCTAGAATTATAACATTACATACAGGCATATTATAGACAGCCTTAACAAGGCTAGTAAATTAGCTATTTCTGACTTTATCTCTTATACAATATTATCCTCTCATCAGAAAACTCAATGTCAAACAATAACTTTTTCCAAGCAGCACATTCTAAAAAAAAATAATTTCTTTCAAATAGTTACTATTCACAATCTACAGGATCCACTGTTTTCCCAGTAAGATATGAAGTTAATTTCACAATTTAGTTTAATAGTGAAAATCCCTGGATTTTAGCACTTACTAAGAATAAAAAAAAAGCTAATTAATCATACCTCTGGGACAGGATAATAGTTGATGTCAATAATTTTATTTAAGTTGCGAACAATGACTTTGGTAACCTCAGCCAGTTTCTGGAAGTCAAATGTATGCTCCAATGTGACAAACATATTCAAGGCCAAAGAAGCCAAGTTACAGACTGCAACCTAGAAAACAAAACAAGTATAAGTTAGACATCATTGAGGTTAAATATACAGCTCAATTTCCTCAGAGTTAATCATCTCAGCTTCAATATATCTTTCTTTTTTTTAAATCCTACACAGCATTTCTTATCCCTTCTCTTATTATCATCTTTCTAGTTTGTAGAAATTTACGATCTGCCCTCTGCTGGAAAAATAAAAAAATATGAGAAGTCAATATTAAAAGGTTAGAAAAACCTTGCTGTTTACTTTACTGGTGGCAAAGTACTAGTCTAACTATTTTGGTAAGCAATTTGGAATTATTTTAACAAAGTAACTAAAATGGGGCAGCTAAATATCTATGGAGAGAGCACTGGCCCTAGCGTAAGGAGTATGCAAATTTAAAGTAACTAAAATGTCTTCTTTGACTCACACAGTCCGCTGTGAAGCACACACACACACACACACTCCAAGATGCTCAAAGATAAAAGTGTCCCATATACAAGGAAATATTCATAGCAGCACTGCTAAATACATGATTCATAGTTCAATGATACATAAAAACAAGAGTACCACCATACCATAAGGAAAAATGACCACAAAGAATTCAATAATAGCATGACAACATATATGTAATGGTACAGAGTAGAGCCAACAGAATCAGAAAATCAATAAACAATGTAAATGCAGAGTATGTGCACATATATGCACACAGACACACACACACACAAACACACACACACACACAAGACACACACACACATGCTGTGCCGTGCAATTATAACTAAATTTGGGCCTAGAAAAGGACTGGAAAAAAATTTTTTTTCTTCCTTCTTTACAGAGATGGGGAATTGTAGGTGTAAAACACCACAGACTATCACAGCCAGTTGGTTAGTTTTGCTGATAATTGTTCCCCTTTCTCTTTTTGATTCTTTGTTATAAAGGGATGACTTCATTGGACCAGGGAAGGAACAAGGGTATATTTGAAAATGAAGATAATTTAAAGACAAAAAATAAACAAAGATTTTAGAAGTGGACACTTGTAGCAGCTCCCCTGCTGGCCTCCTATTTTCAATCTCTCCTCCCTCCAAACATCCTTCAACAAGAACCTACTTGCATATTGTTTCATTCTGTCACTCAAACTAGGTATTCCTAAATGGTAACTTAGAAGCTTCGAATGAGGCCTCATTTAATACATTCCCCTCCTCTCCTCAGGCAGAGTTTTACTAAGCAAGCTTAGTATACCCTGTTCACAACTTATCCTCTCCAGTCTCTGAAACTTCATGAGCTTTTCTATCTTTCTATCTACATCTATGTGTGTGTGTGTGTGTGTGTGTGTGTGTGTGCGCACGCGCGCAAAATAATGCTAGAAATCAAACAATCCAGTAAAACACCTGATGTTACAGAGAAAGAAACTTAAGCCCAGTTGATCCCTCCCAAGTCTGCTCTTACCCGGTTTCTGCCCAGAAGTCTTCTGCTACATACAACAGCCTGACAACTAACATGGGTGACCTGAAGAAGCCAATGTGTGGCACCAGCAGCGATCAGCTCTATGCCCAGAAAGGCTCAGACAGACCATTCTTTTCCCCCGAACCAGGGGGAGGAGAAGGGGAGAGAGATTATGCTCTTGCACTCACCTCATCTTTACTAGTGTACTCTACTATTTCTGTGCACAAATTGCTACATTTGATGGTCCCCAGGTTCTGCTGATTGCTCTTCCGATTACAGCTGTCTTTATAGAGCATGTACGGGGTCCCTGTCTCCGTCTGGGACTCAATGATGGCATACCAGAGCTGCTGGGCTTTTACAACTTTACGGACACGACCTTGTTTCTCATAACTGAAAGGCAAAGCCAAAGTATTACACTGAGTGTCTTAAGATTTTATTTAAAACAATTTGAACCAAGCGAGAGGAAAAAAAGACTATTTTAAATCAATTCTGTTATAGACGTTACTTTAAGAATTGAAGGAACGAATTCTCAAAGTTCCAAAACACATGGGGTTTCCAGTTTTCCTTTGTGTCTCTACTTTATTATGTAACCTTTATTTGCCAATATCCCCTCTTCTTGATCTCTTCTCTACTACTTCCAGCTGATCTTAGGTTTAGCAGGGATAACTCCATTTCCACCTTCCTTTTTGTGCTCTAGATTTGTGAACTGATATAAGCAACTTATGTTGTAAAAACTCCTTCTACAAGTGCAAATTATCAATTTATAACTTAAAATCCTAAGACTGAGATGCTTGGCACACTGAAAAATTAAATGACTTGCCCACTACTACACAACTAGTATATGTCAGAGGAAGAATAAGAATCCAGGTCTTTTTGACTCCAAGAGTAACCACCTACCCATATTTCATATTGATTCTTCCCTTTCCTTTGTACACTCAAAGCAGCAATGAGTTTCTAAAAATAACTAAGAGAAATTGGTAAAAGAATGGCAGTAACAACTAGGCAATAAGAAGGTGTCATTGCGCCTATAACGTGAAATGCAAGTTTTGAAAGTCAAGTGAAAAGAAGAATCAGAAGAACATGCCAGGAAAAAACAAATAGGTTCTCTTCCTGTCAACAGAGCTGTTTAATACTAGTCTTATTATTTTTGTTGTTTAGTTGTTTCACTCATGTCTGGCTCTTCAAGACCCCCTTTGGGGTTTTCTTGACAAAGATACTGAAGTAGTTTGCCATTTCCTTCTCCAATTCATTTGAATGGAAGAAACTGATGAGGAAACTGAGGCAAACAGAGGTAAGTGACTTGCCCAGGATCACATAGTTCCTGTGTGTCTGAAGTCAGATTTACACCAGAAAAGTGTATGATTCCAGACCTGGCACTCTTATCTGCTGTACCACCTAGATTTAATGTTATCCCATTCTTGACATATGAGGCTAACAGAGGACAGGAAGTGGTATAAAAAGTTCAGTGTATTCAAACTGTAATGCAATTAAAAATTTATTTCTACAGTTAATCAGCCTTTTAATGATCTCTAAGCATTCTCCACTGGTGATAAAACAAACATTTATAGAATTCATTATCTAGCAGAGCAAAATAAAAATCTTGTTTTTAATTTAAAAATAAAAACAAAACATTTAACAAAGTTTCAGAGACGCAAACAATGGGATGAGCATCCATGATAAAGGCTGAATACTCATTTACATCTTGGCCTGTGTAATAAACATTCAGCTATCTATTCAACAATCTCTACTATTAAAATATTATTTAAAAAACTAGTCTAGAAGGGGAAATAAGATAAAAACATAGCAGGAAAATTGTTTTAACTCATAGTTATATTAGAGAAATACAAAATAAAGCACAAGGTGCTTAGTATTTGAGTAATTAATTAATTATATGCGCTTCCTGACATGCTATAGAAATTTGGCTATTCTAGGCTAAGATTATCAGTAAATCAACATTTATTAAGTTCCCACTATATAGAGGAACTTAAGAGGGAAAAAGACATGGTTAAAGAATATTTTATTTTTTCCTTGTACCATACCTCTCATATAACTTCTCAAACTCTTCTCCCCAAACATCATCCAGACCAGGACACTCATTAGGACACATCAGGGACCAATCCTATAAAGAAAAAAAAAAAAACTCCTATAAGGAAACCTTAATTACTTAATTACTTACTTCATCTCACAAGTTCTAATGGGTAGGAAAGGAACTCCTTTCTTCTTTGTCCTACAAATGGGCTGTGGCAATAATTCTTTATGACTAACTCAATCTTTGCTATACCATTCCTTCTTTAAAGTCCTTTTTATTTGTCAAATCTCTGAAAGGTGGTCACAGTGTCTAACATGCTTTGTTCAGTATCATATATGGATACATTTGGGAGTAAGTACTTAATAAACACTAGATATAACAATAGAAAAGAGAAATTTTGCTAAATCAAGCCATTCACTTGCTTGACCTCCACATGTGATATCAAGTACTTACCTGATTGTTCTCCACACGTTTCATGAAGAGATCTGGGATCCAAAGGGCAAAGAAAAGATCCCTGGCTCGCTGCTCTTCCTTCCCAGTGTTCTTCTTCAAATCAAGGAATTCAAAAATGTCTAAGTGCCATGGTTCCAAGTAGATGGCAAATGCCCCCGGCCGCTAAAAGGTAAATCACTGCAGTTTTAAGAACTAATATAATAATCCAAAGGCAATAAACTGTTAAAACTGTAGAGGAATTTTTACTTTCCAAAGCATTTTCACATTCATTGCATCTCATTTGTTCCACACTACAGTATCATAAGATAGACAAAGGAGGGACTGTTCCCATTTGACATATGAAGAAACTGAGGCAGGCTGGCCAAATGGCTTGCTCTTCCATGAGGTAACCAATTTTCAGTAAGATAGCAGATCAGGCATGTAATTACTCAACCACATGCTTTGAATTTATACCTAAGTAGATAAAAGCATAGGTGTCATGGAGAGGAAGATACAAGTCTTGGATAACTACAAGACTACAAGTTTTTCTTCCTTTAAATGGCACCAAATGAATATGCAAAGTTCAGAGAAAGGGTTTACTTCTTTAACTCTAACTATTTTAAAAGTTGTACCTTTAGAAAAATGGAAGACAAAAGGGAGACCTGTGATATCAAGGTCTTTATGAATCAAAAATGTCAAAGCAGAAAGGAGCTAGCTCATCACTAGACAATAAAGCAAAAGTGATAATTCTATAAGATACTCATAAGGAGAGCAGGGATCAGGAGATCAAATCAGAATAAACACATATATTGATTTGTTCCCACAATTTCTCTATATTTCAGTCTCCCCCTTCCATTAAACACAATGATTTCTTAAAATTTCATAAAAGTCTTGGTACTTAAGACATGAAGACTACCAGCTATTATTTTTACAAAGTTCTTTGCAAAAATAAACTGATACATAAAGGGCTTAACAATAAGAAACTGCATACAAGTGAGTCACCTCACTGCAAGCAGATGTTAACCTTTAATTTTGGTTCTCACACTCTGAAGAAAGTAGAATACCTTGTTACCCCCTTGATCCACATAGCGAGCTGTATTATTGTACACTCTAAGCATTGGAACAAGGCCATTAGAATTGCCATTTGTCTGAAAGAAAAAAACAAAAGCATTCAGTTTAATTGTCAATGGAATAGAGGAAAAAGGCGAGACGGCCAAACAAACAAATGACTCCAGCAAGCAGCCAAGGTCCCAGTTCTTAAATAGTAATTCACAAGTTTCAACTTTCTTCTGCTTCGTAATGCTTAATGCTAAATTATGCTTAATACTAAAACAAGTGGTTCAACATATGGAAAGTAAGGAAAGGTAGAATGTGACTCCACTGACACCTTTTTCATATTGCAACATTCTAATTTTATATCAAAGAACCCCTAAATCAAAAAAAGTTAATGTTCATTCTACATGTAAAGCTCTTGATATAAAACTGCCTTAAATGAGAATTTTGGTTACGGTAGGAAATGTAGCATGCTAAAGAAATAAATGGAAGAAAGGAAGAGATTTGAAGGGTTGACATTTTCTTATTCAAAATATAAAGATACCACTGAGGACTCAAAAAATAATCAAAAACTACATTCTGAGGTCTACATTTCATAAGCTATTGCTTTGGCCAAATCACCTCCTCTCTATGGACTTCAGGTAAGACAGACCCACTAAAGGCCTCTCTTCCAGCTCCAAAATGTATGATTCTATGAATTGGTTCTAAGAAAATGAGACAAAACAAAGAAATTAAACTTTGGTTAAATCCCAGGATTAGAGGGAACCTTACAAATTAACCTGGCCACTCTGCCACAAGGAAATGATGAAAAGAGTTAAAGTTAAGTACTTAAACAGATCAATGCAAAAATAATCAAGTTGCAACAGTATTTACAAAACACAGCACAATGGCTTCTCCAGAATAAGTAAAATAAAAGGTACTTCTCATTTATCTTTGATTCTAATAGTGGTTAAGAAAAGCATTTCTCACCCTACTGTTGTCATTTACAACAATCTGCTCAAGTGTAAAATTTGGTCCTGAGACCTTCTTCTTTTCTGGAGAGAGTGGGGAAGGGGAACAAAGGAATAAGCATTTATCATGCCTACTATTAAGAATACTAGATTTAGAATTGGGAAACAAGTTAAAATACTGAATTTTATGGGTATTGGTTATATTGATTATATATATATACTGATTAATTAATATATGGTTATATTGGTTTTCCATATATATAAAATCTCATTTGATTATCACACCAGCCTTAAGAGATAGATGTTGCTATTTCCCATTTTACAAATGAGCAAACAGCAGTGAAATAACTCGAGGGTCACAAAAATGTCTTTGGCCAAATTTGAACTCAGGTCTTTCTGAAATAAGGCCCTGTGCTCCATCTATTGCACCAGAGGGCAAAGAATTGACTAGTAATGAAAAAGAAAAATTCTGACAATTCAGAGTTAAGCATGTCTCTCCTTGTAGTTCACAGAACCAGGGTTTGAAGGTGGCATCGGCTCCAGTTAAGTTGATTAAAAAAAGAAGTCTTGACCAGACACTGACACTGAACATGTAGAAAATTTCATGAAAAATGTTTTTCAGCTTTGCAGAGAACTAATATAGTGATGGGTACTCACTTTACCCAAATCTCATTATAAAATATATTGCAGGGTGTCAAAGCTATAATGGGAGGGAAAGGGAAGGAGATTAAGTCCTCACAAAAGCCCTGTGCAAAGTGTTTTTTACAAATATTCCATTTGATCCTCACAACAACCTGTGAGGTAGGTGAAGCTATTATCCACATTTTACAGTTTAGAAAACTGAGGCAAAGAGTTTAAGTGATTTTCCTAAATGTCCAAGGCTAGATTTGAATCCAGGCCTTCCTGACTCTAAACCCTACATTCTATCCACTGTGCTACCAGCTGCCTCTAAGAACCATACAAATCATCTATTCTAACTCCCTCATTTGACAGAGAAGGGGAAAAAGTCCCAAAGAAAAGGGACTGGTCCAAAGCCACAAGTAATCAATAATACAGATGGCACTAGAACCCAGATCTCTTGAACCTTGGTCAAGTGCCCCACTAATTGGGGTGTATACTACAACACACCTGAATTTCTCTCGATTACTCTTTTCTTCAAGTCAAACCTTGGCGACTTACCCCAGCAATGTAACTTCCAGTAGCTCTGATACAACTCACAGCAACTCCAATGCCACCAGCTGACTTGGAAATCAGTGCACATTGCTTTAATGTATCATAAATGCCTTCAATACTATCATCTTTCATACTCAGAAGGAAGCAACTACAAGAAAGTAAACATGTAAAAATAAATAATACCGAGATAAAACAAAGCAAAATGTCAGAGTGAACCTACATTCTCAGAAAACCATAATATTTATTGACTATGAGAGCAGAAACAATAAAGAAAATTTTAAATCTTCAAAGATGGCTATATCTACCCTACACCATGAACTTATTAGTATAACAGAGCCTGAAAGATAAATCCAGAAATTGCCTTCTGACATTTTTTGGCATCCTGCCCCTATCCATTAACATTACCAACTCCCTCTCCAACCAAGATACCAATTCCTTCTGTTCCATTAGCTAACCAAAAAAAAAAAAAAAATCATCAAACAGTCAATCTAATAACTTCTCATACCTCTAAGGAGTTAATAAAAAGCATTTTCTTGACAATAATCTGGCACAGTAAACAGTACAAATATTAGCATCATCATACAAATGAAAATGAGGATTAAAAAGACTAAGGAATATCCCACTTATTCAGGGCTTTAGTCATTCTTCTTGACCACTAAACTTCAATGACTGTGGAAGAATGAGGCTGACAACTTAGACACCCTCTTGCTCCCTTAAACCCAATTCACACACAAGTCATCACCATCATCCACTGTTTTATCCCAACATTGGGATGTCATTGGTCCTCTGAAAAGGAAGGATAAACAAGGTAAAATAGCTCGAATGTCTTTTCTCCTCCCCTGGATTTTCTTTGTATCTATAGGCTTTCTACCAGATGTTTGGCATGAAAGATCACACTAATCTGGCTTGTCTGCAATACTTAGGAACTGGTCTGCCTTTTCAAAAGGGAGCATTAAAACAGTCAATAACTTGACTTAGCACAAAGCAGATCCCACACGTCTCGAAAAGGCATTAAGTACCTAATTTTGTACCCTAGAAACAAAAACATTAGGCCCAAAGTCATATATTATATTAATATATTTTTCTGCAGTTGAAACAATTCCTCAATATTGAGAATCAGGATCTAATTCTTTTGGGAGTTTCCAGAATCTTCAGTCCAATATTCTATAAAAATGCTGTTAACTATTGAAGTTCTCTTCAATACAAAGTCAGATACTCTAGTACAAATTCAGCATTTGGGGTGCAGATCAAAGACCTAAAGTAATATTATGTGACTGGATTTCTTAATATTCTGAAAAATGTTATGAAAAAGAAATATTACAATTTGCTTAGGCCAAGGTTCATCTCTTTAGGATGGAAGAGTATTCAGAGTATTAAGGAAAGTCAACAGGGACACAACATACCTAGAAAGCTGGGGACGGTTGGTGCCTGCATTGAAGAGGGTGGGGGAAGCATGAGTAAACCACCTCTCAGAGAGAAGGTTGTAGGTTTCAATAGCAGCATCAATGTCCTCTTTGTGAATTCCCACAGACACTCTCATTAGCATGTGTTGGGGTCGTTCAGCCACTAAAAGTTAAAAAGAGAAGTAATTCTTATATGACAACTTATCAGAGTAAGTTTGAGACAGATGCCGAAGTCAAAAAGAGGAAAACCAAAATGTAATTACAAAGACAAATAGGAAAGCTAAAGCAAATCTTCAAATCTATAATCTGAACTATAAAAGTATTTATTTATTTATTTAAAAGTATAAAAGTATTTGGAATTTAGAGCCAAATTCTAAATTTAATTTTAAACCGAAGAGCACAAGGTTTACTATGCAACACCAAAAATTTAAAACAAATCACTCAAGAATGTGTTTAATTCTTACCCTTTCCATTGATCTTCAACAAATAGGAACGTTCCAAGGTCTAGAAGGAAAGCCAAAGCAGACACCCTTAAAAACTACAATTTAACTGATGCATCACAGAATATTATAGCACAGAGGGACCTGAGAGATCACCTAAACCAACACCTTCATCTTCCAGAGGAAACTACTACTTCAAACATTCAAGGTGATCTCCCAAAGATCACAAAACAAAGTCAGTGGCAAAGAAGGACTAGAACTGAGTCCTGGTTCCCAGTCCAACACTCTTTACCTTGAAACACAAAGCTATTAGTAGACAAGCTTCAATTCCTTTAAACTTTTAAACTTTAATTTCTGAAAGGAAAATAAATTACAAGTGACTTTTGGTTGTTGTTCAGTTATTTCAGTAACATCCGACTCTTCTTGTAGGGTTTTCTTGACAAAGACATTGGAATGGTTTGCTATTTCTTTCTCTGCTCATTTTACAAATGAGAAAATTGAGGTAAATAGGGTTAAGTAATTTGTCCAGGGTCACACAGCAATAAATGTGTATGAACAGACATGAAGTTTGGGAGATTAGTCTGACTCCAGAGTCAGTATTCTTTGTTACATAGTTGCACCCATTTCACAAAACTCTGCAAATAGTAGTTGTTTTAAAAATATCTAATTAAATTTCATAAAGACTAGTTTCATTCTAGATCCCTTCCTATTATTAATCTGCTGGCATTTTAAGAATTTGGGTTTAGAAAAAAATGATAAACATCCTAGAAAAATATTTCATAATTAATAATATCTGGATACAGCAATATTACAATATTGTATCACTAAACGGGTACTTAGGAAAATTTTGAAGAATACTCCAGTAGTGTAAAGCACTCTCAAATCACCCAAAATGCTACAGAGAAAAGACAAAAAGTTTAAACAAAGGTAGCAAAGCACAGATAGATCAAGTTGTAACCTATCTCCGTACTACTAATTCCTTAATTTACTTAGCCCCTTTTAACATTCCCAATTCCCACTCCTACCAAAATAAAATAAATTCAAAGTATTTCTTACCTTAAAGCCAAAGTAATTGTAAGAGAAATCTCGATCATAAATAATAGCTGAGTTGAGACGCTAATGGGAAAGAAGTTTAGAATTAAATTAACAGAATAAATCTGTTTCTTTAAAATTTCCTGCAATAATCTTTTTCAAAAACAAAAACAAACAAACAAGCAAACAAAAACAATCATTTTGTTTTATCCAACTAACGGAAAAATCATGTGTCTAGTCAGGTACACTGTTATTATCTATATACAGAAATTTCTCTAAATTCTACCTAGAAGAGGGAGAATGAGGGGAATTAAAATTTGAAAAAACTTTGAACATATACTGGTATCTACAAAAGTTTACTTCCTCTGATTTGCTGAAAAACAATTTAATTTTTCAAATTTTAAAATAACTATTTGGACTTAACTTCTTATTCTTTTATATCTTAAAAAAAAAAGGTAGAATACAAAATAAGATATCTATACCTTACAAAATAAGGCCAAGTTTGCACTAAAAATTTTTGGTCAAAATATACTTCGATCAAAAACTTTAATGTAGCATTGGACACAAGGTAAATAGAGACAAAATAGTCTTAAGATAAATTTAACTATAGAGATGCTTAGTATGTACCCAACAATAACTTATCTGAAATAAACTTTACAACTGGCTTTTAATGATCACATTTATTACATATTCATATAACATCCATTACATACATACATTGAAGGATTTAGAGCTAAAGAACCTCAAGAAATCATCTAGTCCAAATTGCTCATTTTACAGAGAAACAAACTAAGCAATTAAGTCCTTATGCATGTAAGCAGTAAATTTGCTTAAAATTTACTCATTCTACTCTTCACCATTCAGAATCTTTAAGTGAGACTTCTTCCCTAAAGTCTTACCTCATCGATCCAATATTATGATTATCTTTATCCTCAATTTTCCTTATTATTCTTTGAGCAAATTTGTGTAAATATACATAAATACTCCCCAAGTCTACTTCCCATTGGAATGTAAGTTCCTAGAGGTCAGGGGCTCTTATTCATATTTTCATATATCCAAAATCCAGCATAGTGCACTACACCTAGTAGGCATTTAATAAATATTTGCTGAGTTGAATTTAAGTGTGATTCAGAAAAGTTATCAAGACCTATAGAATCTTTCCTCTTCCTAGTGCTTCAAATGCACCTATGGAAGGGACTGAAGCACAGGAAAACAACCAGGCAAGATGGTGAAGAAGATCGTAAAATTCTTACAGAGAGTTTTATAAAAACAAAAGATACTCAAAAAAGAAGATCATTTTTTAAAAGATGAGCTGAGCCCTCAATTTCACAGATGACACAGACAATATACAAATGTGACCCTTTCTTGCCCCACTTTATTACTAATATAACATTTTGAAACACATTTTCAAATGCTATTAATAATGTAATCTATTGTATTTATATCTGGCTATAAAGGACAGAATAAATAATAGCACTATGAATAGTCTTTTAAACATATTTCCCTTTTAGTGAACATTCTCCATCAATCATTGTTTGCTAGCAAATGCTTGACATATATTTGTAAGCAAATAGATGAGCATATCAATAACAAAAGTCATTGGAAAAAAAAATCCATGAGAAGCATGGCCCTTACATCTTTATTGGCTAAGACGACATCTAGGGTCGATTTTGCCACCATCGGAGAATGCCTGCCATTAAAAGGATTTATGTAGTTATAAAGGTCTTCCATCACATCTTAAAAAAAAAAAAAAAAAAGTAATTTAGCTTTGTAAAGAACAATTTAAGAACTACAGATATCTTAGGTTTTTTTCTTCTCTTCTTTCCAAGGCCTCATAAACTTCTAGGCACAAGAGCTTATTTTTTAGCAGAACCTTGACCTGATTTTCTCAGATATTGATCACACCAAACATTGCTACTTTTAAACTGTGAATTCAAATGTGATCTACAGAAAAGGAAGAGGCCATGATTCAAGGTTTGGATAATAGACTAGGAATTCAGGGCCTGTAGACCATTAAATCCATTTGATGTAACTTATCTCATGGTCAAATAGGTTTTTTTGTTTCTGTATCTTCATATTTTTAAATAACCATGGTAGAATAAAATGCTATTTATGGCAACAGATAACAAAAGGAGCTGGTGTATAGTTGCTAATCACCATCTATTCCACCTTCTTCTAGCAGCCCCACAACATCTAAGTGCCAACAAACTCTCAGGACACTTTGGGGTTTTGAGGTGGTTTTGTTTTTTTTTTCTGAGGAAAAGAGGTCAAGAATTGAGAAGCAGTAACAAAATAATAAACCCTATTATATCTAAGCAAAATGTACATTTTTAAAATTTACAATCAGTTCTTACCCACTTCCTTTAAAGAATGCAAAATTCTCTCAATTTTCCACTCAGACTTACCACTGAACACTTTTTTTGTTTCTTTATGCAAATTAGAAACAGCAATCCTAGCTGCTAAAATAGCATAATCTGGATGTTTGGTGGTCAAGGTTGCAGCTGTTTCAGCAGCCAGGGTGTCTAACTCCACTGTGGTCACTCCACTGTATAATCCTTGGATAACTTTCATGGTTATTTGAGCCTAAAGGAAAATAAAACCATAGGTTCTCTATCTTTTATAAGAATAAAATGAAAGCTATTGAGAATAACTGTAGCAGGTGACATTTACATAGCATATGTTGACAAAGCACTTTATGAACAGTATCATCTAACTAGAACCTCACAACAATCCCATATGATATATAAGATGGAAAGATCTATCTTTGGTACTTCGAAAAAGGAATCATGTTTGGTCTGAAGTGAGAGATGAAATCTTAATCATGTGATAGTTATCATCTCCCTTCTACAACTTTGCACACACTTCTCCATGTTTGAAATGCACTTCCTTCTCACTTCCATTATCTCATAGAATTCCTGACTCTCTCTGGGTTTTTTAAAATTTTTTTTTATTTTGAAAAAAATTTCTTTACAACATTATGCCTTGCATTCATTTCTGTTCCGACTTTATCCCTCCCTCCCTCTACCCCCACCCCCAGATAGCAGGCAGTCCTCTATACATGTTAAATATATCCTGATTCTCTTTGAAAAATCATCTAAGTGTCACTTTCTCCTATAGATTTTTCCTAATTTCTATAGTTATTAGTGCTTTTCCTTCTCAAATGATTTCAAACACACCTGTTTACATCTTGTACCCACTGCATCTCTCCCTCCTACCCAGCTGAACAGAAGTTTCTTGAGGGCAGTTTTTTATTTTGTCTTTGTGTTTTTCAGTGCCTCACAGTGTCTTGCGCATATCACATGCTTTAAAAATGTATATTGGATTGGATGCATAATATTATTGGAATTCTTAAGATGCTTCATCTCTAGGCTGATCACAAGCAGAAAAATCTCAGAACAATTCCAGAACCATTAACATCCTGGAAGAGTTATGATCTAAATTAATAGAGAGAATAACTACACTGATGAAATTAAAATCCTGAAGTATGGAGAAAGAACTAAAATCCTGTCATGCAATCAAAAGAATTCTTCATTGACTAGGAATGAGCAGCTTCATTAAGAATATACACCAGACAAACATGCTTTATCCAGCATATCAATATGGGCAAATTCCAAATAAGAAAGAAGATGGCTTTTTTGGAGACCTCAAGGGACTCAGAATCATGAAAGGTCAGGGTAGGACTATCAAACTGTAGCTAAAAACAATGTGAGGAAACTAGCATCTATTAAAAAGAATACTAGATTTAGAATTGGGAAATAGGTTAAAATACTGCATTCTATGGGTATTGGTTATATTGGACAAATCTGACCTTCAAAATCTTAGTTCTACAATTACAAAATAACATTTATGCTACCTACTTTAGACAGAAGTAGATAGTCTGTTTCAGAATCAGGAAAACTTACCTTCACGAGTTCAAATATAATACTCAGATACTTACTAGTTGTATAACTCTTGAGCACATCACTTAAGGAGAAGGAAATGGCAAACTACTCAGTATTTTTGCCAAGAAAACCCTAAATGTGGTCACAAAGAGTAAGATATGACAAACAACTAACAGGATTGTTGTGAGGAAAGTATTCTATAAATATCACAGCACTATGGAAAATGGAATTTCTAGAGAGCTTAGAAATTTTAAGTTATCACCTAGTAAATTATTGAGTTTTTTTATTCACACTTTTAATGATTTGATATTTTATTTCTGAATTTGCATGTTATAATTTCCTAACAAATTGATGATAAAGAAAACAACCCTTGTTGTCTGGAGTGTGATGTATTGTCTGGAATGTGATGTACAAGATAAGAAGGATGCCATAATCAGGCATTTAGTTATAATGGTAATGATAGATTATGAATGATAGATTTTTAATCCTAAGGAACTAAATGGAATTAGAAATTAAGAAAATCAAGAGGTTCCGTGCCTAAAGTTAGGCTTCCAACAATCTGTACAGGATTAGAAAAGTCCTGGAATCAAAAATAAAGGTATTTGTTTCAAACAATAAACTCAAATTTCATACCCAAGAAATCATTAGAAAATTACAACCACAGAAAATAAAAGACTCAAATCCAGGAAGGAATTGAAAATCTATTTACTTACAGGATCAACAAATTCCATATTGAGTCCATAGCAGAGTTTCTGGATCCTAGAAGTAATTTTGTCAAACATGACCCGCTCCTGACGGCCATCTAAAGAAGTGACATACAATTTGTGTTAATCAACAATTTCTAAAGTTTAAAATAAGCTAAATTTTCACATACATGCATAAAATGCTCTTTTGCAAAACAGTGATCCTGTTTCTTAGGGCATTCTCATGTCCAATTCATTTAAGAATTCTGTCTTGAACAGGGTTAACAAGAAATAGATTGTAGAAGACTATAGTTATCTTTCTAAATCAAATTCCCTAGAAATACACTTTAAATATCCCTAGGTTTCCCTTTCCATTATGATTTTATGGAAATCGTGTATTTCTTCTTCAACCTCTATTTTCAAAACTAGTTCCCCTTACTAAGCAGCTTCATACTACCTCAGATGAAATATAGTATTTTCCTCCAATTATCCTAAAACTGCTTTTCAAGCTTCAGAGAATACGTCTGTTTTGATGGAGAAATCTGTGATTAATTCATTCAGTCTGACATGGTCAAAATCAACAACAGCTACAGTTCACAAACGAGTGGCTCAGAAGCTGGGAAGAAGACAAAGCCTTTGCCCTTAAAGAATAGTCTAGGAGGAATAAAGATATACAAAATAAACCCATTCAAATGCAACCTTCTCCAGGGGAGGTTCCCTGACATCCCCCTAGTTGGTAAGGAGAAGACTGCATGAGGTCAAAAGGAAGAAAGGAAACTTTACTAAGCTGAACTTTAAAGAATGGGTAAAAACTGAACATGGAAACCAGAAAAGAAAAAGAAGATATTCAGTAAATTAGTCATACAGAATGACTCTCAGCAAATTTTTTAATCTTTTTGATCCTGTTTCCTTGTTTGTAAAATGAAGGCAATACTACTTGTACTACCTATCACCAGAATTGTGAAGAAAACTCTTTATAAATCAGTCAGTCAGGCGAGACTTACATGAATTGATGCTAAGTGAAATGAGCAGAACCAGGAGATCATTATACACTTCGACAATGATATTGTATAAGGACATATTTTGATGGAAGTGGATTTCTTTGACAAAGAGACCTGAGTTTCAATTGATAAATGACGGACAGAAGCAGCTACACCCAAAGAAAGAACACTGGGAAACGAATGTGAACTATCTGCTTTTTTGTTTTTCTTCCCGGGTTATTTATACCTTCTGAATCCAATTCTCCCTGTGCAACAAGAAAACTGTTCGGTTCTGCACACATATATTGTATCTAGGATGTATTGCAACATATCCAACATATATAGGACTGCTTGCCATCTAGGGGAGGGGGTGGAGGGAGGGAGGGGAAAAATCAGAACAGAAACGAGTGCAAGGGATAATGTTGTAAAAAAAATTACCCTGGCATGGATTCTGTCAATATAATTATTATTAAATAAAAATTAAAAAAAAAATAAATCAGTCAGTCAATGAATAGCTCACCATCTGCCAGGCTTGGTGCTGAGCACTGGGCACAGAAATAAGAATATAAGAGTGATGTATAGGACTCATTGAGTAGTCCAGTGGTGTGGCACATAAACTACTATTCTTGATGTAGTGGTTAGAAAGCTAAGATGACGCCAGAATGGAGGGCCCCACATGCCAAGGTATGGAATCTGACTCTACTCTGAGGACACCTGCTAAATATATCTGAATGAATAGAGTAATGACTAAATTTATACCTGGCAGTGCATGAAAGAGTCACTGAAGAGGGGAGAGAATAGGGGCAAGACCTTAAGAGGCTATAGCAACAATTGAGGCCCTATACTAGAGTGGGAGAAGTAGGAAAAGAAAGAAAAGACTGAGTTCTAGAAAGATCCAGAGATGAAGTGTAGAGACTTCACAAAATTTCAAAACTTGAAAAGGAACTCATCATCTTATACAACTGATAAGTAAAAAAGAATTCCTATTACAACACAACCAACCAAGTAGTCACCCATTTGAAGACCTCCAGTGAGGTAGAATCAATACCTCCCAAGGCAGTCCATTCTATGTTTAATGCCTCTTTCATGAGAGCCTTTCTAGCTATCACATCTCCCCCTTCCCACTCTGTTATGGGCCAGAACTCTGTACTTGAAACAAGGATTCTTATAAAGTGTTAAGTCAGTTGAATTGATGAGACAATGGTTATCTAGTTTAACATGGTGATTAATAGTTCTCTAGTTCAGTATGATTGATTTAATCTTACAATAATGGTTCCCTAGTGATATAATGATTGGTTTATACGCAGTGCACTGCATATAAGCTGGGACAAACTCAGCCAGAGCGATTCATTCTACCTCACACCACCGTGGTGGCTGGCCTGTCCTCCTTCATTTCTCCACTGAAACCAAGTCCCCTCTGAAGGCCACAAGAAAGCTGACTGAGCACCAGGCAAAGGAGACAATAAAGACTTTGTACTTTACCCCTGGCTATTCTTGTGGTGATTACTCTACTGAAACAAAGGCTGGTCTTCCCTACAGAAAACCAACCAGAACACTACACCACTCAAAGTTAAGTCTTCTCCAATTAAACATCCCTAGTTTTTCTCATCTGGTAGATACTCAAGGTTACCCCTTCAGGTTACCCCTCTCTGGACATTTAGTAAACTTATTGATGCTTACTAAGCTGCTAAAGATTGGAATGAGAAAGAATCAAAGATAGCATTAAAGGTTATAGTGTAGGAAATTGGAGAAATTTTGTTGCTATTGACAGAATCAAGTCAAAAGAAAAGATTTGGAGAGAAGATAAGCTCAATTTTGGACATGAAACTGGAAGAATAAGACTAACAGGGCATCCAGGACAAATGGAAAGATATCCAGTTGACAATTAGAATTGTGAATCTGTCACTTAGGACAGTTTGGTGTCACTTCACAATTTAATAGACTCTGATCATATTTCTAACCCTATACTATGTTGAAACTAAGTCAAGAATTCTTAACCATTTTTGTATCATGGACCCTTCTGGCAGTCTGGCAAAGCTTAAAAAAAAAGATACAAACAAACCCCATTACCTGGAATGATGTTCTTAGATGAAAAAGATAAAGAGTACCACAAAAAAAAAATTATATTGAAACACAATTATGAAAAAGAAATATATATATATATATATATTTTTTTTTTTGCTGAGGCGATTGGGGTTTAGTGACTTGCCCAGGATCACACAGCCAGGAAGTATTAAGTATCTAAGATCACATTTGAACTCAGGTCCTCCTGACTTCAGGACAGTGTGCTATCCATTGCGCCACCTAGCTGTACCTGAAAATATTTTTTAAAAGATAAGTAGGCATTTTCCCCCCAGCAGGTAATCTATTATCTCACTCTGCTTAATTTTATTTATTCTATACAAATGACCTCATAAAAATAATGCTGTTTTTCATTAAAAAAATAATACTGACCCAACAGCTATTTTTCCACTGAGGAATCGTCTATGCACATTGAACCATTGACTCTTTGGCTTCATCTGATTTCTTCTTGTAACCTCTCAAATTACCCAGGTTTAGAAATCCAGTTTGTAGTCAAGGAACAGAGCCATAGAAAACTGCCACATATGCAGAATAAGCCTTACTCTTACCTTCTTACTTTTATGTTACACTAAATAGCTATACGGAAATAAAATATTGTCTTTAGAAAAAGGTAGAACAGCAACAGCAAGATTATACAATGATCAATTCTGATGGACGTGGCTTCTTCTCTTCTAGGGCCAGTTTCAATGATCTTGTAAAGAGAGTCATCTATACTCAGAGAGAAGACTGTGGGAACTGAGTGTGGATCACAACATAACATTTTCACTCTTTATATGTTGTTGTTTGCTTGAATTTTATTTTCTTTCTCATTTTTTTCCTTTTTGATCTGATTTTTCTTTTTCTTTTTCTTTTTTTTTTTTTTTAAATAATTTTTTATTGATAGAACGTATGTCAGGGTAATTTTTTACATTATCCCTTGCACTCACTTCTGTTCTGACTTTTCCCCTCCCTCCCTCCACCCCTTCCCCCAGATGGCAAGAGTCCTTTACATGTTGAATGGGTTGCAGTATATCCTAGATACAATATATGTGTGCAGAACCAAACAGTTTTCTTGTTGCACAGGGAGAATTGAATTCAGAAGGTATAAATAACCCGGGAGGAAAAACATAAATGCAAGCAGTTTATATTCATTTCCAGTGTTCTTTCTCTGGGTGTAGCTGCTTCTGTCCATCTTTTTGATCTGATTTTTCTTATGCACCAAGATCATTGTATAAATATGTTATGGGAGCCATCTACTAGTGGCTGCTGGGGATCTACTTCTGACCAGCAGAATGTGAGAGTGATAATGATACAAGGAGACTGAGAGGCAGATGCATTCTCCGACCTCTTTTCTTTTCCCTCATGCTTCCAATTTATTTCATTTGCAATTCACAATGTGTCAGTATAGGCTGATTCGCAATTCCTTCAAGGGGATTATGATTCACAATTATGGGGGCTTATATGTATGCCTATTGTCCAGATCAGTTTATTGGAAGATTTTGGTACCCGCCGGAATCCTAATCATGGATGAGGAGTAAAGGGGCAGAACTCATGAAGATGGTCAAAAAAGAGTATATTTATTAAATCCTCTCAGCTTTATATACTCTATTACCCTTATATAACTATATCACACTGGCATGCAGGACCACATA
The DNA here is from genome assembly GCF_016432865.1 of Antechinus flavipes. NCBI lineage: Eukaryota > Metazoa > Chordata > Mammalia > Dasyuromorphia > Dasyuridae > Antechinus > Antechinus flavipes. The sequence continues at coordinate 553,347,698 of NC_067400.1, read as the reverse complement.
AACAATTTGCTATTGTGTGCAAATGTCTCCTTGCCACTTTAGTATAACTTTGCTTTAATTATCATGCAAGTTGTCAGCGCCCTGACTTCTCAGGAAGGCCGAGAGGCCTCTAGGGGCGATGGGGAGCCAAACCACACATGTCAGTAAGATTGCACTGGACTAAAAGGTCTTATACCTCACTCAGGAGTCCCCACTATCCATGACCCTCTACAGCCTACATTCAATGTACATATATTTTTTACCATGTTTAACATATTGGATTACTTGCCATGGTGGGGAGGAGAAAGGGAAATTAGTACACAAGGTTTTGCAAGGGTCAATGGTGAAAAATTATCTTTGCACATGTTTGGAAAATAAAAAATGTCAATTTAAAAAAAAAAAAGGTAGATCGTGGAATTGGGTTTGAAACCCAATCTCCACATTTATTGGTTGTGTGACTCCTAGCAAATTATTTACTCTTTTTGATCCTGTTTCCTTGTTTATAAAATGGAGGGAAGGGGCAGCTAGTTGGTGCAGTGGTTAGAGCACCAGCCCTGAAGACAGGAGGACCTGAGTTCAAATCTGGTCTCAGACACTTAACACTTCCTAGCTGTGTGACCCTGAGCAAGTCACTTAACCCCAATTGCCTCAGCCAAAAAAAAAAAAAAAAAACAATAAAATAGAGGCGATATTACTTGCACTACCTACCACCAAAATTGTGAGGAAAGCACTTTAAAAACATTAAAGGACTTTCTTGGTGGTATGCTGAAATTGCCATTTGGCCAATGAATATTAGAGAACTAAGAAGTACAATGCACTATTCAATCTAAGTCAAATAAATGGGTTTAACTTAATTTAAAATAAATACAAATTAATTGAAAGTTGAAAGGAAACTTGGAAGGAAACAAGACAGACCTCTCGTCTTTAATGAATGTTTAATCTTTAATGGAAAGTAAAGATTTCAAGAAGCAGAAGTGAGGAAAGACAGCATTCTAGTCATGATGAACAACCTATATAAAGGTATAAAGGCAGGAAATGAAATATAATGTATGAAAATCAGCAAGAAGGGCAGTTTGGCTAAAACCAAGAATACATAAAGTAGAATTATATGAAAACCACACTGAAAGGTAATCTGAAGCCAGATTGTGAAGGGCTTTAAATGTTCTTCTAAGCAATCTGTATTTTGTCCTACTGGCAAGTGAGAACCACTGAAGCTTCTTGAACTGAAGAAAGTGACACTGTCAAACCTGTGCCTCCCCAATATCAATAAAGTAGCTGTGAATTGGAGAGAAAAGTTTAGGGGAAAAAAGGTAGATCAATCAGGAGGTTTTTTTTTTTTTTAAATAATTCAAAAGGTAATGAGAATGTGAACTAAGAGTCACATAGCTATGAGTTAAAATAGAGGATGACTGTGACACATGTTGTAAAGGTAAAATCAACAACACTTTACCACTGATTGGATGTAAGGGTTAAGAGAAAGAAAAGAGTTGAGGATGACTCTAGGCTACAAACTTGGGTTACTGAAAAGAGAGAAATAGGAAAATTAAAAAGACAGGTAGGTTTAGAAAAAATGATGAGTTGTTTTGGACTTGTGATAGAAATGTCAATGGATCAAAGGATCATAAATTTCATTTCCAGAAGCCTTGGAGAGCATCTAATCCAATCCTGTCACTTTAGAGGTAAGGAAAGTAAAACCTAGGAAGGTAATCTCTGCCCAAAGTGACACAGGAAATAAATAGTAATATTTGGAATTGACCCAAGTACTATCTCCAAATGCACTAAGTCTTTCCACTGTAACAAAATGCTTAAGAGGCATCCAGTTTTTTAAATTTTTGTTTACACAAGATTTCTTTACCTTACTGATCCCTTATCTTCCATTCCAACTGTCATTTCCTGAGCCAAGCCCTACTCAATTCGCCCCTGGGTTAGACTACAAGTCTATCCAACTTCTTACACTCTACACACAGCTGGAATTAGTTTTCCTTGCTTAAAGAAAATCTGGTTGTTTCCAAAGTAGCCCCGTCAAAAGAGTATATTATCCCACTTAATCAGTGATGAAGAAGTGACTTGATAATGATACTAATGATAGCACAGTACTAACACTGACACCTTTAAATATTGTCTTCTCCACACTATTCAAAAACCTATCATTCATATATCTGGTTTAAACTACCTTTCAGGCACTTTTAATCTGGCCCTAGAACCATCCAATGTTCCAATATTAGCTATCCTAAGATTTTCACACAGATGATATTCATTCCTATCTGATTATAGCAGATTATAGCAGATATTTATATTATATATATATTTGTATATATATATATATATATATATATATATATATCTCACACCATCATCCTTAAACTCTCTGCAGCATTTGACACTGTTAATTATCTCTTTCTGGATATGCTGTTCTCTGTAAGTTTTTGATACTGCTCTCTCCTGATTCCCCTTCCATCTGTCTAACCATTCCTTAATCAATCTCCTGTGTTGATTCTTCATTTATGTCATGTACTCTATATAACCATTTCTTACTCCCCCTTTTCTTTCTGTATTACTTAATGATCTCATCAATTCTTAGGAGTTCAAGTATCAAATCTGTGAAGAGAATTCTCAGATCTCTATTTGCTGCCCTAATTTCTCTATCTCCTACAGCCTTTTGGATATCTCAAACAGTCAAAACCCACTTTAGCTATAAGAGATCAATAGATCATTCTATACAACTTTATTAAGTTGCAAGCACAGTGCTAAGCAGGGGTTAAGAGGAGCATAAGGCAATTCCTGCCTTTAAGGAGTTTACAATCTAATGTATAGTAATGACAAAACATAGGAGACAGACACCCACCTCTTGACAACCAGACTAGCTGGATATACCAGACTGTAAGACATTTGAAGACCCTCTTTGTACCCCACTTGACAGAAAGCACAGGACCTTACACTTACTAAGAGAATCACGAAGATCAAAGTTGGTAGGACCCTTAAGGTCCATCTCCTTCAATGAATACCTAAATCTCAACGTCATAACCAAAAAGTGGGCAACTATTTTTTACCTCTAATGAAGGGAAACCACTACCTCGTGGGGCAACACATTCCTTTGCCTAACTTTAATTATGAGAAACGGTTTCCTTGAACCTGCCTCTCCTTGCTACATTTTACAGACGGTGAAACAGGGCCCAGAGAAGTGAAGTAATCTGTATACATCCACACAATGGACCCAGTTCTGCTAGGATACTACAGTCTAAGTCTTCATACTTCAAACCCACTGACCCCATTGAGTTCAAGTACAAGTAAAACAGAGGTCCTAAGACCAACAAGCATATCAGTGTCACAGAGGAGTGACGATAGTTTATTGGAGACAGCATGGTACAGCAAGAACATTGGCTCTAGAGTAAGAGGACAGGGGTTCAAAACTCCCTTCTGACACTACCTCCCTGGGACTCAATGATCCTGACCTAGGGAGATCTAGGGTCATAATTTGATCAGGTGCCCAGGAAAGCTTCTAAGGATCCAAACTCTTTTCTTCTGCGGCCATGAAAGGAGGCTCCAGCAGCCTCATCTTGCGATGTGTCTAACTGGATGGGTTCTGAGCAGCAGGCTCAGCTCCTTGAGGGAAGGGTTATCCCGCTGCTCTCCTTTTTTGGTCTCTATCTACAGCACCCAAGTCCAGTGCCTGACACGCAGAAGGAGTTTAATAAATGTTTGCTAATTAGTTGACTGTTTCAGATCAGCACATGCAGCAAGGCACAAAGTCACTTAATGAGCCTTTGTGGAAGCGAAAGTTTTATGGATAAGGATCAAGTGCCAGGGGCCTGGAGACCGGAAGGGCTGAAAGTGGGATTTGAAAGTCATTTATTTGTTAAGGGGCTCCTACGTGCCATGCACTGGGCTAAGCGCAAGGGATATAGAGACACACACAAAAAAAGTGCCTGCCCTCAAAGAGCTCACAGTCAAATGGGGGAGACGAGAGAACACTCTCGTAGGGACAACTACAGGAGATAAACTGGAGCTGATCGGTAAAAAGAAGGGAAATGCGGGAGGAGAGGAAGGAGAGGGCATGTGTGTAAGCAGGACGGGGTAGCTTAGGGGCTGGCAGATGCCCCAGGACAGGAATGAGGATACACCTAGGCCTTCTCCCCTCCCCCGCCGGGCTCTAGCTCCGCGCGGGAAAAGCGAAAAGCAGGGCGGAGGTAACTGCAGCTCCCGCCAGCGGGGCCGCACCCTGCTGACCCCTCTCCAGCTCCTGAATTCAGGTCTCGGGCTTCCCCCCAGGATACCCTTTCACCCTCGACCCTCACCTCGTTTAATGACGTGCATCTCGGCTGACGGGGCCTGCTAATGGTGGCGGGAAGGAATATTGGGCCGTGAAGTCCAAAGAACAGAGCACAGAGCTGGGGTCTGGTCTGGCAGCAGCTGAGTTTGGGGGCCGGGGCCGGGACTTCGGTTCTGGGCTGCAGCAGCTGTAAATTCTGAGCCCAACAGAAGCAGCTGAGAGAACTGCGGCTCAACGGATCCAAAACCTCTTCCCGCTCCCGCCAAAGCCGACGCACAATAGCCCGCGCCCTAACTCCCTCCCTCGTGACATCATCCGTCGACGCCGCCACATGAGGACGGGTGGGTCCTAAGGAAGCCCGCGCTCCACGGCCCTGCAGTAAATGCTCCTGGTCTCTGAAGCTCCTCCTCCTAGTCTTCTCGGCCTGGTAGAGTCGGGCAAAATTCTAAGGCAGCTTTCCCCGGAAAGAGGTCCTAGAGCGGCGGCGCGCAAGCGCTCTTTGCGTCGCCTAGTCTCTTTGGAAGTGCTTTTCTCTCGATTATCTCGTTTATCCTGAATGTATGTGTGTACATAAATATGTACATATTTTCATCTATACCTATATGTTTGTATATGTGTGCATGTGTACATAATGGGCAGCTAGGTGGCGCAGTGGATAGAGTGCAGGGCCTGGAGTCAAAAACTCATGCCAGTTCTGGCAACCTCAGACATTAGCTGTGGGACTCTGGACAAGTCACTTTAACTATTTGCTTCAGTTTCTGTAAAATGAGCTGGAGGAAGAAATAGCAAACTACTAAAGTGTCTTTGCCAAGAAAACCCCAAAACGGGCTCACGAAGAGTTAAACAGGACTGAAAACAACAGAACCACAAGTTATTTAGAATGGCATTTCCCTTTCTATTATTGCTTCTTGGATTTTGTTATATAAAAATATAGTTGATTTTTGAGGGGTTTATTTTATAACCCTCAGCTTTGCCGAAGCTATTGTCTCAACTGGTATCTTTACTAATTCCTTAGGATTTTCCAAGTAAAACATCCTATCAGTAAATAGGGATACTTTTATCTCCTGTTTACCTATCTTTATGCCTTTCTCTCCTATTACTATTGCTAGCATTTCTAGAACTATTTCAAATGATGGTGGGAAGAGTGGACATCTTTGCTTGTTTTATTCCTATATTAGATAAGGTTTTATATTGTATCCCCATTGCATACGACGTTTGTTTTTGGTTAGACAAGTGCTTTATTTAATCAGATTTTTTTTTTTTTTAAGTCCTCCTATGCCTATTCTTTATAGTTTGGGTTTTGTTTTTTTTAAACAAAAGTAGTGTACTTTGTCAAAGGTTTCTTTTACTGCACGTAAAAGATTATATGGTTTTGGATAGTTTAGTTTTTTAAATGATTTGTCATGTGGATTATTTTTCTAATGTTGAATCATCCTTGCATCCACAATATGTATCTTATATGGTCATGATTTCCGAAGTAAATCGTAATGTGATAAGGTTTTACTTAAATTTTTTCAAGAGTACTCATTAATGATATTAGCTTATAGTTTCCCTTCTGTGTTTTATTTTTCCCTGGTTTAAGTAGTAAGCCTGTTATTTCATTAAAAAAATTCTGATAAGATGCTTTTTCAGTTTTGTAATGGATATTCATAGTTTTTTTAAATTGAGATAGATTTTTCCTTTTTGTCTATATCTCCCTTTTAAGATTGAACTTATTATCTCTTCAAATAGTTGGCTATAATTTTAAAATTTGTCTTTTGAATTCACAATTTTCTTAGCATATAACTGTATAAAATGTTTTGGTGATTCTTCTGTTTTTGATATTTCAACTTACTCATTTTCTGTTTCTGCTCTTTTAATCAGATTAACTAAAGGTTAATGTATTGGTTTTCTTAAAGAACAAACTTTGTGTTTTGTTTCTATGGAGTTTTTTGATTCAAGTTTAGTTCATTAATCCTTATTTTCCTATTTTATTGTTGTTTGGAGAAATATGACTTCTCCTGGGGACTACCTTTATTGCATCCCAGAAATTTTTGTGTTTCCTCATGATTTTCTTTTCCATATTTATTTCTATGAGTTTCTCCATTTGGAGCTGTATCTTTTGTATCCCTGAATCAATCATGTTGTATCATGTTGTGATCTGTAAAGAACATACTATTAATTAAAAATTAATAATTTTTCCATTTGTTTACAATATCTCTTTACCCCAGTATGTGGTAAATTTTTGTAAAAGTTCCATGTGGTCCTAAGAATATTTTCTTTTGCAGTCCCATTCACAAGATGTCTTTTAAAAGCTCTAGTTATCCAACAACTAGTTCCTTATTTCTCCTTTTATCTTTGTCATATAAGATTTCAGTATTCTTCTGTTATGTTTATGTCTTATTGTTTTTGTCCCTGTGATCCCCCTTTCTAATCAGTACAGTAAATAAGTTTGTAAATAGCTAATATAAAGTAGCAATGGCAGGAAGAATGAAAGGAGGGACTTAGAAGTCACATACAAATTGTCCAAGAATCAAAGAACATAATTTTATATAGATATATTCATCAAAAATCACATCCTGCTAATATGTACTTAGTCAGGGGAAGCAGCCAAGCTTTTTTGTCAGAGATTTTTTGGTCTTATGACTTGTAAATCTCAAGTTTCCACACAACTGCAGTAAGACCAGCAATATCAAATGGTGCTGATAACCCTGAAATGCTGTGGATAAACTTATTAACCTTTTACTGACATGATTTATTAATGAACTAGGCCCAAGGTGGTAAGACTTAGTCCATTCCTTCCAAAAACCTATTAAAAAATGTTTTTCACCCCTCAACATGCTTTCATGTCCTAAGGGTCCATGCTGCTGAAGTGCTCCCATTTCCAGTCCTCAGTTACAAAAGTGATTCATCCTTTCCCCATCCTCTTCCTCACATTTGTCTTCACCACTCCATCCTTACTCCTGTCCTTAGACCACCTTGCCTCCATACTCCTTTGTTTTGTCTCTACTTTTTGTACTGTTTGCCCCTACATCATCTGTGCCTGATTAAAGTGTGATTGTCATCTTGCTTCCCATTGCCATTGTGGTCTTTCCTGGCAAGTATCCAAAGAACCAGGTTGCCTAATGCATTTCATAATTTCACAAATTATTTCATTCAGTTAGTGTTTTCTTATGAATTTAAATTAAGCTAAGGTATTTGAAACCAAATGATTATGACTGACATTAGTGTGTTCTCTATGATTCTTTTCAACATGCTGTAGGTTTCTCATTTCTTGAAGGTTTACTTTTCATGCTCTTAATATTTTTTAATGTATATCTAATCTGTCAATCTTTTTTATTGTATTGGATTGTTTAAAATCTGTTCACATTTAAAGTTATGAGTTAAGGTTATATTTTCTACCATGTGTTCCCAATACTACTTCCCCTGCCCAAGATATGATTTTCCTCCTTCTGCTTAAATATTTTTTAAAAAGAAAATATAGATCAACTACATTTTTACACCATCAAAAAATTTACCCCACTTCTTTGATAGTGTTAATACTTTTATCTATATTGTTCCAGACCTTTCCAAAGAAGAAAGAAATTATAGCAAGATTCTACCAAATTCTCCAATTTATAACTGGAAAAGTGTTACGAAGTAATTCAACATCTTTTTTGGTTTTTTTAGATAGGAAAACTAAAGGCCTGAGAGGGGAAAGACTGATTTATCAATGATTATACTGTTAGAAAGGGGCAAATTCACATACTTAATCCAGTCTTTCTTTTTTATTATAGCACCTTTCTCCAAACATTGACTCTGAGTACTAATATTTATGTAACTTAAGGCTCAGAGTGATATAATAGTCCCTATGGTGACCCTAGACAAGTCACTTAACCTCATTTGCATCAATTTCCTCATCTGTAAAATGAGCTGGAGAAGAAAATGGCAAATCACTCCAGGATCTTTGCCAAGAAAACCCCAAATAGAGGTCACAAAGAGTCGGTCACAATTGAAATGACTGAAAATGGTACTTATACTTTCCTCCTTTTAACAGTTTGTCAGATAACATTCGAAATCACCATCACTCTGAGCTCCCAGTATAAAAATTCCTATCATTTAGGCAGAGGTCAGTCTCTTTACTTATTTTAGATTTCTATCTCTATTTAACCTTTAGGCAGAGGTCAGGCTCTTTGCTTATTTTAGATTTCTATCTCTATTTAACCCCTGTACTTTTTGTGGTTGAAATAAAATTCAAGTGATTGAAAAAAAAACAGAATATATGCAGGGGTCCTCAAACTATGGCCCGTGGGTCAGATGCAGCAGCTGAGGATGTTTATTCCCCTCACCTAGGGCTATGAAGTTTCTTTTTTTTAAAAGGCCCACAAAACAAAGTTTTTGTTTTTACTATAGTCCGGCCCTCCAACAGTCTGAGGGACAGTGAACTCGCCCCCTATTTAAAAAGTTTGAGGATCCCTGTAGTATCTGTGGATTGACATGGTTATGGTAAAGATATTCCTTTCAAACTCCATTGTGTTTCAGAACATTCCATACACATCAAAACCAGAAGCAAGACCAAAGGAGACTGAGCAGAGCTGGCAACTTTTGTTCTACCCTGAACCCCCAACCTCAACCAACTCCACGCCTGTAAAAAGGTACTGGAATGAAAAGTTAAGGACTGATCTTTTTATAAAAGACTTCCTTCAGCCAGGATTTTATATTTCAATATGCTTCTGGAGTCAACGACCTTCCCTTATATATAGTTTCCCACTCCTACTTTGCTCTTTAGAGATGGGATGGTCATGCAAACCTTTTGGAGTCAAAACTCAGAATCTCTATCTGGTTTTGAGATGGCTCCTCCTCTTTATGCTTATTCTTTAATGTGACTAAATGTCACACTTCTTTGGTTCAAGGGGATATATAAACTCAATAAAGGAATATTCTTGCTAATAGAATTTTTCATAGACTGGGATAATCAATGGATCCTTTCTTTTACAGTTTGGAGTATGTTTGCTGAGACTGGGGGGGTCAGGGTAGAACAAAAAGTTGCCAGCTCTACCCAGTTCCCTAGTCTTGCTTCTGGGGTGATTTGTATGCATCTGTATTAGTGATCTCAAATAGGATGGAGTTTGAAAAGAATATCCTTACAAAACTCTACCCAGTTGCTTTGGAGTTTTGCCAAGTAGAATTTCCAGGATGATATACTGAAACCTCAGGCAAAACCAGGGCTATGACAGAGGCATTTAAAGGAATTCTTAAAATCATAATTCTGATATTGGAATCCATGAACTTTTAAAAACAATTTTCATAAATTCAATGTTTACTTTGTAATCCTTTATTTTATCCACTTAAAAACATTATCCTGAGATGAGTCCATGACAAAAGTTTTAAGAACCCCTGACAGACTGAAATAGTGGCTGGCCTGGATCTGAAATCCCAAGAGAGTTGTATGAGCAGTGTGCTAAAAAAGAACCCATACCCTCTAATAACTAGAGCTGTGATTACAATTCAACAAAGATACCAACAGATGGCAGCAGACCTTACTAGCAAAAAGAAGCAAAGACCAACCTATGATGCAAATGAAGCAGTAGAGGTGTGCAACTCAGGGACATCATCAGAACACATCGGCCTCCTTGAGACTATCCCAGCCCAGGAGCTAGCTGAAATGATGCTTTCAAAGCTCCAATTGCCTTGGCTACATGTTCCCTAGCCAAGTGTCTTTCTTCCATGAGTGTTCTGTTCACTCTCCTATGGGTGATGTGCTAACCTGTGGGAGTGTTTTCTCTATACATAGGGAAATGTATGTCACTTATTTGATTACATCCTTTAACTGACTACTGCTTTGATTCTCCAGGTGGCTGGTAAAATATTAGCAAAAGTTACTAAGCTATTATTGAATAGATGCTATCCCAATCCCAAGATATCTCTTGAACCTGGCAAGGATGAGAGTGGACAGTGGTTTCAGTTGATTTTTTTCAGGAGGCCTTAGGTGCTATTAACATCTTTGTCTATAGATTGTCTACCTATAGAAAACAAAATCTTTTCAGGGGACTTAACAACTATGTTAAGGCCCATATGCTAAGAGCTATTGAGATTTCAAATATATATTGTGTCCTGACATCTTAGTGGGGCATGCATGAATAACTGCAAGACAGTTTCTGCTTCTGCTTGTTTCCTATGGGTCCTTAGATCTGCTGGGGACTAATATAGGGAATTGAGAAATAGCAGTGGGCAGTACAAAGAACACTAGATTGGGAGTTGGTTTCATTTCCGGGCTCCATCACATATTGTGTGACTGACTAAACATTACCTGACATGACAGTTGCCTTAAAAAATATGATCGTATTTATACTAGCTTTGTAAATTTGTTTGATAGTAGTTGTTACTAATATATAACTCTCTATCGTTTGCCTTGTCATTTTTTTTTTAGTAATTTCTGCCCAAAGGCTCACTCTCCAATGACAATATTCCTAATTTTTTTTTTATGCATTGGGCCCAGGATCCTTTGACTTTTTAAAAACATCACCCTTATTTCTACTGATATCTTTCTATCTTGGATCCTTTTCTAAGACTGTCCAAGCGTTTAAATCCACTTCATAACACACCATTTTGGATTGCCACTCTGTGTTGAATTATCCTTTCAGGCCTTAGAAGGAATTGGTAGTGATAGTTTTCCCTGGTGTCCCTTCATGTCTTGGCCCCTCCCTTCTTACCGGTTTTCACATGCTCTTTTTGAAGACAGAACAGGGAGATACAGAATATCAACTTGAAGATTTCTCATTCTTGTCTCCTGATCTGGCCACAGTCAGTTTTCCATGAGCCAGGAAGCAGAGTAATGGGAGCCAAAAACCAAGAAAATAAAATACCTACATGCTTTATTAGACTTCAGTCTTATGAAATAACAGAAAAATCCATTGGGATAGGGAAGGGGGGGCCAGCCCATTGTGGCCTGCAGAACCCAGCTGCCTTGCCCATTAGCCCTGGGATGGACAACTGATTCATCCAGAGGAACAGACCTGGGGGCCATAATTGACAGCCCCTACCGAAAGCTGGGGGGAGAGGGTGCTGCTTGGGGTAGGAAGTGGGACATGCACAGTATGTGTCCATTCCCTTCCCTTCCTTACTTTATTCTTATAAGCTGCTTCCTTCCCCAGGCCTGGCTGGGGTTAGTATGGGAGGCAGACTTTGGACTGCACAGTAGGATTGGGCTGTAGAGCCTAGACTCTAGGGGAGCCCAAGGACCATGCACTGGAAAAAAGGTGAAAAGGAGGGGAGGGCTGCAGGCACTTTGGAAATTCAGGATTTTTTAAAAAATTTTTTGGTTCAAAAGCATTAACATCTTTGCCCCAAATCTCTCCCAACCACATCCCTCTCCCCACTGTCCTGTTACAGACTATATCCATATGTTAAAGTCCCTGCCAGCCCCTATCTAGGCTAGGTCTCCATTACAAAGGGGATCAAGCATACTAAAATGGGGCTTAGGGATCACTGAGGCTCCAAACTTGGGACCTGGTGTAGGCTAAATATGTTTAGGGGGAGGAAAGAGAGAGGAATGTGGCTACCCTCTCTTCCCCTACCCTACAGAACAAGCAGAATGAGGCGGCAGTCATTAGGCCACTGGAAAGGGTGGTCTAGAGTCCTGGCCCTATAAGGGGGAAAGCCACAGCTGTCCATCCCTAATTTAGGCCTAATCTCCAGGGCCAGCTCTACTTCATCTTCATCATCTACTACCTCCTATCCCCCCACCCCAAAGTCAGGCCAAGGCTAGAGTTAGAGTTGGCCCCAGGCTCTCCCCATACCCAAAGGAAACAAACAAAATCAAGCACCCCCCTCCCCCAACCCCAGAGCTCTGGCCTCAGTCCAGCCCTGCCCTGCCCTGCCCTACCCACATTGTCCAGCATTGCTGAGGTTGGTGGGAGCCCAGGCTTTGAATCAGGCTTCCTTTGTCCTCACCCTAATTGCTGGGGGTTTGGTGGCAATGGGGAGAACAGGGAACAGAGGGGGAGACCAAGAAAGATATAAAAGCCCAATAAACAGGGAGAAACGAGGGTCCCCTGCAAAAGTGGGTGGGCTGAACTGAGATGGGGGTGCAGGGGCAAGTCATGCATTGTGAAGCAGGGATGGAACCAGGGGATGAAGAAGTTGGAGCAGGAATAGCTTACAGAGGCCCAAACAGGGCAGGTGGTGGTCAGTAAATAAATAAGATGGAAGGGCCCCTCTTTCATAGGGGGAAGGGAGGAGTACAGAGAAGATGAGGCAGGGAGTAACAGGGCCCCAAGTCCTCAGGACCCCCACCTTTCCCCATCCAGGCCCTGGGTGGGTCCCTTGGAGGAGAGGGAGGATAGATGTGTCTTCCCACCGCAGCCAGCCCTGGTCCGGCTACTTCTTGGGCTTCTTGAAGATTTTGAGTGGAAATTTCTTCTTGCCCTGGCCGGAGTCTGTCTCCTCACCCGTGGAGCCACTGTCCTCCTCACCTGCATGCTTCTTGCCTACCAGGTGGGGGATACGCGTGTTGCGGCCATGGTGAGCCCGGCTGTCCCCCACAGGTGATGGTGTGTCTGGTTCAGGGGAGCTGGGACTGTGGGAACGTGAGGAATCTGAATGCAAGTGCCCTCCTCCCCCCAGCCCTATAGGGCCCAGCTCCCCAACACTATAAGCCTTCTCTAGCCCATGATTCTGCAGGTATACTGCTTTCTTGGCCAGGGCAGGACTCTCAGGCAGCTTCTCCACTACAGCTCCCCCCAGGGCTGCCTCTGCCAGTCGGTGGCTGCCATTGGAGGTTGGGGCATACGGGGCTTCATCCATGGCTCTGGTCAGCTGTTGGGGCTTGGCAGCTATCTGGGTGAAGCGAGAGCGGTCACTCATGTGGAGGGAGGACTCCGAATCGGAATGGGTCAAGTCCCTGCTCAAGACAAAAGGGGATCAGGGCAAGGTACAGAACAGGAGGAAAGAGAGATAAAAGGTGGGGGGGAGAGGAAAAAGAAGAAAAAGGAAGAAGGGAAGGTAGTAGAACAAAGTAATCCAAGAGTGGGAGAGGAAGAAGAGAAAACGTAAAGTGAGGGGAAAAGTGGGGGGAAATAAGAGGGAAACAGTAAGAGGGAAACAAACAGTGAGACAAGGACAGGGAGACATATTAATATCACAGAATTACTAAGCAAAAGTCTTTTTATTGTTCAGGCCCTACCTTTGCTACATTTCTGGGCCCCAGGATATTGCCAGCATGTAACTCTTCCATTCCTCTACTCCCCCTTAGGGGTGGGGATGGGAGTGAGGGAAGAGATAATCCATGTGAGGACAGGCTTTTCTTCCCCAATCCCTTCTGACATCCCCTAGAAAATGCCCAAACCCTTAGACACCTGTCCATGATGACCTAAAGCTATCCCAGGAGGCCCATGAATTTGGAAATCTTTCCTCACTTGAATGAAAATCTGTTGATATTCCAGAATGCTTCCCTGCATGCACGCATCACACACACACACACACACACACACACACACACACACACACACACACACACACTCACATCCTAAAGAGAGGGGAAAAGCTTGTTCTTATGTCCTAAGTTCTGATTATCATGTTTTACCACATAAAACCCTCATCCCACCTACCCACCCCATTCCCACAGAACCCCAATCATCACAACACATGCATGAAACCCAGCCCTGGGGTAGGAGGGGAGAGAAAGAAGAGGAAGAATTAGAGCAACCTTGCCCCTGGCCCAAGATCTCCACAGGCTGGTAGTCAAAGACACCTGGAAATGAGCAATAACAAAATAGCTGTTTTCATGTATTAGAAGGTCTATCACCAGAAAGGGGATAGATTTGTTCTGCTTGTCCCAGAGAACAAAGCCAGGAGTAATGGACAGAAATTATAAGTAAATAAACTTAAGTCTGCAGGAAAAACTTTATAGCAGCCGTTCAAAAATGAAATTTGCTGCCTTGGGGGCAGAGAGAGGTGTAGCTGTTTTCCCATGTTTGGAGGTCTTTGAAATAAAAGCTCGATGACTGTCTGCTGGGAATGATGTAGAGGCATTTATCAATCCAGTATTGGTAGCTCTGTATGGCCCTTTACAACTGCGATTCCATGATGATGGAATCAAATGGAGAAAATGCTGAGGGGATTCTGGGAAGGTGTCTCAGAAAGTCCAAACCTTCTTCTCACCCTCATTCTATTGTGGGGATCATTTCATCTCTCAGTAGAGACTTTGACACCTAACACAGAACTAAGAAGGATATCAATAGTGGAGGGTTCATATAGGAAGAAGGAACTAAAGGTTAGGCTATCAGTTGTGAAGGATGATCCACAACAGAAAATACTTTGCAGTCTATTACTCTTTAATGGAAGACAAATCATGGACTAGGAGTCATGAAGTTTGGGTGCTAGTCCGTTCCTATCTCAAGGAGTTTGGCTTATGATTTGGAAAAGATAAAATGCTCTGGGAATGTAAATGTGATGATTGTGTGGTCAAACTAGCTAGAAATCTTATCTATGAGCCAGGGGAAGGAGTTGCTTTGCAAGAATGGCATACAGGTTTCCACACCAAATCACATTCAACATGCACAAGCTAGGGGAATCTATCCCCAGGCTTTCCCATGGAGGCAGGTAAGGAATGCTTCATGGGGCTGGAGCCAGTCAGTCTAGGCAGGCTTCACCAGACCCAGAGGCTCTTTCCAACCCCTAAAGGTAGGGGCACTCAGAGAGGAGAAGGGCAAAATGAAGGGCCCTGAAGTCCCACTCCCAGCAATTGGTTGAGCTGGGGCCCAGAATGAAGAGAGGGTAGGGCAGTTATGTCTCCCAGTCAGGAATAAGGGCGAAGGCAGCATTTGAAGAGCAGAGTGTGGGGGCCAATAGGGGGACCTGGAAGCAAATACAGCTGATCTGGAAGAAAGTTCAGAGGGGTCAGAGAGGGTGCGAGGCCCCTAAAGGAAGAAGAGAAAGCGGCAGGTTAGCCCACGGCTCAGACTGGCCATATCCAGACAAGCCCCATCTCTATTCCCTGGCCTAAAGGCTGGGCCTGGAGCTAGGCAGGTGGAGGCTTGCTTAAGAAAATAGCTTTTTATTAGGAAGGTGACCCAGGGAATCATTTGTACTTAGGTGGGGCTGGGAGAGAAATCTAAGGAAAAAAAAACAGACAAGGAGGGACAGTCAGAGTCTCTATTGGTCTCCCAGTAGCAGCTCTTAAACTTCAACCCACTGGGCTTAACTGGAGAGATTCTGCAGGAAAGTCAGGGGGATGGTTGTATTAATTGTACAAGGTCAAGGTCCATCTTGGAAAGCTAAAAAGCCTTCTCTGACTATTCCGTTTTTCCTGGATACCTATTGCAGGATCATATACTTTTTCGCCTTTGGAACATAAATTCTGCAATTTAAGAATCTTACAGAGTTAGCAGGGGGCTAAGATTAAGTGACTTGGTCAGAGTCACATAGCCAGAATGTGTCAAAAGATAAGTCTTGAACCCAGGTCTTAGTGACTCTGAGGCCAGCTTTCTATTTGCTACCTCCTATGCTCTTCTACAACTATTTCCTAAGTAGGTACTCCAGCACAGAGAAAGCAGTCCTGGATAAGGAGTAAGAAACCCATCTCAGGGCCTCTCCAGCTCTGACACTCAATGTTCTAAGGTCCTTCCAGCTCTTCTGCCATTCCTAGTGATGTTGTAGCTGTCTATGATTATGTGCCTGAGTCTTGTTTCCCTAAAGGGAAGGATCATATAGGGTTCCATCTTCCCCTTTCTCCCTTCCCCCAGCACAATTGTGGAGTCAAGGATAGGGTCCCCGGGAAATACTTATATTTTGCCCACACACAAGCAGTTGAATAGATTTTAGTTCAACAATTTGAGGTTTACTAAATTGAATTGTTGAACTGAAAAGAAAGCTCCCAGGTGAGGCTTCCTAGGGCTATATGACCCCCTTTCCCAGTCCCACCTGTGGAATTACTAACCTTACTAGAGAGCCTGTTTGTCTTTAGAGATGATCCTCTGAAGCACGTTGCAAAAGAAAACCAAGTGGTAAATGGAGTTTGTGCCAAGATCTGTCTTTGTCTCCCAAGCCCCCTCCCCCTCCACTGCCAACATGCAAGGTCTGGGGCCTGGGACACCTAAGGGGAGGCTGAAGACTCATTATCCAACAGGATATTCAGAGCCATCCCTCTCTCTGGTCTGAATCAGGGTCTGTCTCTTGTCAGTCACTGTCAGTGGAATGCCAAGTCACCCCCTATGCCGAGGTAGTAAAGGAATTGACATGAAGAATGAGAATGAGAATGTGGAACTATGGGAAATGATCCTCCCCAAATCCTATCTTCCACTGAAAGAAGATAGCTGATAGCTGGATGGGGCCTATTCCCAGTACCATCTGCCAAGGCTTCAAGGAGTTTGAAGCTTCCAGGGAAAGAGTGTGAGAGGCGCTTAGAGCTGTCTGGGCTGAAGTAAAAATGCTTTTCCTTTAACCTCAAAGTTACCTTTTAATAACAACAAACATTAGAAAGGGTGGCCTAAGGATGAGCTCAGTGCTCTAAGTGCCACTAGCAAAATTCTAACTAGTAGTTATACAAAGGCTCTCTATACCTAAACTTTGCTGGGGATCAGGGTCTTCTTGCAACCACAAAGTATCTTAAGAAGCATGGGAGATCCTCAGCCCAAACCATGTACAATCCTCAAACAGGAATATCTGGGAATCAAGCTAGTGTGAAGGTATCAATCCATCTAAGCTAATTTGTTTAGTGTTGTGTGTTTATGTGTGTGTGTTTCGAGGAGAGAGTGGGGTGAAATTAGTTTCAGTATTCCCCAGAGAGGAATGAGAGAGACAAGGGAACTCTGCACCAGAGTAGGGAAGGATAAGGGAAGCCAACTTTTGACAGATTACTAAATCATGTTCAGAACTCCTGAGCCATACAAGGAAGAATCAGATTCAGTGTCAAGACTTGTCATTAGCTTCACCATCTCCCACCTTCAAGGGCCTTCTGCCTGGTTTAGAATGACCCCGAATGCCAAAATATTCCTATAGATATTATTTGGGAAAGGACTCAAACTCTGCTAGGCTAAGGACCTACTTGGACCAGGGCTTTTTTCTAGAAAAGTTGTGGACCCAGTCAATAACTCCTAGAAGCAGCCTCTCTCTCAGAGAGAAATCCAACGGGCTAAGCATGGATGGGAAGGGAATAAGATTGAATTTCTGTTGCAATTTGCTCATGGGGTTTTTGTGGAACAACCTGTGTGATCTTTAGGCAAATTCATCTAAGTCTCTATTTCCTCTTCTAAAAATAAGGATTTGAAACCTAGCTGTATGTCCCTATCAAAACTATTACAAGGACCTAATGAGAAAATGAATGTAAAACACTTCAGAAAGTTAAAAGCACCAACTATGTAAAGTTAAGAGAACAATGTTATTATTGTTGGTTCTTAGGCAGCAAAACCAAAATACAGAATTAGAGAGGTGGTAGTTGGGAGTTAGCTAGGGCCTTCCTGCTGCCCTGTCATGAAATGAGGCCCAATAGAAGGGTCCAGCCTGACTCCCTTGGACTTTGGGAAGATTAAACTGGTAAAAGAAAGTGAAATTAAATCAAGGTTGTTTGAGGGGAATGAGGCACAAACAGCAGCTGGCAGGCACAGACAAAGGGAAAAGGGAAGGGATTGAGGCAGGAGATGTATACCCCAAGCTGTCGGATCGATAGGACATCCCAGACTGGGCATCGGGAGGGGGCGGGTCAGGGTAGGGATCCATCTGGAGGAAGTAAGCAGTGCTGTGGTGGTAATAGACAGGGTGGACATGGAAAGTAGGAGCAGAGGTGGAGGCGGTAGAGGAGGAGGAAGAGCAGGAGGAGGTGACGGCTGATGGAGGGCTGGTCCCGTGAACGTCGGAACTGAAAGACTGTCCAGAGGAGAGGCTGCGCATTCGCCGCAGAGACACACGGCCTGGCACGTAATGGCTGCCCTCGCTCTCTACCAACCTCTGCGATCCCAGGACGTGCTGTGGTTCCACCAGACGCTGCCGGACACTGCTGTGCAGGCTGGGAGCTGCAATGAGAGAGTAGTTCCCAGTGAGGCCACAGTCCTGCTTCTCCTTGCCCCTAAACTTGCATTGTAGCCCTGCTCCTGACCTCTCCTTCTCCCAGGCCTGAGAATGGGGCCCTCCCCTCCCCAGGAACTGTGTGAGTAGAAGATTTGATGCCCATGAAGCAATGGTGCTCCCAAGAGAAGGGTGTAGGGACAAGGTCAGACACTCTAAAGGAGGGGAAAAGAGACTCAGGGAAGGATTACTGTAACTGGGATCCAAGCAGTTAGGAGGGGGAGGGGCAGGAGAGGGCAGGTGAGAGGGAAAGGACCTAGAGGGTGAGAAGAACCAGCCCTTGCCAGGGGCTTCCACATTGTGCTGGAGAAGAGAGGTGGTTGTTAAACCGAGAACCAACCCAGAAAGGCGGCCCAGGAGTCAAGCACAAAGAAGAGCCCACACTCCTGGAAGAGACACACTGTCCATGAAACTATGATGCCTGCACCTTCCTCAGCACACAATGGAAACAGTTTCAAACCAAAGAAGGGGCACTGAGAGCCCATCATTGTCCCCCCCCCCCGCTTTCCCCAGTGGAGTTACTTAAGGAGTAGAAAGAAGAGTAGCACCACTTTGGAGCTGCCTTCTAAAGGGCTTAGTGGCAGGAATCAAGACAAGAAGGAGGAAAATAGGAAGTTAAGAATTCTTAACAGAGCAGAGGAAGGTAGAAAAGGGAAGAGATAAAGTCAGGATGACAGAAAAAGAAAACCCCAGAGAAGCTAGAGAAAAGAGAAGTAAGGAGAAAAGGAAAAAAAATAAGATGGGGTGGTGGTGGTGGTGGTGGTAGTAGTAGTAGTAGTAGTAGTAGTAGTAGTAGTAGTAGTAGTAGTAGTAGTAGTAGTAGTAGTTGCCAACTTTTTGACAGCACTTCAGAATTTATAAAATGTTTTCCCAAGAACCCCACAGGGAGGAAGGTATGGTAGGTATTATTGGTTGCATTTGACAGAAGAGGAAATTGAGGACCAGAGAAGTGATTGGACCAAAGACATATGGCTATTAAGTATCAGACTTGAGTTCCGATCCAATAGTCTTCTGTTATAGAAAGGAGAAGAGAAAGGGAGATGAAGGAGGAAAGATTGAGAGAGAGAAAAAGAAAGGAAGGAAGCAAGGAAGGAAGGAAGGAAGGAAGGAGGAAAAAGACAATAGAGAAGAAAAAGGAAAAGACGGAGAGGGAAAAGAAGAGGGAGAGAAAGATAATGAGGAAATAGGGTAGAAAAGGGGGGGAATGAGCAAAGAGGGAAGAATCAAAGAAAAGAGAAAGAAATAAAGTAGGAGAAAAAAGAGGCACAAAAATGCAATTAAAAATGTAGGACATTTCTCCCTCTTCCCTCCCCCAACTCAAAGACAATCATGAGCATTTTTGTTAGGAGGAATCAGTATCCCCTTTTCCTGTGAAAAAGGGTCTCGTGGACTATACGGTTCCAAAGAGAGGCCAAATTTTGGTTCCTAGGAGAGCACATCCTCCCCACTCATAGTACTCATTAAGCCTCATCATGCCTCCTTTTCTCAGAACCCACTGGGAACCCCTGGGGTGAGTGGGCTGATTCTTCTCCACCCACGTACGCCTCTTCCTGAGGTTAGTAAG
Organism: Antechinus flavipes; assembly: GCF_016432865.1. Classification (NCBI taxonomy): domain Eukaryota; kingdom Metazoa; phylum Chordata; class Mammalia; order Dasyuromorphia; family Dasyuridae; genus Antechinus; species Antechinus flavipes. The sequence continues at coordinate 553,327,866 of NC_067400.1, read as the reverse complement.
GACAGGCTGTGTTGAGGGACTGGGGATGTGTCAAATGACTGTTTCAGAAGCAGGAAGGGGCAGAAAATCGGTTAATCCCAAATATGGGAGGAAAAGAAACCCCAAAGGAAGATCATCAAACCCGGGTATTTCCAGAGGGACTGATCATCCGAGCTGACAGACGCCGAGCACACAGAGCGATCACTGAACCTGCGCCCCATCAGCCAGGCAGCGTCTGGGGGGAGCCAACAGGGCCGAGGGGAGAAGAGAAGCCAATTTACAGGGAGGCTGGAGCCTTCTCACCAGCAAAGGGAAAAATACTCACAGTCCATTTCTGGGGAACACTGGAATGAACTGAACCCATAGCTATTTCCCCAGGCATTACCTTGCCTTATTCAGGGCAGGGAAAATCTTCATTCATACAACAGTTCCCCAACACCCACTATGCCCTTCCTTCCAGAAGTTATCAAAAACTAGTAATTAGTTGTATGACCTGAACAAGTCACTTCATAAAATAAGAAAAGCTCAGAATTGGAAAGAGATTTGAGTCCAACAAGATTTGAGAAAGTCTTCCTCTATAATTGACTGGTCAATCCAGACTTTGCTAAAAGACTTACTGTGGTGGAGAGCTCACTACTTTTGAAGGCAGTTCATTCCACTTTGGGACCATAGCTCTAACTATGAAAAAGTCTTTCAGCTTATTTTTTTCATTATGTCCAAATCTGCCTCTCTATGATTTCCAACCAGTGTTCCTAGTTCTGTTTTTTGAAGCAAAGCAGAATAAAATCTAATCCCTCCTTCATGTAGTAGTTCTTCAGGCTGATCATATACCTCCCTAAGTTTTCTCTTGTGTAGCCTCAATCTCTCTAACCTTTCAGCTGATTTTTATAAAGCATGAACTTCAGACCTCTCATCATTCTCCTGTCTCTTCTTCCAGTTTTTTAAGGTCCTTAAAACATGGAACTCAAAACTGAATACCATTATCTCTGACAGAGGCTTGACCAAGGCCATTCTGGGCACTCTGCCTTAACATACCCCAAGGTCATTAGCTTTGTTTGATTCATAATGAGTTGACTGTTCATTAAATATCTCATATCTTAGAGGAAAAATTATTTGACTTTGTTGTTCACCTATAAAAAAAATCCCTCTGTCTCCATACATGCTTTGTATTTTGATGACAGACAAGATTTCTAGGGGAGGAGTTAGAGGAGGATATATACTTTAAAAAAAGAAATCTAATCTGGAGCTGTTAAGACAGGAAAGGGAAATAATTCCCAGAAGCATAGGTAGCTGTTGGGATCTCACCTCAGTTGTGCTATCTCTAGGTCCTGCTCTTGGCCCTTTCTTCTATGCAAATTTCTAAGACCCAAGGGATGCTAATTTAATGTGAGCCTCAAGCCAGACCAAGTCCCATCTTCAGGTAGAATCTCCAAAGTTACTAAGGAGGCTTCTGCTCATCTTTTATAGATCAGAAAGGAACTTTGAGATTATTTTATATATGAAGAAACTGAGACCAGAAAAGGTCCAGTAAGTTGGCTCAGTATCATACAATGATTCATAGAGCTGAAATTTAAGCCTAGGCTCTGGTGCTAGTATTCTTTGCAACATACCATTCTGTCTCTCTGGTGAGATGATAACATGAGGCAGCACAGAAAAGCCATCAGCAGGAGACCTTTATTCTCATGGTTTTGTTTACTATACATGTGCAGGGCAGGAGGGGGTGGAGATAGGAAGCTCCTAGGGGAGGGATACTGGCTCTGCAGGATTCTGGGATCAATTTGGCTCTCTTTGAAGAAGACATATAACAGTAAAAAAGATTCCACTTACTCACAACAGTGAGTAAGGATTAAGATGCATCTCCACCACTTCAGACTATTCACCCAAAACCAAATTGAGATTCATTTTAGGAACAGAACTGGAATCAAGGTGGGAGGGAGTTACATGGAGGGACAGAGATTTCAGCTCAATAAAATTAATAACTTTCTAATGATTATAGCTATCACACAACAATCTGGAAGAAGAGGGTTTTCATCCCTAGAGGAGTGAACTGCCTAAACAAAAGTTGATAAATGACAAGAAATTGGAAAGGGATTCCTAGCACTGAAAAAACTGAGACTCTTGTTGCTCAGTCATTCTGGTCAGGTCCAGCATGATCCCACTTGGGGTTTTCTTGGCAAAGTTACTAGAGTGACATTTCCTTCTCTAGTTGATATTACAGATGAGGAAACTGAGGCAAATAGGGTTTAGTGCTTTGCCCAGGGTCACACAGCTGTTAAATGTCTGAGGCTAAATTTGAACTCAGAAAGATGATTCCTCCTAGATCCAGATTCCATATTCTATGCACCTAACAGACCTTCCTCCATAAATTTTGAATTTTGAAATCTTGAATTTTAGGGTATCTAATGTACCTAGGGTATCTAGGAGATTGATAACTTATTTTTCCTTTCTAGGAATTTTCAGATTTCCTAAAAGACAGAGGAAATAACTTATTAATATTTGTTTTTTATGGAAAAAGAGAAAATATAAAAGTTCCACTCAACTACTTTAAAAATTAAGAACATAGAGCATTTGAAAATAAAATTCATTCTATTAATGATAGTTAAATGACAGACAATTAAGGGAAGTGAAAAAGGAGAGGCAGAGAAACAAAAGATAACACAGGATACAAAGCTAAGTTAACTCTGAGGTTCCTTATCCCCTTACATTTTATATCAATTATCTGTGTACACATTCTGTGTTACAAAGTTAGAAACTCTCAGAGTTAAAAGGGACCTGTACTGAACATCTGTTCATATTAATAGCTCACAAAAGGTTAAATTCAGTTTAAAAGTGATCAAAACAAAAATACTAAAGCCCAGAGAAGGGGAAAACTCAGTCAAGAACACAGAGCAAGTGCTCCCAGGCTCCCGGTTCATAGTTCTTTAAAAAAATACTCCTTGAGGAAAGGGACTATATTGTATTCAACTTTGTATTTTGAGTAGCCCTCCCTCTCCTATATGCCAAAACAGGGCCTCCTACATGTGCTCAGGAGAAATTTGAGGACTATATGAATGAACGAGACACAAAAAGACACAAAGAAAAAGAAGCACAGCAGAGACAAAGATAATGGCAGAAAGAAATTATTCATGACTTATAGGATGACTGAAAATTTTAAAAAAACACTTTTTTTTTAAAGTTGTAATTTTCACAACTACAGATATAAGTAGAGTTGTCACCTTTTGTTGGCTGACCTAAGAGCTGGAATGCGTTAGTGAACCTAGAGATTCCCCACCACATCTTTGCTACCAGAGGAAGCCAGAGTTCCTGACCTTCCCACAGAGACTAATCAGTATTTCCCAATTAGGCTACTTGGAACTTTGGCTGCCCTACCCCTAGGCCAACTTCCCCACCCTAGTGCTACTTACACTGAATGGACACTGGTGATACGATTTCCTCATCCATGTCATCCACATCATCTGTCATGATAAAGTGTGAAGGATTGGGGCGGGTGCTACCCATCCAACTGGGATCAATGTTGAGGGCGGCCACCAGCGTGTGAATACCAGGGTTGTTAACAATTTGGAAACCACAGAGCATCTCAATCTGCTGCCATCGGTGCAAGCGCTCCCTCAGTGCTGCTGTCACTTCACTCAGGGCTTGCCTGGAAATAGGGCCCAGACAGGAGTAAGCTTCAAAAAGCAGAGGAACCTCCTTTTTACCTTATAGGCCTGGCCATACCTTGGCCAGATCATCACCCATTCCAGCCCAGCCTGATCCCAAATCAATACCATGGAAATGGTTGCCCCATGCCAGAGAAACCAAGGAGTAAGAACACAAAAATCCTTGGTCTAACACTTACCCATATTCATCCTAAACAATATAGCTTTGGAATCTGAGCCTGAGAAAAAACCTGCCACAATTCCAAGGAGGAGAAAAAACTGGGGGACAGTCTAAGTCAGGGAAAAGCCTGAGAAACATGGAGGCCACATCTTTATTTCTGAACTATATGGGAATGAAGGTACCAGGCCTGGAGTCCCATTTCCAGAGCTCCCACTGGGAACAGTCTTGGGAAGTTCATCATCCAAAAATGGGAGGAGATACTTACTTGGCTGTTAAGATTTTGTGATCTACATCATCCAGTGAAGAGCTGTGGGCCACATGGAAGGTTCCAAACAAGGTGTTTCTCTTCTTTTTAATCTTCTCTGCCTGAAAAACCCAAGATATGTTCCCTTAAAGAGAACAGGGCTCAAGAATGGGGCCCACATGGAAATCTATAGTAGCAGAAATATTCTCTTCTGGCTAGACTCATGACAGTGTATTCCAGTTGAAAGGAAGAGAATAATGATCATTTTAGGCAATTGCTCTGAGAAAGGTATTGTTTATCCCTGACTAAAAGGTCACTCCAGTGCTGCTCAGCCCCTAACCTTGGGCAGTAAAGAGCCCAGCCCCATTTCCAAGGCCCAAGTCCCAGTAGTTGCTGCATCTGACTGGATTGTAGATGTTGGCTTCTCTTTTCCTGGCCAAGGGCCCTAAGCCAATGTCTCTGATGGAGGCCAGGGAGATAGCTCTTCTCCCTTCTCTTCTCCTGGGACACATTCAAAGAGTTACTTACAATCCAGAACATAAAGCTTTTCAATTGTTTGCTCAAAATTTACTCAATATAGGTATAATTATTCCATTTTACAGATGAAGAAATTTAGTCTCAATGTAATACAAGGCTTGTTTTCTGTCAGAGTAAAATGGGAATGAGAATATTGATGGTAACTACTTCATAGGATAGTTGTGGAGGTCTAAATGATATAATAAAAATGATACAATAATAATAATACTCCGCCTTCATGAGGCTCTTAAAATTTGAACACACTATCTAATTTGAGCTTAATAACCATTTTGTGAGGTAGATACTAGATAGGGACTAGACTTGTGATTCTACTGCCATAGAAAGAAATGCCCTCTACCAATGCAAGTTGGCATCTTCTTTCTTTGCACCTTTGAGCTGCTACATTTGTCACAGCTGACAGCCGCCCAGAGCCCTAAGAGATAAAAGCCCAGGGTCACATGGACAGTGTATATGTCAAAGGCCTGCAGTGCTCAGGAGAGCCTGATGTCCTCACCCCTTCCTTGGCCACCAGTAGCTGCTTCTCAGCATTCTGCTTCTTGATGTTGTAGTATTGCACCTCCACCTCATGTGTTAGCTGCAGCCACTTCTGTAGAGCTTCAGGGGCATACCAGGAACTGTGGGACTCCAACTCCTTCTCAGCATTCTTCAAAGCCATGCGGACCTAAAATGGCAAGGCACAGGATACAGGGTCATAGTTTCCATTTTATCTGTGGTTCTGCCAGCCTAACTCCACTCCCCAACTGGACAAGAGCCAGAACCATCCAAGATCTATAGAGGAAGATTGAACAACATACATTTGGACAGAGTTTTAAGATTTACAAAGCACTATTCTGACAACCACCTTTTGAGGCAGAGAGCAAAAGTATTATCATCTCCATTTTAAAGAGGAAACTGAGACAAAGTAAAAATATTTCCCAGAGTCACAGAACTAGTGCCAAACTCAGGCCTCCTGATATCCAATTTCATACTGTCTTTTTAAAACTTAAATATAAAATAAAACAAAACAAAACAATGTATGTGTACAGTAGAATATGAGAGGATTCCAAATATAAAGCAATACATTTTCATTTCAAGAAAGTCTATTATACAAATACTATATATTATGTTCAGAGATGTCCATCTTTGCTTCCTTGTAGGTTTTCTTTTATTCTCTGATGTACACTTTTCACTTTTTTTTCCTTTCCTCTTCCTCCTCCCCCCCCAAGAAGTCTACATATATATATACTATATACATATACACTTCTACAAATGTACATATGCATACAAATACACATGTAAGAAATATCTATAATCATAAATACATATACATTCATACACATACATGAAAGACTACTGTACGATGTTTATTTCCACTTGTCCTGTTTCTCTGAAGATGGATATAATATATATGTCCAAATCTTTCCATATTTTTCTAACTCTACTAACTCATCATTTCCTATACCATAGCAATATTCCAACCTCATATTGGCAAATTATTTTAAATGGTTTAAAACAATATTGACTGACATATAGTATAGTTTCCATCTTTTTCTCTTCTGATTAAATCTATCTGAGCTTTAATTTTGTAATCATGGTTACTACCTTCTGCTTTTTTACATAATATTATTATTGATATTTACTTTATGTTCGTGTGTATTTGTATAACATTTCCTGAAAGCAACATATTGTTGAGTTCAAATATTTACTGTTTCCATTTTGTGGGTGAACTCATATAGTTCCCATTCTAAGATATATTTATTTTACTCCTCTCTATTTTCCTCACTATCCTTCTCACCCTATTCTTATCCCTCATCATTTCTCTTCTTTTCTTCTACCTCTCACTCTTTTCCTGTCCTAACTCCTCTATTTTACTTTTACATACTTCACTGCCTTCCTATCACTTTAAGAATTACTGAAATTAAGTTACTAAAACAATTACTAAACCCAAGAATCTTTCCACTATTTTCCCCATTATCCCCTTGCTCACTTATTTCTATCTAGAACTTTTATACCCTTCTAAATATATATGTTGTTCTCTCTTTATTCCATTCACATTATTCTGCATATCCTTCTATACTCCTCCCATCCTATTCCCTTGCCCTTTTAATTCTTTATAAATTTAGAAGACTTCTATTTCCTTCTAAATGTATATATTCGCTCTTTAACAAAGAGCTGATGTCAGTAGGTTCTCTCTAAAAATCCTTCCCTTATCCTTTTCCCCCATACTATCTCCTTACTTTCTTATTTCTTTCTGAATTTAGAAAACTTTTACTCCTAGATAGATATAGACAGACAGATATAGTTCCCTATTTAATCTATTCCCAATAAGAATAGGATTCCAGCCCTACTCTCCTGTATAATTTCTTTGCTTCATTTTTGCAACTCCTTTGTATGAGTTAATTACTTTTTTACCTTTCCCTACATAGTTTTACATTTTAGAATCACATCATATTTAGCTCTACCTCAATCTTTCTTTTGAACTACCCAATTACTAATGACAATCTTAAATCTTAGGGTTAGGGTTTATACAAAGTAAACAATTTGTACTTATTGAGTCCCTTGTAATTAATTTTTAATGTTTGTTTTTCTCTCCAAAGATATTGTATGTAAAATTTTCTGTTAAGTTCAGGTCTTTTTGCAAAATCCATGAATTTCCTTTTTTTTTTTTTTTTCCAGGATTATATTTACCTCTGCTGGGTATGGCACAACTCCAATTCTTTTGTTTTTCAATAGTGTCCTAAGACCTGCAGTCTTTTAGTGTAGCCACTGCTTGGCCTTGTGTAATTCTAATTGGGACTCTGCTATATTTGAGTTGGGTTTTTTTTTCTTGTTGCTCATATTTTCTCTGTAACCTAGGGGTTTGGGAATTTGGCTGTGATATTTCTTTTAAAAAAAATAATTTCTGTTTTATCTATAATTTTGTTATATTCATTTTTTATTTCATTTTATTCATTTTATTTTGAGTTTTGGGAAACTCAAAATTCTTTACATTTACATTGTTTTAAGTATTGTGTATATTATTTTCATGGCTCTGCTTACTTCATTCTGGATCAGTTTATGTTGATATATCCATATCCATGTTTTTCTGTATTTTCTCATACATCATTGCTTTTAAATCATAGCTTTCTATTTTCAAAATAAATGCAAAGATAAATTTTTAAAATTCACCCTTGCAAAATCTTATGTTCCAAATTTTTTCTCTTTCCCTTCCCCCATTCTTATTCCCCTAGACATCAAGTAATCCAATATAGTTAAACGTGGGCAATTCTTCTAAACATATTTCCACATTTATCATGCTGCACAAGAAAAATCAGATCAAAAAGGGGAAAAGATGAGAAAGAAAGAAAAAAGCAAGCAAACAACAAAAAAGGTGAAAATACTACAAAATTGTAGTATTTTATTATCCACATTTAGCCCCCATAATCCTCTTTCTGGATGCAGATGGCTCTCTCCATCACAAGTCTATTGGAATTGGCCTGAAACACTTCATTGTTGAAAAGAACCAAGGCCATCACAGTTGATCATCACATAATCTTGTTATTGTGTACAATGTTCTCTTGATGCTACTCACTTCACTTAGCATCAGTTCATGAAAATCTCTCCAGGCCTTTCTGAAATCATCCTGCTGATAATTTCTTATAGAACAATAACATTCCATTACATTCATACACTATAACTTGTTCATTGGCTATAATATTTCTGCAGATTTTCCTCTTAGGATTTTTTCAGGTGGTAATTGGTGGATTTTTTCCTATTTCTACTTTGCCTTCTTGTTCTAACACTTTAGGACAAACAATTTTCTTTGATTACTTCTTGTATTATTATATCACAATTCTTGTTTTGATTGTAGCTTTCGGGTAGTCTGATTATTCTTGTTTTCTCTTATTGATCTATTCTCCAGATCTGTTATTTTTCTTATCAGATGTTTCACATTCTCTTCTGTTTTTTCATTCTTTATATTTTGGGTTTTTTTTTTTTTTTAATTTCTTGGTCTCTTATAACTTTGCTGACTTTCTCTTGCCCAATTCTAATTTTCAAGGAGTCAATTTTTTCCTTAAGATTCGGAATCTTCTTTCATCATCATCTTGTTTTTCTTGGGACTGTTCTTATTTTTATTTTTAAATTTTTAAATTAATTTATTTGATTTTTAAGGTTTTTTTTTAATAGTTCATTTATGAATTCTTTTTGGTCAGGTAAATTGCGTATAGGAGAGGCTCTTTTTGCTTGAGTATCCTTCTCTGAAGATGAACCCTGGTCTTCTTATTTTTTTTCTACACTTTTTTTTTTGTGGAATGTCTATTGTCTATAGTTTGATTCTTTTGGGATATAGTTTGTTTTATTTACAGCAATTTATTATTATAATCACCTCTAGCTGACCTCAGGTCATTCTTACTATTATTTTTTGAGCTTTGTCCTAGGCCCGACCTCTGAACTCCTTTCCCACTGCAAGCCACAGCCAGGGCACCTTGAGCACACTGTGCTGGAAATACACTTGCTCCCTGAGAATCCTCTAATAACTAAAACCTTCAGTTATTCCCTATGGCCTGGAACCAAAACCAGTAAATAATTAAATTAAAAATAAATAAATAAGTTTCCTATAAATGAATGCCCACAGCTTTCCTGCACCACTACTTCTGCATTCATAAGTGTGTGCAGGTTCCTTCTTAACCAGGGCCACAGCTCATCATCACAGCTATGCCTGGCATCCCTTGCCAGGTTCCCTCAATTTTTCCCCAATCAGATGCTCAACTCTCCACACTGTCCCCACACAGGTCCCCAACTGCGGCTGAGACTAAGACAACCTCTCAACTCAGCTACCCCCAGGACTCCCCAGTTGTTGTCCAACTAGCCTAGAGCTATTTACACTTCAGCAAACCTCTGTCCTGGGATCTTTCTTCAAATCTTCTCTCGTTGCCCCAGGACCACTACACTGTTTTACACCAACTCTTTTTTATTTTTGATGTTCTACATTTAACCTAAGGCACTTTCCTGTCTTGTTTATGGAAGAAATTTGCAGTTTGGAATTTTCTAAACTACTCATCAATCTTCCTAGGAATCCTGCTGTTTCTATTATCCCTCATTGATGATAGGGAGTCCAAAGACCAGTTCTGGGATCCCTCCTCAATCCATACTGAGCAGGCAGCAGATCTCAGAACCTGAGATGGGGCCAGCATTAAAGCTGGCATCAGGGAGGAAGGCAGACAGAATGTCAGCTTCACCAAGTCTGGGCCTTGCTCCATTTTCTCCCCTTCTAGCTCCAGAGATGGTATGATATTTATATCATAAGAAAGTGTGATTGTTATTAAAAGGGCCCCCAGGATGTCAATCAGGGATAGGACTGAAACCCAAATCTTCCCACTCTACCAAGTTGAATTCAACAAATGTTCAAGTATTCTGAGCCATGTGGGAGACAGCACATTGGTACTACTTGCAAGAGTCTTTGCCCAGAATTTCTTCCACTAACTCCATGTAAACTTCTCCTTAACTTTTACTTGAGGATTTCTCTCCAAAATGCAAAGATAAAAGGTACTCATTTGTCTACTTTTGAAATAATGATCAAGGAACAAAAAAACAGAATTATAGTAAATACTAAAAATCTTCTCTCATTACATTTGATAACATTTAGAGAGATGGAAAGAGAAGATGACATAACTGTATGGGAAGAGGAATAAGAGGGTGAAAATAGGAGCCCAGGATAACATGAAAGAGACACACCCAAACTGAGGGGGAGGAAGAAAGGACAGACAAAGGGAAGGAGAAAAAACACAGAATGAGAAGACACTGAAGGGAAAGAGAAAGGCTAAGTAGGTTTTCAGGTATTAGATATCATCAATTGCTATGCATTTGGTTTAGGAGCCAGTGGTTAAGTGTATAATCAACTGTTATCTACTATCTTGTGAAAAACTGATTAACCCCAAGTGCTCTAAATTTCTAAGGGCTTAACTGGTTTTGTGCCATGGACCCCTAAGGCAGAATGGTGATGTCTATGAACTCCTGTTCAGATGTTTTGCTGCCTATGTTTAGAAATGAAGAAACTGCCAAATTCTACTTAGAGATTAGTAAAAAGTTAAGATAATCATTTTTCCCTTTCAAATTCACAGGCCTTCAAATCTAACCTATTACTCTGATTTAAGAAATTTGCTCCGGAAACTCTGCTACAGAATAACTAGATCAAACTACCCAGGGAAAACTAAATTAAAAAAAATAAATAAAATTTAATAAAAATAGCAGTGGCCACAACAATAGCTTCAAAGTCTTTGTTTCTAATAATAATCCTGTGAGCAAATATTACTCTCATTTGACAAATTTGTCTGAGAGTTAGGGAGCTGAACTGACTTGCACAGGATCCCGTAAAAAATTAAGTGGCCAAGCTAGTTGTGATTGGACTGCAATATGTGAGAAAAGCCCCATCTCTGAGGCAGACTCCATCCATACCATATCACCCTTACATTCCTGGTCTCATGTGAACAGTGGCTACTGGTTGCCCTCATCCCCATCCCACAAGGTCCATCTTACCTGCTCCAATTCTTGTTCTGCATATTTCTGGCGGCTGAGCTCATTTTCTGTACCCTCACGAAGTTCACGAAGCCGGTGTGCCTCCTGTTTAGCAATGCTGATCTCATCTTGTAATTTTTTCTCCAGGTGTACCTTTTCTACTTCTACTGTCCGATGTTCTTCCTGGGCTTTCTGTAGCCTGTGGGAAAGGAAGAACTACATTTTATATATTCCATATCATCCTCCTCCATCCTGTAACAAATTTATATGGAGAATTTAATGTGCCTGGTCTTGAGCTGTGAGAGAATTAGGAAAATACATGGATCCTTGTCTTGGGCTAGGCCATGCTATATAAGAGACAGCTATTGCAAGGGGAATACACAAGAAAACTTGGGGAAAGACATAGAACTGGGTCTCACTTAAAAGTCCAAAGGAACGGGGTCCAGATGGAGATATAATAACAACAACCCATTACTCTAACAATTTTCTCACAACAAATCTGTGAAATTGCTGATCTGCATCTGTGAAGGAAGTTTTCATGTGAGGGATTTCCAGACCAAAAATAATTTTAAAATCTAAGTCCCCTAAGGAGGAGGTGAAGAAGCTACTATTAGTATTTTATACTTTGATGGGAACTGGACTTAAAAGATTAGAACTTGAACTGTTGAATTTTGATAGAGATGATCAGAGTGAGAGTTTGGACAAGGTGCTGGTCAGGGAGGAGTATAATACTCTATGGAAAAGAGAGAGCACTCTATCTGAGAGCAAATCAAAGATATTTTAGTTTGTGATCCTGGGCTTTGAACAGGATGATCTCTAGTAGGTGCAGATGTAATCAACTAACTTGGGTTTTAAAAGTTCAAAAAACACTAGAGCTAACTACTTTTGGTAGCTATGCTCATTCTGAGTGAAATCATGTAGTAGAATCCACTACCTTAGTAAGCAGTAGGTTCCCCCCCTCCACCAAAGGTAAAGACTTCATATATTTATCAGAGATACTGCAGAGGGGATTGCTATTCAGGACAAGTTGCAGTAGATGTTTCCTCCAATTCTTTATAATTCTGAAATTTTGATTCTCTCATTTCTATTTCTAAATCCTATGATCTGTCTTCCTGGAGAGACAAGGATCTGGGATTTTCCTGCTGATCACCAGATGGCGTCATATAGCCTAGTTTACAACCAGGGATGAGTCTGGTTGTCTTCCATCCCAATTGAGGGGCAATGAAAGGGCCCATGAACCTTTACAAGCAGGAGTCAAAGGCAGTATTAATGGTTAGAGAAAGGTTTTTCTCTACGGGAAAACAACAATATTCAATGTCTCCTGAAAGGGCCGTGGGAAGTGCACACTTAGATTTCTTGTCACACTTACCGTCTACTCCCACTTCTAGGGCTGCCTCATCTATGTGGCAAGAGTACTAGATCTGAAGTGAAGGGGAAACTGGATTCAAATCCCAGACCTGACACTATTTGTGTGACAAGTCACCACCTCTTTGGACCTCAGTGTCTTCATTTGTAAAATGAAAGGGTTGGGCTCAAAGGTCTGTAAGATCCCTTCTAGTTCTGACACGATAACATTTTCTCTTTTGGACAACAGAACCATAGATCTAGAGTTAGAAAGGTTGTTGGAAAGAGAACTATATAGAATTTTAAGGTATCTTAGAAATAATTTTATGGAGGAAAACCAGAAGCCTAGCAAAAGAAAATAATGGTAAAACTCTAGATTATATTATTAAAAGGATAGTGAATGTCTAGAAAGGGAAATGGCAGACCCAAAAAAGCAGCTGATTCCAGCAAGCAGAGGGATGGCAGACGAATTTAATTCTCCATTTTTTACCATTTTATTATATCAAGGGAATGATCTATATATGTTTAGTAGACTAGAAGCAAAACATTTTATAATATCTCCTTTAATTTCCTCTTTATGCTCCATGGTTCCAAAGTTCCATCTTTAAGGTTTTACACTCATTCACCCCTATGGTTTCCTCCCCCAACGCCTAGTTCCTCTTCCTTGGGGACTGCAAATAACTTTCTCCCTAACCTTTTCCCATTTAGTCTCTTTCTTTTCAGCCCTCTTACAAACACAACCAAAATCAATTTCCCAAAGCCAAAATTTGGCTTTATCTGGCCAAAGTTTCTCTCCTATCTAGGAATAAAACAAGGTTCCCTATGGTCTTCAAACATACCAGCTTGAAATTCAAGGTCCTTTGCCTTCACCTCATTTTATCCCTCCAATTCATTCCAGTTTGCTTAGGGGAAAGCAGAAGTCTAATCTTCTACATGATAACCTTTCACATATTTAGAATCACAGGGATAGACCAAGGATGAGGGGACCACTGAGATCAACTACTTTACCCCTCTCATTTTAAAAAGTTTATAGTTATTACCTTTTTTTTTTTTTTTACTATTACCTACATTTCCCAATTAATTCCTTGTGCTTCCCCCTTCCCCAAGTCATCCCTTATAACAAAGAAAAAATAATAAAACAAACAAAAAAACAGTACAGCAAAACTAACCAACATATCAAGAGAGTCAAACATTCTATACAGTGTTCTATGTCCACAGTATCCCACTATTGCAAAAGAATATGGGGAAGTGCCTTCTCATATCATTTCTTTGGGAATAAGCTTGGTCATTATTATTTCATAGCAGTTTTTAATGCTTTACTATTACTGTTCTTTTGCTGTAGTCATCACATATATTATTTTGCTCCACTTTGCATCAGTCCCTGTGTCTTCTCTGTATCCATCATAATTACTATTTCTTACAGCATTGTCATCAGCCCCTCATTTTAAAGAGAAGGAAGTTGAAGTATCCAGAGTTATTAAGTCACCTGCTCACAGTTACAGAACAACAGGATATAACAGTGGCTCTGGTGCTCACTTGGTGATTTTCCTGTTCTTCTACAAGCACAGTGAACATGATTTCTTCAATACCTGATCCCTCTTAGAGCTACTCCACTCTGGCTCCTCCAGAAGCAGCCTTTCTAGCTCTATTCCCCTTCCCTTCAGTCCCCTGAATATCTTTGCTCCTCTCAACATTCAGCTCAAAGGGAATGAAATCCATTGCTATTCATCCCTTTACTTTGCATTTGCTCCTCATGTTCTTTTCCCCAATAGAATTTAAGTTCCTTGGGAGCAGGGATTCTTTTATATTCATCCAGTGCCATGAGCATATAGTGGTTGTTACTTAATAAGTAAACTGAACTGTGTATATAATATTATTAAATTATCAATAACATTGTCATTTTTGTCATGTTTTTAGGTTTGAAAAATACTTTGTATGAACTTTATCATTTGATGCTCACAATAACTCTGAAATGCTTATACATCTTATACACATTTTAGAGATGAGAAAACTAAGGCTGCAAAGTTAAGCAACATGCTTATGGTCATACAGCTAATCAACATCTGAAGAAGTAGGATATGAACCTGAATTTGCTTAACTCAATATTCTAGCAATATTCTTCCAGTATCCCTCCCCTAAAAGGAGAAAGTATACTTTGAGGGCAGGAAGTGGCTCCACTGGAAAGAGTGCTAGATTCAGAATTGGAACTCTGATATTTTGCTTATTAGCTATGTTATAAGTCACTAGATCTCTCTGACCGAAGGGCCAGTATTCTAACTATTGCGCCATCTTAGCAGTCCCTAAAGAGCTCTCTGGGTTTGTTATTCATTTGTAAAATGAGAGGGTTGGACTAGCTGGTCTCTACAATCCCCTTCAGTTCCAGATCTATGCCCTTCTGATCTTACTGGAGTATATAACAAATGTTCAGCAAGGTCTGACTGAGAACTGCTCTCTTTAGTCATATCTACCTTGTCTTTTGAAAATTATTTCTTTTCTTAAACATCACAAAATGTCAGAACTTGAAATTATCTGACCTATTCTCTCCATTTTAGATAGGAGAAAGACAGAATGACATAACAGAAAGGGGCCTGGATTTGTATTCAGAAGACCTGTATTATGGTGATCAATTCTGATGGACGTGGCTCTCTTCAACAATGAGAGGATCCAAATCAGTTCCAATTGATCTGTAATGAACAGAACCAGCTACACCCAGAAAAAAAACATTGGGAAATGAATATGGACCACAACATAATATTTCCACTCTGTTATTGTTTGCTTGCATTTTTGTTTTTTCTTCTCAAATTATTTTTATCTTCTTTCTAAATCCAATCTGTCTTGTGCAACAAGATAACTGTATAAATATGTGTGTATATATATAATATATATGTGTGTGTGTGTGTGTGTATATGTGTGTATGTGTGTGTGTGTGTGTGTGTGTGTGTGTGTGTAGTATTTAACATATACTTTAACATATTTAACATGAATAAGACTACCTGTCATCTAGGGGACAGGGTGGAAAGAAGGAGGGGAAAAGTTGAAATAGAAGTTTTTACAAGGGTCAATGTTGAAAAATTACCCATGCATATATTTTGTATATAAAAAGCTATTAAAAAAAAAAAAAGACCTGTATTAAAATTCTAGCTTTGCCATTTACTACAGTTTTGATCCAGGTGAATCCCAAGCCCATTTGGGATATTGGTCTCCTCTGTAAAATTAGAGGATTGAGTTAAATGATCTCTAAGACCTCTTCTGGTTCTAAATCCTAACCCAAAGATTGAAGCCAAGAAAAGATTTTTCTAAGGTCACACAGGCAAGGAATATGAATGAGATTTGGATTAGATATGAGAAAGAACCTCCTAATGATAAGGAGCATGTAAGAACTGCAATATGGTATAAAACAAACCATGAAAGGCTCTCTCTGAAGATATGAAGAAGTTAACTCCATTTGGCTGCCCAGAATCATGAGTACTGCCTGAATGACTCACCCACTGCTGACTATCATGGCCAGAGAATTTCATGATCATATGCAACTACCAAGGTTCAGAGACAGGATGATCAAAGATAAGGCTTTCTTTTGGGAGGGAGAGAGGTTATTTTTTTTTTTTTAAATCTTGGACCAGTTTAGCAGGATGAAAAAACATTGGACTTAGGAGACCAGCTTTGTAATTAACTTTTCTGTGTGACACCGAAAAAGGCAACTGGCCTCTCTAGCTCTCTGTTGCCTCATTTATAAAATATGAGGTTGAAATGGATGTCTTTTAAAGTCCCTTTTAACACTTAAGGTCATAGGATCCAGAGTAAGAAAGAGAACACAGAGATCATCTAATCCAATTATTTTACTTAGGAAATTAAATTAGGAAATTGAAGCTCAAAGAAGTGATTTGTTCTAATAGTTGGCATCCCCCTCCACCTCCCCTGACAATAGTCTTTAAAGACCCACTCATATACCTCTCCTGGAGGTCATGAAGGCTCTGCTCAGCTCTGTGTAGCCCCTCCAGGTCTTTCATCATCTTCTTCATATGCTCCTTAGAGTATCGATTCTGAATGTAGGCAAACCAACATCCACCCACCCCAATGACGATGGACACAACGAGCATGAAGTCCTTCAAATGGTTATGGCGGGTCACTGCAAAAAGGAATAACAGGCAGTTAACATCCCCCAAACCAGTTCACTGTATGTTTCTCTCCTGCATGTTTCTGATGAGCAGGACTAAGAGAGAGAGTATATAGGGTCACCAAATAGAAAGAATCAAATAAATCCTTCCTGGTATTCTGCCAGGAAGTCAAAGCCTAGCCCCCTGCCTCTAAGAGTATCCCATGATTGTTTTAGTGTCTATAAACCTCTCCTTTTCTGAGCCTCTGAAGCATTCAGTCTAAATTAGACAAATCTGACACATGTTTATTAAGTGGCTACTGTGTGCAGGGAACTGTGCTCAGCACTCAGGCCACAAAAATGAAAACATAACCTTTTCTCTACCCTAAATTAAAATTAAATGGAGGAAAAAGCAAACATACACAAATAACTATATTTATTGTCTAGCATTTCAAGTCCTTCATAATCTGATAATTCATACCATCTTTCCAACCTATCTAATCTTTTTTTTTTTTTTTCCTACTTGTACTCTACATTCCATTCAAATTGAACTCTTTGTCCTCCATGTAGTCAGTCTCCAGCCTTTGTGCCTTGGCCTACATTGTTTTCTATGTATAGAATGTCTTTCCTATCATTTTTTAAAACAAAAAATTTCTTTTGTTCCTATTTCACTCATTTCTAAATATACCCCCCATTACAAAGAATAAAAATTAAAAAAAAAAAAAAAAACAGCTTGGCTAAACTACCCAACACATTGACCAAGCTTGACAGTCTATGTAATGTTCCACATGCACAGTCCCTCATCTCTGCAAAGAAGAAAAAGAATCATTTTTTTCATTTCTTCTTTGGGGCCAGGTTTAACCATTAAAATTCCAGGATTCAGTTTCTTTTTTTGTTTGTTTAATTGTTACTACCCAACTATTTACCCAATGTTATCATCATTGTTTATACTGTTTCTCTGGTTCTGCTTATTTCGCTTACTTGTATCAGTCCTCTATCACTTTTACCTATTGAATTACTACTCACATTTTTAAAACACCAAATCAAATACCATTCTTCCAAAAAGCCTTCTCTGATTCTCTCAGCAGGAAATGACTTTGCCTCATACCTTATACAACTCTTTGTTTATACTAACAATGCGCTTTAATATATAATAGTGTATAGTAAGTTATCTGGACAGCCTATCCTTTTACTTTTATTTACTTTAATACATGGGTCAGAACCATATACTTTGCATATTGTATAATTGTACTCTGTAGCTTTCTACACCCAACACAGTGTTCAGTACAAGCAAAGACAAGAGAAACTTAATAAATACTTTAGGAGAAATGCAATCAGAGCAGTTACTCTTTATCCTGCCATTCTAGGTCCTGTTTATATAATTTCTCCCCTATTCTCAGAACCAAAAATTCACACTCTAATCTCATTGTTCCATTCTCACCTATACACCTTCATTTGCTGTTCTTCTAATCTAGAAAGGCCTTTCCCATAGGTCCTTAAAGAGACAACCCAAATCTAAATTCTTCCAGAAATCCTTTCCAAACTCTCTAAGGGCTTCCTTGAATTGGTCTTCTCCTACTATCCGTTTATGTTCCAAAATACAGAGTTGGAAATTCTCAAGACATAATTTAGCACATAATAATAAGTACCTTGGCCAAATCTCAGAACATCCCTGGGGATAGAATGTTGGGGGAAGATGGATTATTACTAGCAAGCTAAAATTCACTTCTACATAAATACACTAAGTACCTTCTATAGGAGGCCCAGGACTTGGAGAAAGAGAACAGGGGGAAAGGGAGAGAAGTTTAAGAAATAAAAGACATAAAAAGATAGATGCTAGAGAAGCAGAGCACAAAGTCAAATGCTAAAATAAGTATCACACACCCTAAGGGCTGTGACAACTCAGATAATTTTGAGTTTTCTGAAAGCTGAAAGCTGAAAACTCTACAAATTTTCCAGGAAAAGGGACTCATGCTGAGCTTCAAAAGACGTTTAAGAGCTGCATGGCAGAGGGAAAATTAGGGGACTGAAATACGGTCAGTAAGTACAAGGCAAAGAGGAATGATGCTAGTGTGTGTGATGGGGAAGCTGACCCCACTGGGGTAGAAAGACTGGAATGTGATGAGGAACATCTGAGAAATCTGGAGATGAGTGAAATGGCAAGGGCCATTTTTGCTTTGGCTTTATGGTCCAATTCCTACAGTGCTTTTGGCCAACCTCCAGCAGTACTGGCAGGGACAAAGGGCCCCTGGACTGTCACAATAAAGGCCAAGGTCAAAGACATCCAATATATATTTGCTGAACAATTGGGGTTAAGTGACTTGCCTAAGGTCACACAGCTAGAAAGTATTAAGTATCTGAGGCCAGATTTAAACTCGGGTCTTCCTGAATTCAGGCTGGTGCTCTATCTATTGTACAATCTAGATTGTGCAATAGATAGAGCACCAGCCTGAATATATTTTAACATTCATTTAAGGGGTTCTTCCCTTTGAGAATCAATGAGACAGGCTAAAAGAACACAGAATTTAGAATCTGAGTCAAGCCTTGGTTCTGCCAACCACTGGTCATTCAACTACAGAAAATTTAAATTCTTCTACTGAATTACATGACCTCTAAAGTCCCTCCCTAGCTCCAATATTATATTATATTCATGGTTCAAAAAGGTCATAGGATCTAGTGCTAAAAGGGATCTTAAAAGTCATCCAACCCAGTCACCTCATTTTAAAGATGAGGAAATTAAAACCTACAGAGGTGAAATGACTTGCTTTTGTCCAAGGTCATCCAGGTACTTAGTTAGAAATAAAGCATGGCAAGTCTTGGCCAATTCTTAGTAGGAGGGCATAGAACCTGCTAAGATTCGAAAGGGTTCCCTAACTCCAAGTCTAGTGTTCAAAAGGGTACTGTACTTTGTTGCTTTCTTTTAGCTCTTGACTATTTGTATTATACCCAATTTCAAAATTCTGATACTATGAATCATTACTTGTCCCACTGTTTTAATGGAAGGAATTATCTATAACTGCATTAGCTCCAAAGCAAACAGTTTGTGGGCTTCCACAAACTGGAAAAATCAGCCAATATCCTGATCTTCAAATTACAAAGCCTTGTGAGTAGCCTGTAATCTGAGCAGAGCCCTAATTTAAATTGTGCTTTCTCCAATTTACCTTATAGAAAAGGAGATATCTGTACAGTTGTTCTTTTAGATCATATGATGTTTCTGCTTTTATCACTTCTCTAACTACATTTCCCTCCCCATCAAAAGAACAGGCCTTTAAAAAATTTAGTAGAGAAATATGGAGGTGAGGAAAATACCCTTAATTCCTCTTTCAGCCCTACCCTTTACATCAAATCTGATAGCATAAGCCAGAGTAAGTAACTAATGCAAAAATGTTGCTTATTTCAATTGCTTCAGACATCAACAAGCTACATTAAGAATTTCAATTAGAAATATAGACAGAAAAGGCTTAGGGCAAGGAGAAGGTTGGGAGGAGCTACAAGAAGACCGGTAAACTTAATATAATTAAAATATCCCTCATTTCTATAACATCTTATGTTTTGCAATGTATTTTCCTCACAATAACCCTGTAAGATAGGTAGTATAAGTATCATTATTTCCATTTTACATCTTGGTACAATAAAGCTATGAGTCATATAATTAGGAAGTGTCAGAATTAGGACTTGAACTCAGGATTCTAGATTACAAATCAAGCTCTCTTTGTATTATGTGTTTTCTCTCTTCTTGATAATCCAAGTTGTCTCAGAATGGCTACCTCATGAAGAAGTGAGCTTCGGATCTCTAGAGATATTCAAGCAAATGTTGTCAGGAGCAATGTTTAATAATTAATGCAACCCACCTCTTGATAGAGTTGTGAGGGATTAACATGTAAAAGACATATTTTTGAATACAGTCAATATGGAGGTTTGTTTTGCTTGACTATAGCTTTTTGTTATAAGGATTTTGCCTTTCTGTTTTTCCAGTGAGGAAAGAAACAAAATTTAAAAAAAAAATTTTTTAAGAAACTATCAAGGAAATGATCTAGATGGTGATCTAAATGATCCATCAATAAGAGGGTTGGAGACTTACTAGTTGTGTGACTTCATGGCAGTCCCTTAACCTCTCTGGGCTTCAACCTTTGTATCTGAAAAATGGGACAAATAAGAACTACAGAGGCCTGCTATGTGGAAAGCAGTCTCTAAGGTTTGAGGCACTATGGAAAAAGAAATTCTTCCTGTTGGACTAGATGGTATCTAAAGGATCCTGAGGCCTTTACAAAGATAGCTATTAAACAGTGCTTGCTCTCAAGAGCTGGGAAGATATGTCCAACTTTTTATGAACTGTTAGCAAATACAAATCTAGTTTTGAAATTTTCTTAGTTTCTAAGAGTTACTGAAGAAACTCAAAAAAGGAAGAGTGATAGGTTGAAATTGCCTGGAAATGCTTCCTCAAGGAAACAAGATCAGAAGAGGAGTATAAAATTTGTTTGTGAATTAAATGAAAAATAGAAAAACCTAACAAAAGTTCCCTGATTTCTCAGGATGAGAACCCTAACAGTGAGAGTTTGGGGAAAGCTAGGCTCACCCTCAATGGCATCCCTGCATATCTATAAATAATTTCATTGTTCTTGAAACTATTTTTAGTCTGTACCATCTATTGAGGTAATAGATTTCTGAAATTTATTTCCTGCAGAGAAATTTTACCAGCCCACATATCCCTTTGTCTCCTGAATTCTGCTCAAACCCAAATAACAGTTCTTACATTGAACTCTATTTCAGCGATAAGGCTGTGCTGAGAGATAAAAGGGGAAGTTACAGAGACTCTGCCTTGGCCAGGTAGAAAGGTATGAATCCTGGTTCTTGAGTCAGGGGTGACCCACAATACCACATTTGAGAAGTGGATGAACTGGCTAAGGATTCTGACTATCTGGGAATAACAACTACCTCAGCACTGAAACCACCATGGGGATTAAAAGAAACTATGACCTACCTGAGCTCATTACAGTGGGAAATCCTAATGGATCCTGGGCAGCTTTGTGGCGCCATGAGAACAGAACACATGCCTGAAAGCATGTGCTGACTGGGCTGGCTGTAAGCCAAAGGCAAACAACAGAGGCTAAGGAACTCTTGACTACAAGAGGTTTTAAAGAACAAATGTGTTTGGCTGACTGGAGATCTGAGAGAGACAGTTCCAAATGATGACAGGCCCTTCAGATAAAGATGCAGCAAAAGCTAAAGGTGCCCACTATGAACAGGAGCACTTGTTGAACCTTGTATTCTCATATCAGAGTCAATGCTGGCTTCACAAAATATAATTTCACAAAATATAGATCTGATAATCTGCTCTATCCAGAACACAAATAAGGATTCAGAAAGAAGCCAATAGTCAAAATCAGTATTACAATTCACATTTCTAGAATGTTTTATAAATATGCTTTCTTCCCCAACAATCCTACAAACTAGAGTGCATTGATTATCATTCCTATTTTACAAATTAGAAAATGGAAGCTCAGAGAAGTAGTAATATATAGTAAGCATTCCTTTAGGGGCAGATAGGTAGTGCAATGGACAGCTGACCTTTATATGACACTAACTCATGACAACATGTATGTGGTTATATATGTGTACATAGAATACATGCACCTATATGTGTGTATATGCACATACACACACATATCTATCCTAGTCATCCATCATCTATCTTAACCTATTCATCCATGCATCCATCTACTTATCTATCCACCTACCTATCCATGTATCTGTCCATCTATCTAGTCACCTATGAAGGATGTATGTGGTATTCAGAAAGGACAAGCACCTCTGGTGTGAGGATTGCTGAGTCCTTTTCAGGGATGACACCTTTAGTGCCCACATGTAACACAACTCTCACCTGTGACTACAAGAAGCTGGAGCATGTGCAGTGGCCACAGCCCAATGACAACATCTTGGCATTTAGGCTAACCCAGATTGAGGGTAGCCAACTGGACTCCAATCCACTGGTAAGTTAGGAGAATATCTACTCCAAATTTGTAGAATAGACAAATGAGAACAATTTGTTCCAATAGTCATCAAGGAGCTGAAGCAGTTGCTGTGGAGTCTTAGGGCTTTTAGACATCAAAGATGCCAAGGTCATCCACTGCATCCCAGGCCATCACCAGTCATGCCACTCAACTTAAGAGTGGGAGTCAGGAAGAGCTGAGGTCCAGCCTTAGACACTTAGTAGCTGTGTGATCTTGGCTAAGTCACTTAATCCCAATTTGCCTAAGCTTCTCATCTTTAAAATGTTCCTTATACCTTGCTATAGAAGGAAATGGCAAACTGCTTCAGTATCTTTGCCAAAAAAAGCTACCACATAAGAGTTTGACACACCCGAATGATTAAACAATAGCAGCAAACATTTCTCTAGAGCTTTATGATTTACAAAGCACCTTACAAATATTATAATACATTTAATTCTCTTAATAACTCTTAGAAGAAGGATTATCATCTCCATTATTATCCCTTTATTGTGATGATCAACTCTGATGGACATGGCTCTTTTCAACAATGAGGTGATTTCAATAGACTTGTGATGGAGAGAGCCATCTGCAGCCAGAGATTTTTAAAAGCTAAAAACATACTTCTATAATGTGATATAAAGTTATAAATGAATATTCTTTGTCGACTTATAAATTCATCTAACTCTATTATATAATTTAGTCTAATCTTATATATAAGAATGGTACATTTCCTAACAATTAGGCTAAATGATGTGTTTTACTATAGTATTTTACATAGGCAAATTAAGATTAGGGGGGAAAAAGGGAGTAAAGAAAAGAGATAAGGTGGATATAAAAAGGATATTAAGATGTTACCGAAAATGATTTACTATGTATACAAAGTGAAATTAAAAACATTATTGGGAACCTACATGATAAGAAAGTGGACTGATATCATAGTAAGAAGGAAAAAAATTAGATGGGCAGCAACAATGTGTTTCCCCAACACCAAAAGGAACCAGTGGAAAACTGCTGTACTGGGTAGCATGAGGAAACAAGTGAAGAAGCTTCCCTAGTTGAATTTCTATCCATACTATAAAATTCTAATTCAAATAAAATTTCCAGGAAGCCTCCATGATCTTGCCATTTCATTAAACCCTTAGAAGGTAATGGTCTTTCCTCTCAGTCTATACCTAACATTTTTTTAAACACATAATATCCTATTTGTGTAACACAGTGTTCTATAGTTATCTGTGCTTTTGTCTTAACCCTCTGTGATACTTCTAGCTCCATCAAGAGCATGGATCATATCTTATCAGATTCTCTATCTCCTCTGGTGCCTAGAACAATGTTCTGTACACAGTAAGCACTTAACTAAGACTTGTTGAATGAATGAAATATTCTGGTGAAGGGAATACTTATATTGAATAAATTATAAATCTAAATACAGAAGAAAGGAAGGCACTACTTTGGTAACAGTTTTTCATTTGGGTCAAATTACAAGGAAAATAATATACAACACACACCCCTCTTCTGCCAAGATGGAACAGCTGACCAGACAAGGTCAGTGTGACAAAGAATGTCAAACCACAGTGGGACATGTGGAAAAGTGATTCTCTTTATTCTGTTTTGCCCCAGGAGGCAATACTAGGACCAATGCAGAGAGATCAGGTTCAATTCCATTTTAAGAAATTTCTAGCATATAATTACATCTGTCTACCAGAATAGCCTACCTTGATTCAATTCAATTAGCATTTAATCTTGATCCAGGAATTTATTAAGTATTTTAAGTGTTCAGGCAGAAGTTGGATGACCACTTGTCAAAATGTTATAGTGGGCAGTCCTGATTCAGGTAGGGGGGTTCTGAGGAACTTTTTGCTGATATTAAGTCCTTCTCACTTCTCCTAGATTACTGGAAAGTTTCTAGTGTTTCTTAACACTAATTAATCCTCCAGATGCCAAAGTGATTTTCTTAAAGTGCAGGTCTGACCAGGTCACAATTCCTGCTCAACGAACTCCAATAACTCTCCAATATCTCCATAGGAACAAACAGAATCTCTTCTGGCATTTAAAATCTTTGCAAAAACAGTATGGCAAAAACTAAGCATTGACCAATACCTAACACCCTATATCAAAATAAGGTCAAAATGGGTTCATGATTTAATATAAAGGGTGATACTATAAGCCAATTAAAAGAACAAGGGATAATTTTTCTCAGATCTATGGAGAAGGATGGAATTTATGGCCAAAAAACTACAGTACATTATGAAATGCAAAATGGGTAATTTTGATCATATTAAATTTAAAAGGTTTTGTACAAACAAAACCAATGCAACCAAGATTAGAAGGGAAGCAGAAAACTGGGGAAAATGTTATATCTAAGGATTCTTTAGAGGACTGCAGATATTGGGGAACTCTGAGAAAAGTATACTTGAAGCAAAGATACTTACATCAGAGTGTTAAATTACTGTGATTAATGACGTGATGGTTGTCTAGTTCACATATACTTAGTATGGTGATGTAATGGTTCTCTGGTTCACACATATTTAGTGTGCTGTAATGATGTAATCATACTTAGGTATTTAAGGGCTAGCTAAGAGGACTAGAAATACAGACATTTCATCTTTGACCATCTTCCTGGTGGCTCTCCTGCCTTCATCACTTTTCCACAAGGCCCCTCCAGAGATCTTCCAGAAAGCTAGCCCAGATATTACAGGTTCTGGTAAAGGCCTCATTTCTAAAACATATAGAGAATTGACTCAAATTTATAATAATACAAGCCTTTCTCCAACTGATAAGCAGTCAAAGCATATAAACAGGTTATCTTCAGACTAAGACATTACAGCCACTTCTTAATACTCTTAAATACTCTTAAAATAATATTGATTAGAAAAATGTAAATTAAGACAACTATATGATACCACTTCATAGCTCTCAGACTGGCTAAGATGACAGGAAAAGATGATAAAAGTTGGAGGGAATGTGGGAAAATTGGGACACATTGTTGGTAGAGCTGTGAACTTATCCAACCATTTTGTTTTTGTTTGTTTGTTTGTTTGTTTTATTTATTTTTTAATTATAATAACTTTTTATTGACAGAACCCATGCCAGGGTAATTTTTTTTTTTAAAGCATGCTTTATTCTGCACTCAGAGTTCATCAGTTCTCTCTCTGAAGGTGAATAGCATTTTTGTTCATGGGTCCTTTGGAATTTGTCTTGGATAATTGTCTCAGAGTAACTAAGTCCTTCACAGTTGCTCATTGTTATAATATTGCCATTGTGGCATAGAGTCCTCTTGGTCCTGCTCATTTTACTTTGCATCTGTTCATAAGAACTTTCTCTAATACAATCATGGATTTTTTTTTTTATTATATATTTTATTTTATTTTATTTTATAATAACGTTATATTGACAGAATCCATGCCTGGGTAATTTTTTTACAACATTATCCCTTGCACTTATCCAACCATTTTGGAGAGCAATTTGGAACTATGCCCAAAGGGCATATCTCTGAATATCCTTTGATCCAGCAATGTCTCTACTGGGTCTGTATCCCAAATAGATCATAAAAAAAGGGGAAAGGATCCACATATGCAAAAATGCTTGTAGCATTTTTTTTGTAGTGGCAAGGAACTGGAAACTGAGTGGATCCCATCAATTGAGGAATGGCTAAAAAAGTTATGTTATATGAGTGTAATGGAATATTATTGTTCTATAAAAAATGATCAACAGAATGATTTCAGAAAATCTTACATAAAATACTTACATAAGAAAGACTTACATAAACTGATGCTAAGTGAAGTAAGTAGAAAGAAACAGACATTGTACACAGCAACAATAAGATTTTGTGATCAATTCTGATAAGACATGGCTCTTTTCAACAACGAGGTGATTCAGGCCAATTTCAATAGAGTTGTGATGGAGAGAGCCATTTGCATCCAGAGAGAGGACTAAGGAGACTGAATGTGAATTACAATATAGTATTTTCACTTTGTTGTTGCTATTGTGTGCTTTTCTCTTTTTTTTGTGCAGCATGATAAATTTAAAGATATGTTTAGTAGAACTGCATACCTTTAACCTATACTGAATTACTTATCTAGGGAAAGGGAAGGTAGGAAGGAAAGCCAAAAAATATGAAATACAAGGTTTTGCAAGGTTGAATATTAAGAACTATCTTTGCATGGATTTTGAAAAATAAAAAGTTATTTAGTTATTATAAAAATAAAAAATAAAATCTTCCCAACCTGGTCCCTTTATTTCCAGTCTTCTTAAACATTACTTTTCTCCTTCCACTTACTTTCCACCCTCCCCACTCTCTGGGTCTTTGCACTGGAATGTTTTCTCTCCTCACCTCTGCCTTAGAAACCCTGGCTTCTTTCAAAACTATGTATAAATGCAATCTTCTCAAATATACATTTATTAACAATCTACTATATGCTAATTATTGAAGATACAAATTTTAAAATAAACAGTCCCTGCTCTTCCCATTAGATTATAAACTCTGAGGGGAGCAAATCACACACTCAAAAAAAAGCTAGAAAGAGTGAAGGGGATCCTAAGGAAGTCTTTTGTACCATGAAATTCAGAACAAGCAGAGAAGGCCTTCCCATCACCCCCAGATGCCTTTCCTTCTAAGGTTATTTTTCAACTACTCTATATGTAGCTTTTATATATCTATTTATGTAGACATTGGTTCCTTCAAGAGAATGTAAACTACTTGTTTTTGTGTTCTTTGTATACCCAGAGCTTAGCAGCACTGATTCCACACTTACATTTATGATGCAGAATAGTTTCTAATGATTTTCAAACCGAGGTCAATGATGGGAGTTGAACAAATATTTGGAAAGAAAAATCAGTATTCAGTCCTCCACTGACAAACCTAAGTCAATGCATAAAGTCAAAGGAACAAAGGATAGAGAACTTGAAAGGACATTAGTAAAAAATCATCTAGCCTCTTGGAGTAAAAATCTGGTTTTATATCATGATGCTCAGATGAATATCCTGGAGTTGTTTACTTATCAACTCTCACTTTGACCATATTACAGTTCTACTTCTTTTCTCTTCATTCTATTTTATGTAATCACCAATGACAACAACATGATACAATCTACTTATGTCCATTATACTTCATTTTATAGATGACAAAAACCAAGTCCCAGAAATAATAAGGGTCTTACTCAAGATTATAAATTAAGAAGTAGAAGAGCCAAGACCTGATTCAAGGATCTGTAACCTAATGCTTTTTCACTATACTAACACTTGTTCTTCTCTACAAGTAAATCATAGTTTGCCCAAACAGTGTTCATTAATTAATTTCCAATAATGAAAAACTCAACAAACTCCTTAACCTTATGCCATCACTATCAAACTATACCACAGAGTTCCTACATCCTACTAAACCACTATGATTGAGTCAGATTTGTTCAATGAAACCTTCTCTTCTAGTGCCCAAAAGGCTTCAGATGAAGCCTAACCCTCACAGGCAGAGATTTTTTTACTTAATTTCCCCAGATTCAGATATAGGCAAAAGCACTAGAGCCAAAGCGGACATTATTATGAATCATGAAGGTTAATAGTTATAGTCCCAAAACAATTAAGAGTCTCTTTCTTTTCTCAGCCCAAAGAATTAAAGAATCCTACAACTGAGAGAAACCTCAAAAATTACTTAGTTCCACTTCCTGAAGGAATCACAAAAATAATCTAGTCCAATCAGAATAGGAACTCTCTTTAAAGTTAGCTAAAACTGGCCCTCCCAGCAACTTTCCTCTTTTTTCCCTGCCTTCTGGAACCAAGCAGAAAACATCTAATCCTAAATTCAGAGCACAAACATCAAATTAATTGTCTGTCAGCTTATGCCTCATGTTCTGAGGCATTCTAGCAGAAGGTGAGTTAGATGTATCTGCACCCTTCTCCTTATCCTTATGAGCATCCTTATGAGTCTGACAGATGGGGATAGAACCATTACTGTTCTGTATCTTAGAGGAAGATGGCATTAAGGGACATAAAAATATCTAAAAAGATTCTGGATCAACTTGGTCACAGTGCTGTATGTGTTCATAAGTCTGTAAGTGAGGATAGGTTTGGGAACTGTATGAGATTGAAATACATGACTAAAGATAAGACTATCCACAAGGGTCATGACTATGAACAGCTGGGATGGTGGGATGAAATAGGATAAAAAGAAGATTAACATGTTCTATTTCCAGACAGGTTAGATTGACTATAGGATCCAGGGTGGCATCTGTGCCCTTCACATGTTTATGCCCTTTCCATGAAGAGAATCATAGAATTAAAGAATATCAGAGTGAAAATATAGAAATCATCTTAGTCTAATTCTTATCCTACAAAGGCGTAAATTAAGGCACAAAAAAGAAGAACTTTTCTAATAATAAATTATTTCCATAGCCTTTAGGCTTGTAAAGCTCTTTTCTCATAATAATCTCATGAGAAGATAATTTAAGAATAATTACTCACATTTTACAGATAAGGAAATTAAGGTACACTACTTTATTAAAGGTATGTAAGTAGTGTTAGAGCCAAGATTTGAATCCAGGTCAAATGATGTCATGTCTAATTCTATTATACCATACTATTACTATCCTAACCTATACTCTACACATAGTTGCTTAAGGTCATACAGCTCTTAAGTAGGAAGTTTCCTCTCATGCCTTCCTGAGTTGATCTAACCCCACCCTACTGTCCATAGATATGTCTGATCCCCAAGTCACCTCAAATATACTCCATTTTCCTGACTCCACATAATCCCAGGAGATAGCAAGAAATGCCACAAGAATGGATCAAAGTAAATGCCAACTTCTTACAACTGAGATCAGAAATGATCATTACAGGGGCATTCCATTCCTGGAACAGAATCAAGGGGTACCATACTTGAGGAATAAGAACCCAAGGGATCCTCTTATGACACAATTGTCTCAGTTGTCTGATCTGTGACTGATTTTCCTTGTCTTTTCCACTCAAAAACATCAACTAAATGACTTACTTCAGTAAGCATGTGCCAAACATTGGGGATTTAAAAGTAAAAACTGAAACAGCTTCTGCCTTACATTCTATTAGAAAAGATATATTCATACGTAAATCAATACAGGATATATAAAAACTGTTATTGTTGTTCAGTTGGGTTTGTTTCTTTATGACCCCATTTGGGGTTTTCTTGGCAAAGATACCAGAGTGGTTTGCCATTTCCTTTTCCACCTCATTTTACATACAGGAAACAGGCCTAAGTGACTTGCCCAGGCTCAAAAAGCTAGTAATTGTTTGAGGCTCAATTTGAACTCAGGAAGATGAATCTTCCTGAATAAATACACAAGGATAGGGAGAAGTGGGGAGTCTAGACTTCATACATTAAATGACATTTAAGTTTAGACTTGAAGAGATTGAAGAAGCAGTGGTGAAGAAGAACAATGGAAGAGGATATGGAACATCATGAATAAAGAACAGCAAATATTTCAGTTTGGCTGAAATGTAAAGCATATAAAGGGGAATAATGTAAAATCAGTCCCAGAAAAAAGGAAAGATAAGATACAGGAAGCCCACTATTATTGCAATAGCCCACGTAAGAGGATGAAAGCCTGAATTAAGGTGGCTGGGGTGCAAATAGAGAGAAAGGATAGAAGAGAAATACAATTGGTAAGGCTTGGTAACTGATATGGGGCAGTTGTATGAGAATGGAGAAAAGAATAAAATCTTCAGTTGTGGTCCTGGCTAACTAGAAGAATGGTGATGCCTTCAACAGAAACACAGAAGTTGTGAGGAGGGGTGCATTTACAGGGTCCTGTTTAAGATGCCGAAGAGATAGATTTGATTGCTGAACAGGCAGTTGGAGACAGGTCAAGAAAAAAAATCACAGATTTAGAACTAAAAAAGACCTTAGCTTAGTTCAAACCCCCCATTTTATCAATGAGAGAATGAATTCCAGAAAGATTAAATGACTTGCCCAAGATGGCAGAGATACCAAGATGGCAATACTGAGATGTGTATCTAGATTCTCTCACTCCAAATGTAATGCTTTTTCAACTGTAGCATGCTAAAAGCAGATGTAGAGATTTTAGGTACATTTGCCTAGAAATGATAGTTAAACCCATAGAAGCTGAGGAAATCAATCAAGTATAAAGAAGGAAAAGAGGAGGTCCAAGAGAAAGCCTTTGGGTAAACCCTTGCATCAGAGGCAGAACATGGACAATAGATTTTCAGGGAAAAATGAAAATGAATAATCAGAAAAGTAAGGGAAAATGGGGGGAATAAAGTATTACTATGCATATCTGTAGTAGAGTGAAACAAAACCAGAAAGGAGAATATATCCAGAAGGAGGACATTCTCAAAATTTCCAAACAATGCAGAGAAGTAAAAAAGACAAAGGACTAAGGCCACTGGATTTTGTAATGAAAAAATTATTAGTGATCTCTGACAAGGCAGTTTCTGTAAAATGGCATGGAAAAAGGATCTTACAAATAAGTAGAAGAGTTGAGCCACAAAAACAGGCTAGATCTAAGATGATAACTTGAGGGATACAAGGTCAAATGAAGGTTATTTTCTGTTTTGAGCATCTAATCAGCAGGAAAGGAATCAAAGGGTAAGAAGATATTAAAAATTAGGAAAAGGTATGACTAGGAACAAGTTCCTAGAAGAGATAAAAGGTCTGAGTCTAAGAGCACAAGTAGAGGAGTCGGTCTTGGCAAGCAAATAAACCACACTGCTGCAATGGTAAATAAAGTATAGCTTCTTGGCCTTTAAACATCTGTCTCAATTCTCTTTTCCCAGCCTTATACTGTTCTACTTCACAGATTCTACATCTCCCACTTTATCTGGGCTGTTTTTGTGAATTTATCTCAAGTATGACTTTTCCTGAAATTAGATTGTAAACTCTTTGAGGACAGAATCTGTGTCATATTTCTATCTATGTATGCTCAGCCCTAATCCCAGGGATCTGTTCAAAACAAATACTTATTTGACATTTATTGAATTGAAGTTTTTGAATACCTTCTGAGATAAATCTGTCTATTTCTGGAATATTTGAAAAATGCCAAACCGAAAACAATTTAGAAACATTACTGTGATTTTCACTGATTGCATTGGAATTTGGTCTATATCCACCACAATCTCGTCTGGCATCTGGAAGATTCCCAAACTTTCCCTGAAGCCCAGGCCTCAATGATGGAGGAAGGGCAAAAAGGGATTAGAGGACTTATTACATTTTACTGTACATATCCCAATTAGTCCTCCAACTCAAGAAAGGTAATAAAATGGTATTACTCTAAGAGGTCAATCATCTACAATCCTGCTGCCACCTGAGAAAAAGAAGAGCCCTGACTTCCCTAGCCTCTTCCAGCAACCGAGAGACTAGTAGATATTGAGGAAGAAGAAGAAACTAAGAAACCAGTGAACCCCTTTCCTTTTAGCCTTTCTCCTCAAAAGCTTTAGATTTACCATTTGCAAAAATATGAAAGAAGAATCAGGCTTCTGAGTCTAAGGATCATTCACCGAGTCAAAAGTGATCTTTTTTACCCATTGTCTAAAAGAGGAAGGGTAATACCTAAGCCTTGCCCAAAAGCAAAGGTAGCACCTATGGGACCAGGGCCCAAGAGGCAGGAGGAATTGCACTATGAAACTCATAACTATCTGAGATGAACTAATAGGGTTCATTAAATAGGCCTTTCAAGGATGAATGGGTAGGTGACTATGTTGCCACCAAGATGGAATTCACATTCTCTCACAGTGAATGCCAATTGACCCTTTCCCTCAATTTTGTTGAAAAAATGTAAGGGGGAAAGCAAAGAATGCCTGAAAAGTGTGTTAGAATAGGTCGAATAATTTCTGTTGCTTTACCTGACTCCATTCCTGCTCTAAACAGATCTCAAGCACTGATTCTGGTTCCAAGATCCTCTTGGATATTACCAATTTTCCTTACCCATTTCCTCTCCCCTAAGCCCACGTACCATTTCATCTCTATAACCTTAAAGTACAATTTCTTCTTTCTATGGATCACTGGATATAATAATGATCTCCAAAACTATTGTGAAAGCATCACTTTAGAAATCACAGACTACCAGAAAGATAAAGAGATATTATAAGTCAGGTTTCCTAGGTCCACAGAGTCAAAGAATCATGGCACTAGAGCTAGGAGGGATTTAATTTAATATTTCCCCATCCCACATTTCACAGAGAAGGAAACTGAGATACAGGGAGGTTTTAGACACAACATCATTGTTAGTTATTATTATGTGACTCATCCAAGGTCACACTGCTATTAAGCATTATAAGTGCAACTTAATCCAAAGCTTTCCACCATGGTACATTTCTTTTCTCTTCCTAACCTGTGAAAATTTAAGTAAGTCACTTAATAGTTGTGAACTTCTATTTCTCCACTGACAAAATGATTCTTCATAATGCTTAAATTTTCCACACTAGGAGATGCTAATATTATAGGATTGCTCTAAGTCCTGCCATGGTTCTCTCCGACTCTAGGATTCCAGGAGTCTGATTCTAAGGGCTGAATTACTAAAACATTATTCAACTTGAATCTTCTAAAACTAAATCTAATTTTCAAAGTGAAGGGAAGTTCAAAAGAATATCTTGGGGGAATCCTCTTATAAAAAGAGTAATTCCTACTACCATGATATATCTTAAATGCAAATATAAATGTTTTCAGAATTGATCTCATCCTGAAAGGAGAAAAAAATACACTAGAAGCCAACAAAGTAGAAGTAGGAACAGAGGCACAACATATAAAATGTTGACTTTAAGCCATAGAGAAGCAGTAATTGAGAAGCAACTCAGATCCTGAGGTTGCTAGAACCCTTCTGGGGAATCCTCCAGAAACTGAAACTTTAGTTCTAGAAGAAAAGCCATTGTGCTGACCAACAACCTTGTGCAAAGAGAAGGCAAAGAGGAGGAATATGTGTCTATGGTCAATATATTGTTGCACTATGACAGATAATTAAAGCAAGACACTAGTTGATCTGCAATAATGAGATCACACAGTCTGCAGAGCTTTAAAAGTTAGCTTAAACATTCCTGCATAAGCCTGGACAAGAAGAACATCAAAAGGTCACTTCCCTCTCTAGAGGAGGGGAAATGATGTCACATATCCCTTGTGTTTGGCCATTTAAGAACCATGGGAGATCATTTTATCTGTCCTATTGTCTACAGCAGAAGGGCCTAAGAAGGATATATAATTCATTCCTCTACTTATTTTGGCAGGACTATACCAAAATGACTTCAGGCATACACAGCTCTCCTAATTTTAAAGAACCTCTACTTAGGTCAAATTTCAACAGAAGCCCACTTCCTCCTTGGCTGTTCTTGGTTAAAAAAAAGAAGAAGAAGAATCTGACCATGTCTAAACTGGATATGCCAACAGCTGCCATGTATCTAGCTGCTGGAAGAAATGTTTCAGAGAATAATGAAATAAAGTAGAGAATCTCGGCAGAGAAAGCGCTATTTGGATGCCTCACTATTACTTCAAATGCAGTATCTCTAAGACAGAGTTCATCTCTCTTTCCCCAGAAATTCTATTTCTATCATTGGTGTCTATCATTATATTGTCTCTTAGGTAATTTTGAGGATTCATTCTCAAATAAACACCACTTTTCTACATGTTCTATATCAATCCTGTGATTAAATTCTGTCACTTTTTTTTCCTTCAACATGTCTTAAATTCATCACTTCCTCTACATTCCCAAGTGGTCATTCAGCCTACTTAAAGGCCCACAGTGGTAGGAAATCCACTAAACAAAGTTTTTCATTACATAGAGCTTAAAATGGCTATCTTATATCTCTCCCCCCATTAATTTTAATTCTGTCCCCTGAAGTCAGACAGAACTAACATAATACCTCTTCCATATGATAGTGATCATACTTCTCTAAGTTGTCTCTTTTCCAAATTAAAAAAAAAAAGCAGGACTAGATGATTTTTAAAGTCCCTTTTGATTTCAATAATCTGATTCTAAGGTCAAGAGAAAGATGAATTGTTTAGAGAGTTTTCTTGATGAGCTCTATACACAATAAAATCACAGATATAGTCCCTCTCTCTTTTACCCTCCAAATTAACTTGCCTTTCCTAAGCCAGATCTTAACTCCTCCAAATAACAATTTCTTACCTGTTCTCCTTGCCTAGAGTTCACCTTTTTTTAATGTCTCAAGGCTTCCATCAGGTGGCTGTCCCAGCAGGGGACCCTCTAAGGAAGGCCGCAGGAGACAGTGCCCTCTCTAGACTGTAGGCAGAGCCAATCACTGAATCTCTAAATTTTAAAGGACCTCAAAGGACATTAATAGAAGACTGGTATCAAGAATAAAACAATTCCACCATCCTCCACCCTGGTCAAACTGTGTCAGTTTTCAGCACCACATTATACAGTGTGGAACACATTTGGGAGAAGACAAATAGTGTGGTGAGAAGATTAGAAATCCTACCATGCAAAGACTAGTTGAAGCAAACAAAATCAATAAAAGCTACAGGCCAACCATGTCCTTAAGTCAAAAAGACTGACATGAAGAGAACTTAGTTTTATTTGGCATGTCCCAACAAAATGGAAACAAGAAATGATAGGTAGAAGTTGCAAAGAGGTAAATTTTGATACTAGGCAAAATTTGTTGTCCTAAAATATAATGGTTTGCTCTGGGAAGAAATGACGTTCCCCCCCATAAAGGTTTCTCTTTAGATTTCTCTTCTGTCAGATTGAGAAAGAAAAGAGTCCTATTCAGGTATGGCCTGTACTAGGGCTTGGAAGAGGAAGCAGACTGATTCTATTTGATCCCAGAGGGCAGAACCAAAATTATTGGGTGGAAAGTTCCTTGTAACTTGTAAAGTTACAAGGAAGCCTTTAGGTTAATAAAGGGAAGAACTTTTTAATAAGCAGAGCTATCTAAAGAAGAGAAGCTGCCTCAGGAAGAAGAGCTTTCTATTTTGATAAAGGTTGGAATGGATTCCCTTTGAAGTCTTTTTCTAGCCCTTGGACTCTTAATAGCCTATCAGGAATTCCCACTAGCCCTGACAAGTATCCTCCAGTTATGTCTACCAGAATAACTTCATTTATAACAAAAAACACCCTTGAGCAGGTGATGCTTGCTCTTGTTCATTCCGGCTCCAAGAAGAGTATGGTATGAGAGCCCATAGGTCTCCCTCTAAGAACTAGAATCATGCCCTTTAGAGGGTCTGGGACTGACTTAGGTGCTTGCCAAACCATGTTGACTTTTAAAGAGCACCCTATTCCTCCTCATTCTCAAGTCTCCTCAGAGTGCCTAAGCCTTTGGAGAACCCCACTCTTTTTCATGCAGTCCCCACCACCTGATTTCCAGGGAAGTGGAGATTTCAGTATAGGAAACCTGCATCTAAATTATATACATCTCAGCCTAGCACCAAGGCATTGTCTTACCTCTCTGGCCCAGAACATTAGTAACTAGGCCAGGTAGTCACAATCAAGAAGCCTGATAATTGAAGCTAATCTGCAGAGTTTTGTTTAGAAAACAAACAATAACTTCAATTTTTTTTTTTACTTTTAAGTTTTAAAAAATGCTTTTCTCAAAAAAAATCACAAGATATAACACTGTTCTCATTTTATAGAAAAAAAAAAAAACCAATACTCAGATAAGGGACATGACTTGCCTAATATGGTTACTGAGCTAGAAAGTGTCAGAACCAGGAATCAAAACCACATCTACTGATTCCAAGTCCAACACTTTTTTCACTAAAGCACTTGTCATCCTTTCCTTCTGGGAAGCAGGCTAGTATAGAAAAGAGATATGATGCTCAAGTTTAAGTCTTGGCTTAGCCTCTGACTAAAAATACTTTGTATCTTATGTGCTTATCTTCTATTTTATACTATGGGCATTTTTATATAGGTCTTCTATCTAGACTGAGCTCTTGTGGGCAAGGATCAGTTATTATTTAATTTATATTTCTCCCAGGACCTAGCAAAGTACCTCAGACATAGTAGGAGCTGTGGGACAATTAATTTAAGTCCTTTGGCCTTTCTGAGCCTCAGTTTCTTCTGTTATATAAGGATGGTAATACCTATCCATTTAACCTCATAGATGCTAAAAGGCTGAAAGAAAATCATATATATAAAAGTACTTTGAAAAACAGAAGATAAAATGTAAAATAAATGTAAAAGACTATTAATCAGCATTTCAGATTCCCCTCCCTTCTTCCCTTGACACCCATGTCTTTTTCAAGGAACTAGCTGGATGCTTGCATTTTAAGTAACAAAAAAAAGTTCAGAGCAGAATATTTTACTTAAGTAGGTCTATAAAACTCTTACTCAGTTATAAGAAATCAGCAAAAGCAATGATTCTGAATTCTAGCCTCCTGAATTTTCTGATGGACATACAGTACATTGGTCAAGTAGTAAAGAGTGGGGATAGTTTGGTTGTAGAGGGGCTCTTGATGCTAAGGACAGTGTTTTCCAATGCAAGAAGTTCATGTGGTTAGATTCAGGTTGAGGCATGGAAGGATATGGCCTAAATCTTGATATCAGGCACTTGAAATCTAGCAGAAAAATTGTTATAAGGTCTGTATCTTCAATCAGTAATCAATCAATTACTATTAAGTACCTGTTATGTGCTAGGCATAATCAAAGAATGAATATTGTTTATCATGTGCCAAATATTACAATCTAATAGGGGATACAACATGCAAACAAATATACACAAAGTAAGCTATAGATAGGATAACTAAGAATTAATAGGATGAAGGCACTAAAATTAAGAAGGATTGGGAGAGGTTTCCAGTAAAACATGAGATTTTAGTTGCGACTTAAAGAAAACCAAGGAAATCAGTATGTAGAACTGAGAATGCCACTCCATCTAATAAAAAAGCTTATATAACACTTTCATGATAAATAAATATAGGATACATTAAAAATACATAGTGATGACAGGAAGGAGGCATACAATTGGATAAATCACAAAAAGCCTACTGAAGAAGGTGACAATTAAGTTGAAACTTGAAGAAATCTTGTTATTCCAAAAGGTGGCTATTTGAAGCTTGAGAAACAGCCTGTGCAAGGCACAGAGACAGTAGACAGAATGTGCTGTATGAGGAACAGCAAGTAGGTCAGCTGAGCTGCAATGAAAAGTGTGTGAGGGGGAGTGAGATGTAACTGGCCTGGGAAGATAGAGAATACTCTTTCATTTAGTAGCCTTTCTTTAGATACTTTGGTGGTTCTAGTGAAATGGAATCTAAAGAGCATGGTCAACAAAATGGAACAAGAAGTGTGGATTCTGCTTTATTACCTCTAAGGAAGAACCTTAGCAAAACACACACACACACAACACATACACACACACACACATATAATAAAATGGAAAGAAATATCAGAGAGTTGGTCTTTGTAAACATGACATGAAAGTAACCCTGTAATATGAGTATTAGTTCACAACAACAATGGGAATTTGGTGGAGGATTTACATGAAAAGGTGAAAAAAAAGAGGTGATGGGAGTACATGATGGAAATGTACCCAGGAGAGGTGGGCATAAAAATAAGTTATTACTTATTTTATTACACTGCAACTTCTCCTCAGTGGTGAAAAAAATTTTTTTTTTTTTTTTTTTTTTTTTTTTTTACATATGAGGAACTGAGGCAAACAGAGTCACACAAATAGGAAGTATTTGTATCTGAGGCCAAATTTGAACTCGGGAGACTGAGTCTTCCTGATTCAAGTCCCAGCACTCTATCCACTGGGCCACCTGCTTGCCTCTTTCTAAAAACAATTTAAACTAAATGTTTTGTATCCTGAATGATACTGGATCACTCTGAAGTTCTTCTTAAAAGGGGGGACATTGTTTTTACACTTGAGTGAATTTAGTTTTATTTCCCATCTCCAGTATTCTAAAGCAAATCTAGTATTAAAATCCCAGTGTGACTATATCAGAATGGAATATCTTCCATTGTCATATTGTCATAACATTGATAATAATAAAAACATCAACAACATTAATAGCTAGTGCCTTTGATATGCCAGGTACTATGCCAATCACTTTACAAATATTTCATTTAAATCTCACAACAACTTGGGGAGATAAATATTATCTCCATTTTATAGTTAGGAAACTGAGGCAAACAGTGATTAAGTAATTGCTTAATATCAGTCACAAAGACAGTAAATATCTGCAGCCAAATTTGAATTTGCCCAGAGCTCTATGCATTGTACCACATAGGTACCTAATTATTACTATTATATCTTTGGGGGAAGGAAAGAAAAAGGGGAGAGACAGAGAAACAGAGATACAAACAGAGAGAGGCAGAGAAACAGAGACAAAGAGAGACAGAGATTAATGGAATAGATTAAATACTCAAGAGCCAGAGACAAAGAGTAGCAAAATTAAACAGTTTCTGCACACATACACACACAAATCAATACAGTGAAAATTATGATAGAAGAAGTTAACTTTAGACAGGGAAAAAATCTCTAAAGAAAATTTGTGATAACAAACTAATATCTAAGATATTAAAGAAACTGTTTCAAATATGCCAGCAGAGCCATTACCCATAGATAAAAAGTCAAAGAATAATGAACAGTTTATATAAAATAGGAATTTCTCTGTTTAGCTTTTAAAGAACTGGCTCCAATCTATCTTTTCCATCTCCCTGGGTATTACATACCCTCCCATACCCTACAACACAGCTAAACTGACCTTCTCTCTGTTCCTTTCACCTAATAATCCATCTGTTTGTACTGGTTGACTTTCTCCCATGCCTAGAAAGTACTTTCTCCTTACTTCTATACCACAGAGTTGTAACTCAAGCACTATCTGTTTTTTTTTTCAATGAACAAATAAATATTAGGCATGCTATGCAAGATTCCAAAATAATGGAAATACAAAGAGAAAAACAAGCTTCTGTCCTCAAGCTGACATTCCACTAAAATAAAATTCTATTTCTTTACACTTTTTGTATCTATTAAATGTGGCCTTCAAGCAAGACTGGGGATTTCTATATTCACACTCACTACTGTAAAAAAAACTAAGAGATACATGATCACTCTCAAATCCCAGAAAAGTGGCTTAACTTTTTCAAATACATTTTGAATTGTGAGAGAATACATGATATTATAGCAA
Source organism: Antechinus flavipes (assembly GCF_016432865.1). Classification (NCBI taxonomy): domain Eukaryota; kingdom Metazoa; phylum Chordata; class Mammalia; order Dasyuromorphia; family Dasyuridae; genus Antechinus; species Antechinus flavipes. The sequence goes on along the minus strand of NC_067400.1, from coordinate 553,288,333 downwards.
ATACAAATTCAATAGGTACAAAACCATAATAGTACTTCTTGTGGCAAAGAACTGGCTATTAAATGGGGGTTTCTAAACAAGGCATGATATATGAATGCAATGGAATATTAGTATGCCATAAGAAATAATGAAAGATGAATTCACAGAAACCTTGGACAACTTGTATGAACTGATGGAGAATAAAGTGAACAAAGTGAGAAGAACAAAATATATAAAACTACAATATTATTAAAGAAAACAACTGTAAAAAAAAAAAACTTAAAAGATTATGATCAACAAAATGACCACTCACAACTAGCAGACTGAAAGTTGATTCAGGCTCCTTAACTCTTGGCAGAGAGATGATAGACTAAAGGGGCAGAATGAACAATTCATATTCAGACATGATCAGTATAGATTTGTTTTCTTTTAGTTTATTTATTGGTTATAAAAGAGAGCTTTTATTTATTGAGGGGGAAGGAAGAATAGAGAATAACTTTAGTAATATGTAATTTTTTAAAAACTATCAAGGACTAAAAAACAAAATACATAGAAGGGAATAGAGAGCAAAAGAAGGTTCAAAAGGGAACAAAGGCAAACAGAACAATGTTAAATTTAACATATAGTTTTTAAAACTCATAATAATTTGTATATGCCTCGTTTCTGATCTTTTTATGCTCACACTTGTTGAGGTTTACCAAATTCATCATAAAAATAAAAAACTTTGCAAGGAAAAACAAGTTAGAGCTCAAGCTTTAAATGCCACAGAGAAATTTGCATTTAATTCCTAACGACAATGAAGAACCACTGAAACTTCTTAAATAGGAATTCGACATAGTCATATTTATGCTTCAGAATGATCAGTTTGGTAGAAGGCACATTAGAGAGAGAAGAGTATATTCAGTGAAAACAATCAGGAAACTAATAAAATAGTCTAGGCAAGAGGTGATAAGGGCCAGGACTAGGGTGATATGTATAAGCAGAAAAAGAAAACAGAGATAAGAACTGGCAACTAATTGAATATGGGGAATGAAAAAGAATCAAGAGTTGTTAGTTTTCAAAACTGGATAACTAAAAAACCTTGGAGGAAAATGAAAAGTTAGGAGGAAAGATGGGTTTATATGGGAAGATGGAATTTTTTCATCGAATCTGTTAAGTTTATTTTCAAGAGATAGTTAGAAGTGTGGGACTAGAGCTCAGGAAAGAGATAAAGACTGAATATGTCAATTTGGAGGTCATCTAGTAGAGATGATAAGATTCTTCTACTGACCTTCATACAATCATAGATAGAAAAGAAAGCTCAAGACAAAGCCCTATGATACCTTTATTTTCTCTCATGAGAACTACCATGAATGTGGGAACAGAAATAGTAATGGCATTGAAGGGTAGACCAAGCACAATGAATAACTTACTAGTGCTCCCCAAGAACAGTGTGATCTGCTATACAGGTGTGAGCTTCCATTCAGTGGGTAACTGCTCCTCACACTTTGAAAATAGCTCCACTTATTTGTGGGATTTGGCTGCGGAATCTCAGTGGGGAATATCCTACCATATGAGGTTTGACGTCCATGGCTTACATATACATACTTTGAAAAGTTCTCCAAATCTGAGATGTGCAGAGCTCAATGTCCCTTGTGGCCCTTAAGAAGTTGTAAAGTAAAAAAACAAAAAACAAAAACAAAAACAAAAACAAACAAACAAAAATAAAACTTAAAAAAAAAAAAAAGGTGTAAAGTCAGGAGTCATTTGGGAACTAAAAAAGGATCTTGTAGGACATCTACTCCAACCTACAATTGTACAATAATTCCTCATACATAAGAGATAATCTACCTTGTGCTGTCAGGGAGCCCAAGTCACCTTTTGACAGCTGTTTTCATAGGAAATTGTTCTTTTTATGGGGCTAAAAATCTCCATAAAAATCTCTCTGCCATAAGAATTGAAACTAAAGGGGATACTTATTAATTGGGGAATGGCTAAACAAGTTTGTCTGAACAATGGTATATGATTGTGATGGACTGCTATAAGAAATGATGAGAAGATGCTCTCAAAGAAACTTGGAAAGACTTACATGAACTGATAAAAAGTGAAGTAAGCAGTACCAATCAGACAGATCCAGAGCTCAAACTACCTTCTACTGTGTTCACGTCTGCAAGGCTTTCCACAACCACAGTGAATCCTCTCTATTCTTTAAGGACTAGCTCAACGTTGGAAAACTGTGTTCCAAATTTTTCTCCCTCCTTCTCTTTCCCCCCTCCCCAGACAGCAAGCAATCTAATATAGATTAAACATGGGCAATTCTTCTAAACATGTTATCGTATTCATCATGCTGTGCATATACAAATGTATAGAACAATTGCACGTGTTTAACTTATTTTGGATTACTTGCTGTCTAGGGGAGAGGGTAAGGGAAGAAAAGGAGAAAAATTTGGAATACAAGATTTTGCAAGAGTGAATGTTGAAAGCAATCTTTGCATGTATTTTGAAAAAAAAATTATTTTAAAAAAGATATCAACCCACTAAACCACTTATTATAGAAAAAAAGAGAAAAGCCCATTTATCAAAAAAAAATTATGGCAGGAAGTGAAGAAGTCCCTTAATGAGTGTAAAAGCTTAATATCAAAAAATCCAAAATCTTTAAAGTAGTCCCTTCATTTCCTGGCAAACAGAGGGAGAAGCAATGTCAGATTTTATATTCTTGGCCTCAAATATCATTGAGATGGCCATGAAGTTAAAGCTCACTTGCTCTTTGGAAGAAAGCTACGGCAAATCTAGACAGCATACTAAAAAGCAGAAACTGCATCTTTCCAACAAAGGACCATACAGTCAAAGCTATAGGTTTTTCCATAGAGTGCCACAGAATTGATGCTTTCGAATTGTGATGTTAGAAAAAAAATTTTGATAGTCCCTTAAACAGCAAAGAGGTCAAGTCAGTAATTACTTAAAGAAATTAATTTAGGCTACTTACTGAAAGGTAAAATACTGAAGCTGAAACTTAAATACTTCGGTCACATAATGAAAAGATGAAACTCATTGGGAAAGATTCCGAGATTGAGGAAGATTGAAGGCAAAAGGAAAAAGTAGAATAGGATGAGATAGACAGTATCACAGAAAAAACGAACAACAACTTGGACAGATTCTGAAAGAGAGTGTGGAGATTAGAAACATCTGACATGTTATGATCCACAGTCTCATGAAGAATTGGACACAACTGAATGACTGAACAACAAATAATGAACATCTTAAGGAAGAAAAGATCACAAAAAAGCCAGCAAATAAGAGATCACACAGATAATCAAGCATATTTCTCTCCTCTTAGTAGGAAGGTAGGACAATTACTAGGGCAAAAACAGCATTATCATGCTTGTATTAGCCTAAATTTTTACTTAATTTTTTAATTTTTAAAATACAAGGTATTGATAAAACTTTTTTCTCAAAACAGTGCAAGTCATCCCAAGCTAACTCCATTTGTTGTTGGATTTTCAGCAGTTTAACTGCCATTAATAGGAAGAGTCATTATCAGTGGTCTACTGTTTCAGCCAAGGGAGAACTAGTGTGTTCTCTCCATGAAAAAAAGTCTTGTTGTTATCAAACCCCATAATATTCCTAATCACTATAACCCACTGTGTGTTGGTTCAAAGGTTGGAGACTACCTACAAATGATCATAAAGATTTAAGAGCCAGAAAAAACCTTAAAGACAATTTATTCCAACTCCTTCAAAATTTACATGCAAGGAAATTAAGGCCCAGAGAAGAAAAAAAAAACATGCTGTGTTAGAATCCTTACAAACAAGCTGTTAAGTCATTAGAATTGATAGAGACAATAATTATCTAATTTAGCATGGTTCAGTATGATTGATCTGATTTTACAAGGAGATGTTATGGGCCAGAACTTTAAACAAGGTACTAAGTGGAACTGAGCAAGGGATAATGCTGTAAAAAAATTACCCTGGCATGGGTTCTGTCAATAAAAAGTTATTAAGAAAAAAAAATAAAATTGTGTTTACATATTAAAAAAATACCAGTGATGTGAGCAGAGTCCTCCAAGATTTGGGGATAATCCTTGCCATTGATGAGATGAGCTTCTGATTCTTTGGGTATCACTATTACCTCTTTCTAAAGATCATGTATGTGATTCAAAACACACCTTATGGTTCCTCCCTGTCTTAAGTCATGTTGGGTTCCTAAGAAAAAGGAGATGGACTATATATAAAGCCTTTCCTAAAATAAATAAATATATTTCTGTTTTTATTAAAAAAAAAAAAAAAAAAAAAAACTAAGTGGAACTGATAGAAACAATGCTTGTGTTCACACCTTTAGAGAGAGTTCATATAAGAAGCTCTTGGGGCCAAAGAGCACTCTGGGAGATACAGAAGCCCACAAGCCCACTCTCGGAGGCAAAGTCAGATTCATTTCATCTTCTACCTTTGTGCTGGCTAGAGGCTGAAGAAAACAGAGGCAAAGGACAAGCTGCAAGAGCTCTTGGAACCAAGCAGAGAGCCAGGCCTCTAAGAAAGCTAATCGGGCCCACGGAAAGAGATAAGAAATAAATAAATGTTTGGATTTTATCAGCTGGCTGTATTTGGAGTGATTATTACTCTGAACCAAAACTAAGGCTGCTTCCCAAGAAACCTGCTCCCAGAGAGAACCATTATATTTTAAAGAAGAGAACACCACAATACTGAATGCTAGTCATACAGGAAAAATTCAAAAACAAATCAAACAATATGCTGTAAGTTCATTGTGTATGGAGTCCTGAAATTAGCCCTGGCTGAGAATCAAGATGTAGATAAGGGAGAGATTCATACATGTACATACATACATACAAACATACAGATATAACAGTAACAGTGACAAAATAATTCATGACAAATTCATTAGATAGATAAGTGTTGGGTAATTTCAAGGCATAAGATTATTACTAGTGCAGCAGTAGACAAGGTTTTCTGATGATAACTGAGCAAGAAGAAAAGAATCTGAGCTAGAAGAGATCTCAGAAGTAATAGTTGAACAATGGTTCAAATCCAGGTCCTTTTATAACTAATCCAGTAACTAGTCTTTTCTCCAAATCACAGATGAGTCCTTTTTTTTTGCCTTTTACTATGATGATTGATTTTTACTGGATTATCAAGGTTACCTGATAAACCTCACTGTTTACATTCACCCTCTTACTACTACTGCTAAAGTTTACAACTGTGAATTTATTAATCTATTTGTTTATTTTGTAAATTTACTTGAGAGAAAAGACATCTAATTACAACAATCCCCAACACCCAATCTTCAAAAAAGGAAAAAACCAGCCTCCCTCATCAGGTGCATCTATATCTACATGTGTGTCTGCATCTATGTTGACCTTGGCTTAAGAGTGGTGGTAAGGTAGAAAATGGGACTGACCCAAGCCAAATGATCCAGTCTTCTATGGTAGATTGGACAGAAAACTGGATTTGAAATCAGAGAAGATGAGTTTGAAGCCCAGTTCAGCACCCAATTCTGTGGTAAATCTTGAGTAAATCACTTCAATCTTCCTATCTTTCAATTTTCTTAACAATGAAATGAAGTTATTTAACAAGATGATTCTAAATTGTTCTAACTCTATGATTAGAATTATACCCTTTAGAGTTGGTTTTCATTGTTCATTGACTAGAGATGATATGCAAAACATGAGGCTACAAAAGCACTAAGCTCTGACTCATAGAGGGAAAAGGATAAATAGGAAGAAGTCAGAAGTGGATTCTCTGGCATCCAGATCCTGCAACAATGGGAAAGAAGGCAAATAGACACAAAGGAGAAAGAAAGAGTAGCATTCAATGAAACAGCTTGTCCCACGTACTGAACAGCAGGCATACCAGCTGCTCTCTAACTCTTCATATTCAATGCAATAGTATGGCTGTGTTTGGTCTGGAACAGGAAAGTTGATAGTACATTCTGACAGCAACGAACACAGTATACAGGGAGAATCTTGAGAATACCTTATATACCTTGTACCCAAAATAGATGTAACTAAAACCAAAAACCACAAGATCTGATCCCTGAGAGATGATTCTCAAGCATCTTCATGAGCAAGCCCTGAAAGTATATAAGGATTCTTAGCAGTCATCTTGAGGTTTTTTTTCCCTTAAATGCTAACTGAAGTTTTGAATTTTCACATTTAACAAGCATCCCGAGAAAAATACAAAAACATTTACCATCAAATTGGCTGCCTGTGAAAATACCCAAGAACATATCAGCTATATAATAATGAAAAGACCATTCAATGTTAGGCCTCTTAAAGATCAACTTATCTAACAGAAGAGGAAACAGGTGTAGAGAAAAAAAAATTGTTCAAGAGCATATAACAAGTCTGTGGCACATTTTCTAGGATTTGACTCTTTGCTGGCCTAAGATACATGCAATCGTTTTCAGTACAACGTCTTTTCCACAACAATTAACTTTAGCAAAGTTTCAGGATGCAAAATAAATCTACATAATCATCAGGATTACTATATGTTACCAACAAAGTCTAGCAGCAAAAGATACAAAGAGAAATTCCATTTAAAATAACTATAGATAACATAAAAATATTTGAGAGCCAATTTTCTGCCAAGAAAAAGCCGGGAATTATATGAAAACAATTACGAAACATTTTCCAAACAAACAAAATTAGATCTAAACAACTGAAGTAATATCAAGTGCTCGTAGGTAGGTTGAGCTAAAATAATAAAAATGATAATTCTACCTAAATTAATCTACTTATTCAGTACCATATTAATCAAAATGCCAAGAAATTACAGAGCTGGAAAAAAATAACAAAATTTATCTGGAAGAACAAAAAGTCAAAAATTTCAAGGGAATTAATCCAAAAAATGCAAATAAAGGTGGCCTAGGTATACTAGATCTAAAATTATATTATGAAGCAGTGGTCATCAAAACCATTCAGTTCTAACTAAGAAATAAGAGTACTTGATTAGTGGAATAGGCTAAGTTTACAAGATACAATAGTCAACAACAACAGCAATCTAGTGTTGATAAATCCAAAGGCTCCAGCTTCTGGGATAAGAACTCACTATTTGACAAAAACTAATGGGAAAACTGTAAATTAGTATGGCAGAAACTAGGCAATGACCAGTGGCTAACACCCTATACCAAGATAAGGTCGAAATAGGTTCATGATTTAGACATAAAGAGGAATATGATAAGCAAATTAGGAGAACAAAGGATAGTCTACCTCAGATCTGTGGAGAAGGAAGAATTTGTGGCCAAAGAACTAGAGGGGGGGACCCAAGATGGCAGAGAGTAGATTGTACTTTGAGCTCTTCCTAGCTTCCATCAGACCAACACCAAATCAAGCCTCTGAACTGGTTTTGGGGAGACAGAACACACAAGTATTTGAAGTGTAACAAATTTCCAGCAGAAGATACTTTGTAAGGCCTTCAGAAAAGGTCTGTTTCAATGGGGAACAGGGGGGAGACAGCGGGAGCATACACAGCACAGAGCCCAGGGCAATATGGCAGAAGTGGAATCTACAGGGAAGCTCTTAGCCAAAATACAGCAGCATTGCTTATTCTGTTCTAGTAGACGAGCTATGAAGTGTCTTAAGTCAAATACAAAAGGCAAATAGCAAGCTCCTGAACTCCAGCAGGAGTCGACCATGCTCACCCAAAATGGCAAGGAAGCCTAAACCCTGAAGCCTATGGAGGAAGCTAGGGACAATTTCCCTTTTGCCCTAAAAGCAGACCTTAACCTTTAAAATGAGCTAAAAAACAAAAAGAGCTCTGGCTACAGATGGCTTTTATGGAGAGAGAGAACAGACCTCAAATCCCAATCAGGGTTTGAGGTCTGTTCTCTCTCTCCATAAAAGCCATCTGTATCTATCCTCAGATTCTGAGGACAGACACTGAATAGACATTAAAAGAATTCATTGATCACCTACTGGAAAAAAATCCCAAAATCAAAACTCCAAGAAATATTGTGGTTAAATTCCAGAACTATCAGACCAAGGAAAAAATACTACAAGCAGCCAGAATACCAAGGAGCCACAATAAGGATCACTCAGAATCTAGCAACATCCACATTAAAAGATCAAAGGGCCTGGAATCTGATATTCCGAAAGGTAAAAGAACTTGGTATGCAGCCAAGAATAACTTACCCAGCCAAACTGAGCATTTTCTTCCAGGGAAGAAGATGGACATTCAATGAAATAGGTGAATTCCACTTATTCCTGGTGAAAAAACCAGAGCTAAACAAAAAATTTGATTTCCAAATATAGTACTCAAGAGAAGCATAAAAAGGTAAAAAGAACTCTTGAGAACTGTATTTCTGTTAATGGATATACATAAAAAGTACATGTATAGTTTGGTTTTACTGTTATAATACAAAAAAGGAACTAGAGGTGGAAAGGAAATTGTACCAGAAAAAGGGAAAAGTGGAGGTAAAAAGAGGGAAACTACATCTCACGAAGAGGCAAAGGAAACCTATTATATCTGAGGGAATGAAGGGAGGGGGATGAACACAGTGTGAATCTTAACTCTCATCAGATTTGGCTCAAAGAGAAAATATTAGACATATTTGGTTTACATAGAAATTTCTCCCACCTCAATGAAAAGTGAGAGTAGAAAAACGAAAAGGGAAGGGCTAGGATAAATAGAAGGGAATACAGAAATAGTAAGAAAAGGTTTAAGAAAAAGGGAGGGACTTCAAGGGGGAGGGAAGGATTCTAAAGAGGGAGGGGCTGCATGAGGCAAGTGGGGCTCATAAGTCTAATACTGGAGAGGAGGGATAAGAGGGAAAGGAAAGATAAAAGCATAATTTGAGGATAATAAGATGGCAGGAAATAAAGAATTAGTAGTTTTAACCATAAATGTGAATGGGGTAAACTCGCCCATAAAGTGGAGATGGATAGCATACTGGATTAAAAGCCAGAATCCTACAATATGTTGTTTAAAAGAAACACACTTGAATCAGGGTGATACATACAGAGTAAAGGTAAAAGGCTGGAGCAGAATCTATTATGTTTCAGGTGAAGCCAAAAAAGCAGGAGTAGCCATCCTGATCTCAGATCAAGCAAAAGCAAAAATTGATCTAATTAAAAGAGATAAGGAAGGGCATTATATCCTCCTAAAAGGTAGTATAGAAGATGAAGCAATATATCAGTACTAACATATATGCACCAAGTGGTATGGCATCTAAATTCCTAAAAGAGAAGTTAAGAGAGTTGCAAGAAGGAATAGCAGCAAGAAACAGACAGTGGCTAGAGGCCTACTTGCATAAAATAGAGAAAGAGAAGGTCAATGAATTGGGCTTGCAACTAAAAAAAGCTAGAAAAGGAACAAATTAAAAACCCCCAGTCAAACATTAAACTTGAAATTCTAAAATTAAAAGGAGAAATTGATAAAACTGAAAGTAAAAAAAAACTACTGAATTAATAAATAAAACTAAGAGTTTATTTTATGAAAAAAAAATATATATATATATAACCCTTAGTAAATCTGATTTTAAAAAAGGAAAGAGGAAAACCAAATTGTTAAGTTTTAAGAATAAAACGGGAGAACTTTCCACTAATGAAGAGGAAATTAGAGCAATAATTAGGCGTTACTTTGTCCAACTTTATGCCAATAAATTTGATAACTTAAATGAAATGGATGAATACCTTCAAAAATATAGACTGCCCAGATTAACAGAGGAAGAAGTAAATTGGTTAAAATAGTCCCATTTTAGAAAAAAGAAATAGAACAAGCTATTAATCAACTCCCTAAAAAAAAAAAAAAAAATCCCCAGGACCAGATAGATTTACATGCAAATTCTACCAAACATTTAAAGAACAATTAACTCCAATGCAATATAAACTATTTGAAAAAATAGGGAATGAAGGAGTCATACCAAATTCTTTTAATGACACAGACATGGTAATAAACATCAATGCAAAAATCTTAAATAAAATCTTAGCAAAAAGATTACAGAAAATCATCTCCAGGATAATACACCATGACAAGTAGGATTTATACCAGGAATGCAGGGCTGGTTCAATATTAGGAAAACTATTAGCATAATTGACTATATCAATAACCAAATTAACAAAAACATATGATTATCAAAGGATATGAACAGACAATTCTCAGACGAAGAAATTGAAACTATTTCTATATATGAAAAGATGCTCCAAGTCATTATTAATCAGAGAAATGCAAATTAAAACAACTCTGAGATACCACTACACACCTGTCAGGTTGGCTAAAATGACAGGGAAAGATAATGCGGAATGTTGGAGGGGATGTGGGAAAACTGGGACACTGATACATTGTTGGTGGAATTGTGAATACATCCAGCTATTTGGAGAATGATTTGGAACTATATTCAAAAAGTTATCAAACTGTGCATACCCTTTGATCCAGCAGTATTACTACTGAGCTTATATCCCAAAGAGATTTTAAAGAAGGGAAAGGGACCTGTATGTGCAAGAATGTTTGAAGCAGTCCTCTTTGTAGTGGCCAGAAACTGGAAACTGAGTGGATGCCCAGCAATTGGAGAATGACCAAATAAATTGTGGTAAATGAATATTATGGAATATTATTGTTCTGTAAGAAATGATCAGATTTCAAAAAGGACTGGAAAGACTTACATGAACTGATGCTGAGCAGGACCAGGAGATCATTATATAGTTCAACAACAATACTATATAATGATCAATTCTGATGGACATGGCCCTCTTCAACAATGAGATGAACCAAATCAATTCCAATAGAGCAGTAATAAACTGAACCAGCTACATCCAGCAAAAGAACTCTGGGAGATGACTATGAACCACTACGTAGAAAGAATTCCCAATCCCTCTGCATTTTTGATCTTCTTTACCGGCTAATTGTACACTATCTCAAAGTTTGATTCTTTTTGTACAGCAAAATAACTGTATGGACAGGTATACATATATTGTATTTAACTTATACTTTAACATATTTAACATATATTGGTCAATCTGACACCCTGGGGGAAGGGGTGAAGGGAAGAAGGGGAAAAATTGGAACAAAAGGTTTGGCAATTGTCAATGCTGAAAAATTACCCATGCATATATCTTGAAAATAAAAAGCTATAATAAAAAAGTTATCAAACTGTGCGTAGCCTTTGATCCAGCAGTGTTACTACTGGGCTTATATCCCAAAGAAATATTAAAGAAGGGAAAGGGACCTGTATGTGCAAAAATGTTTGTGGCAGCCCATTTCGTAGTGGCTAGAATCTGGAAATTGAATGGATGCCCATCAATTGGAGAATGGTTGAATAAATTGTGGTATATGAATGTTATAGAATATTATTGTTCTGTAAGAAATGACCAGCAGGATGAATACAGAGAGATTTGGAGAGACATACATGAACTAATGCTAAGTGAAATGAGCAGAATCAGGAGATCATTATACACTTCAACAACAATACTACATGAAGATCAATTCTGATGGACATGGCTCTCTAACAATGAGAGGATCCAAATCAGTTCTAACTGATCTGTAATGAACAGAGAAAGAACACTGGGAAATGAGTATGGACCACAACATAACATTTCCACTCTTTCTGTTATTGTTTGCTTGCCTTTTTGTTTTTTTCTTCTCACGTTATTTTTACCCTCTTTCTAAATCCGATCTTTCTTGTGCAACAAGATTGCTGTATAAATATGTACACATATATTGGATTTAACATATACTTTAAACATATTTAAGATGTATGGGACTACCTGCCATCTAGGGGAGGGGTTGGGGAGGAGGGGAAAAGTTGGAACAGAAGTTTTTGCAAGGATGAATATTGAAAAATTACCCATGCATATGTTTTGTATATAAAAAGCTATAATAAAAATAAAATAAATAGAGAGAGGAAGGAAGAGAGAGAGCGAGAAAGAGCGAGAGTGAGAGAGAGAGAGAGGAAGAGAGAGAGAGAGTGGCGCGGGGTGGGTGGTGAGGGGAAAAAATGGGGAAAGGAATGAGAACTTTGCAGGAGAGTTTGGAAAAGGAAACATAGAAATTATCTGAAGAAAATTCCTTTAAAAATAGATCTAGAGAAATGGAAAAAGCATATAACTCCTTACAAAATAGGTTTGACAAAATGAAAAATGAAACCACCTCATTGGAAGAACAGAATTTGTGAAATGGAAAGATACTGGGAACTGACTTGGGAAATCTAAGTCATGATATATGAATGTTAATTATGGAATACTACTATTCTATAAGAAACAATCAGCAGGAGTATTTCAGAAAGGCCTGGAGAGATTTACAAGAACTGATGCTAAGTGAAGTGAGTAGAACTAACAGAACATTGTACACAGCAACAACAAGATTATATGATCAATTCTGACATGGTTCTTTTCAACAGTGAGGTGATTCAGGTCAGTTTCAATGGTCTTGTGATGGAGAGAGTCATTTGCAGCCAGAGAGAGGTCTGTGGGAACTGAGTTTGGATCATAGCATAGTATTTTCACCTTTTTGTGATTGTTAGCTTGTTTTTCTCATTTTCCCCTTTTTGATCCAATTTTTTCTTGTGCAGAATGATAAATGTGAAACCATGTACAAAAAAATTGCACACTTCTAACATATATTGAATTACTTGCTGTCGAGGAGAGTGGGGGGAAGGAACAGAAAAAAGAAATTGGAACACAAGGCTTTACAAGGGTGAATGTTGAAAACTATCTTTTTATGTATTTTGAAAATAAAAAGCTACTATTTTTTAAATGTCTTTTCCACTGTGTCGTGATTAATTCAGTGCTTCCCAGTCAAGCTCAATTGGACCTTGGAGAAAGGATATGCATATTATTTTATTATTTTTTTTATCAAGGCATATAATCATTATGTCTAACAAGCCCCAATTAAAGGCCATTCTGTGCCAGTCCTGTGCGTAACATTATGAGGGAAGACAGAATATATATGAATACATTGGAAGGGATGTCATCCACTATCCCAGGACTTAGCCCTTGAAAAAGTGGGAAAAATAATCTATTGCTCCACGGGGTGAGGTTTATCTGCTTCCTGATATGGAACTAAGTATATAATATGTGCTCTGGAATTAGGGCTTCTGGTGGTCCCAAAAACAATGTCTTTAGGGGGGAGATGTGAGACAGTAATAAGTCAAGAGAATAACACTAGTCTGTCTAATTATTTCTGGTAACAGAGTTTGGCAAATGTCTGTCCTTAGAAACTTGAGTTTAAGGCTGTCTGAAGCTTTCATGTGTTCCCTCTTTGATCTTTCGATGATGATAATGATTTCCTGATACAGATGCTTAAGACCATATGATCTTTGCTGATTTTGTGTCAGAGGTAAGGAATCCTACTGCCCCACTGACCTATTGGGTGTCTATTGCCTCCAAGGACTTTACAGTCTAGCTTTGAGACACAACTCACACCTAGAACTTGTAGATCCAATATGTAACTGTGATATTCTGTCTGTGTGTGTTAAGTATGGTTCCAAGAAGAAAGAACAATGTAGGCCCTTGTAGTAACAATAACAACTCAGATTTATAAAACATTTATTGTAGAGGACTGCAGATAGTGGGAAACTCTGGGAAAAGTATACTTGAAGCAAGGATACTTACAGCAGGGTGTTTACTCAGTGTGATTAATGAGATAATGGTTCTCTAGTTCACATATACTTAAGTGTGATATAATGATGTAATCACTCTAGTTGGCATATACTTGTGAGATGATGATGTTATACAGTTGGCACATGCTCAGTATGCTGTAAGTGATATAATCATACTAAGGTATTTAAGGGCTGAGAGGACTTGAAATATACTCCATCTTTGACCATCCTCGTGGTGGCTTCTCCTGACTTCATCACTTCTTCACCTAAGACAAAGGCCCATCCAGAGATCCTCCAGAAAGCTAGTCCGGAAATTATAACTTATGGTTCACAAAATAGACTTCTTTGTAGGCAAAATAGGAAGCAGAATATTAAGTGAAAGAATCCTACATCTGAAATAAGAAAATGCAGATTTGAGTTGTAGTTGTAGATCCCTTGCTTTGAGATCTTGGTCACACTACATAATCTCTATGCTAATTTCAATGCTAAAAAGTCTTATCAATCTGCAAATGTATAAGGTGGCACTCAAAATAGACTTCCAAGAGAACAGATTCTCTGTAAGAACAATGTAATAAAATGAGAAAGCTAGGTATTCAGAAACGAGAAGCTAAGTTCCTATATCCCAAGTTCTGAGAGTCAGGAGGGAGATAGTGATTTGATCTTTGTCAACATCCAAATAGGATGAAGTCAGGAGAGGGATGTACTCAGATACAGGGCAACAAAAAAATGAGCGAAGGAAGATGAATTCAGTTTTACACTGATAAGAACAATCCAAATACCTTGAAAGCTACGTAAGGGCCAAAGACCTCTGGAGCATCTCAACTACTTCGTACTGATGAAGCTGCATTGATCAGTGATAAGGACACAGTCTTAGAGAGATAAGCAAACACTTCCATAATGTTCTCAATAGAGCATCATGAATCAATGCTGAAGAAACTGACCATATATTTCAGTTTTGAAGTCAATCCCTCTCTAGCTGAACTCTGAACTGAAGAAGAGGCTCTGAATGCCATTAGGTTCTTCTCCTATAGCAAAGAACCTGGTATTGATTTATTTCAGCAGAGATTTAAAGGGTAAGGGGCCCACTGCTCATACAAAAGTTGAAATCTTTCAAGTTATATGGTAAGAGGAGGTTATTCCCCAGGAATTCAAGGATGCTTTCATAGTCCATTTCCATAAAGGAAATAGGTCGTCCTGTGACAATCACAGAGGTAGAAGGTAGGAGGATATCTTTCACTGCCAACAAGATTCTTTCCAGAGTCTTACCTGAAAGATGATTGTTTACCTGAAAGATGATTATTTACCCAAGATCTAGAGTGGCTTTAGAAAGGACTGAAGAACAATCAATATGATGTTTGCTGCCCTACAATTCCTGGTGTACTATTTCACAGGCATACAATAATGAAATGCCAGGAGCAGAATAGAGGTCTGAATTCAACATCTGTCAATCTGGTCAAGTACTTTAATATTGTCAGTCATGAGGCCTTGTGGAAGATCATGACAAAATTTGGTTACCCAGAGAAGTTCATCTGTATTGCATTGTACTGACAAATAGCATGCTTGCATGGATTCTGAATGATAGACAATGCTCTCAACTTTTCCCAGTCATCAACAAAGGGAAACAAGGTTGTATATTTGTTCCCATATTTTTTAGCACAATGTTTTCAGCAATGTTGTCAGATGACTTCAATGAGGACAAAAATGGCATTAAAGTCAGCTGCCACACTAACAATAAATTAACCTGAAAAGATTACAAGCCAAGACTAAAAGTGAAGGGAGAGTAGATGCATAACTTTTTGTGCAATTAACACAGCTTCTGAAGCTAAGATGCAACAGAATATGGATCAATTCTCTATCACTTGTGCTAATTTTGGCCTGACAATTAACACCAAGAAAAATAGAGGTTCTCCAGCAGTCAGCATCACACCATCCATATACAGAACCATCAGTTATAGAAAAGAGAGAAATTTTGAATATTATGAATAAATTCACTTACTTTGGCAGTATACTTTCCAGAGATGTACACACAGATGATGACGTTGACACACACACTGCCAAAGCTAGTTCAAGTGTTTGGGAGGCTCCAAAGGAAAATTATGGGGAAAATAATAACTATTAGGCTAAAGGTCTACAAAGCTGTTGTGCTGACCTCATTGTTGTATGTCTGTAAAACAGTATAATGCCAGGAAACTGAATTGCTTCCATCTAAAGTGTTATTAGGAAGATTTTGAAGATCACTTGACAATATGAAGTACTGGACACTGAGGTCCTTTCTCAACATGAATTGTCAAGCATTCAAACTCTACTGTAGACAATGCAACTCCAATGTTCTGGTCATGTTGTTCAAAGGCCAAACATACATTTTTCTACATGACTATTTTACAGAGAACTAACACAAAATAAGCATTCACACAAAAGTCAAAAGAAATGATACAAAGCCCCATTCAAGGTCTCTCTGAAGAACAAGTTCAAGGCATGGCAGACACTGGCATGGGACAGTCCAGGAAGGCATGCTCACATCAAAGAAGGCACTGTGTTCTATAAACAAAGCAGAATTGCAGTGGCTCAAAAGAAACATGCATTGAGTAAATTTAGATACAGATCCACTTCAAATATTCATATGGATACTATTTGTATACAAACTGTAGTAGAGCTTTCTGAACTCTTGACTCTACTCCTATAGTCTCAGACTTCATCAAACCAAAAGAATTCTCCTCTGAGATATTTCAGCATGTAGGTGACCTTGATGTCTCAAAAGCCAACTAAGCTCTGAGCAAATACTAACAAATTTGACAAGCTTCAAGTATAGGTCCAGGGATAAATTGTGTTCATCTGGAAAGGATCAGGCAAACTAAATCTGAGTGAGCTTCAGAGCTATAAGGTTGGCTACTAGAAAATGGATATTTTTTGGCTATAGGACCTCATAAAGACCTGTAGGCACTAAGAGACTGATCTATGTTAGTGAAGAACATTCACAAATATCCATGAAAAAACTGACATAGAAGAATGCATTTGTTATCTTGGCTGCCATGTCATTCTTCTAATTCATTCTATTACAAGGTAAGTGACTCATGCTGGGATTATTTTATAATGAGGCACCTTAGTTTCTAACCTAAGGCCTGCTTCCACACCTCTGCTGATGTATTCTTTCCCAGCATGATGGTTGCCCCACCTCTGTTCTCAACAAACAAGATCAGAACTTGCTTCCTTTCAGAAGCTTTTTGTGATTAATCCAACTCAATTCCATACTAGAAACACAGATGTATTTGGTCTGCACTGATCCTCCCAGAAACAGGTGACATTCTAACTAGCTAATCTCACGTCCTGTTACATTTTATTTATCTTTTCCTTCACAGCAATGCTGCATTGCACAGCCTGGTCTGATCTCTGCATTAATCCTTGCACAGTCCAGTTTCCCTTGTACTGTATGTCTGTGCTCAAGTTCTTCAATTATTTGGGGACCAATAGGGCTCCAGGGGAAAAAAAAAACAGAGGGTAATCCCAGTTCTCAAGGGATTTAAAAGTTTGATAAGACAGATATGAGATGTATACAGTAAAATATTCAACCAAGGAAAATCTATCAAGTATAACAAAGATGTACAAGAAAACTGTTGAGAAATTTTAAGGGGAAGTTATGTTTTAACTTTCTTTTCTATCTCCACTTCTTATCCACAGCCTAATCATAATGATGATAATAATGATTATGAATATTTCTATAGCACTTTAATATTTACAAATGATCTCTTCATAACTTTTCAGTGAATTGAAGATTTGGTGTTTATCTTGGGTTTATCTCCCATGTATACAAAAACTACTTGTATAATTTGGGTACTGCCTAATTTTTACAGGCCTCAATTTCCTTGTCTATAAAGTAAAGTGGCTATATTAAGATATGGCTAGATTACATGCTAAAATCTCTTACTTTACTAAGACTCAAAATAGCAAAATGGCTTGTCTATGGGCACAAAGCCAGTAAGTCAGGACAAAAATCCAAATCCCTTGACTTCAAGTCCAGGAATCCTTCCACTATATCACTACATTACATTAACTCATTCTTTAACATTCAAATCAATTCTCACCTCCTTTGTGAACTCTTTTAGTACTACTGTGAGCTATGATATTCCATACTATCCTTGCCTCTGGAAAGCAGCAGGATATAATAGAAAATACATTGGCTTCTCAGGCAGAAGACCCTCAAGTTCACTACTTGTGTATCACTGGGCAAATCACTTATCCTCTGAGGTTTATTCCAGCTTTAGTTCTA